>NW_006791528.1:302440-364875 GCF_000442215.2 Lipotes vexillifer
GTCTACCTTGCCCTGACCAAGCTGAGAACATCTGCTACGGTTCCTAAAGACTTTTTACTTGGCATCTCTAAGATTTCAGTGCAGGTTAAAATAGTTGCAAAGGACTTGATTTTTGGCACGCTGTAAGTGATGATGGTTTTAAATAAAATGGGATGTTATTCTTTAAAACAGACCCACCATCGTGATTCGATTCCCACTATTTTCCATTTTAAAAATACATGAATTAGTTCTAGGCTTCCCTGATGGCGCAGTGGTTAAGAATCCTCCTGCCAATGCAGGGACTCGGGTTCGAGCCCTGGTCCGGGAAGATCCCACATGCTGCGGAGAAGCTAAGCCCATGAGCCAAAACTACTGAAGCCCGAGCGCCTAGAGCCCATGCTGTGCCGCAGGAGAAGCCACCGCCATAAGTCCGTGCACCGCAACGAAGAGTAGCCCCATCTCGCCGCAACTAGAGAAAGCCCGCCGGCAGCAACGAAGACCCAATGCAGCCAAAAATAAATAAATAAAATTAATTAATTAATTATTTTAAATACATGAATAAGTTCTGTAACAGTGTGAAATTCCATTCCAGCTTTTTCTCCTTAAACTCCTGCTTCCATAGCACTGCCCCTGGAGAATTTAACCCTAATATATTGTCTGTTGAGCGTCATTATTTTTTTTAAGTCACTTGTATCTGTCAGGATAGCTAGGAAATGCTGCAGTAACAAGCCCCAAATCTCAGTGTCTTCACACAACAGAGGTTTATTTCTCACTTAATCAACAGATCCAAAGCAAGTGGTATCATCTAAAAAACTACACAAACAGAAGAATCCAGCAGCAAGTGATAATTGAAGTGAGGAAAAAAAAAGATAGCTATCATGTATCTAAATAACTAATTAGACGATAAAATAGAAGAAAAGATCCATTTTATACAAGGTTACTTATAGGAAAAATAAACCAATATATAAATATAACAATATAATACCTAGCAATAAACTTTCGTAAGAGTTGTGCAAGATCTATATGAATAAAATTTAAAATAACCACCAAATGGTGGTTAAAATAACCACCAAATGGTGGAATTTAAAACACTTAAATTCATGGAGAAAAAACATCATATTCTTGGATAATTCTTCTAAATTTATGAATTTAATACAATTCCTATCAAACACCAATAATTATTTTTAAGTAGATAAAGTAATTCTAATTTACACATGAGGAAAAAATCAACAAGAAAAATCGAAAGCAAGAATATCTGGGAAAATCCCTGGCGGCTCAGTGGTTAGGACCCTGCGCTTTTACTGCCAAGGGCCTGGGTTCAATCCCTGGTTGGGGAACTAAGATCCTGCAAGCCGTCCTCCGTGACCAAAAAAAAAAAAAAAAACCTGCCAGGAAAACTTTGAAAATAAGGAGTAATAGTGAGGGGGTTACTAAACCTATCAGACAAGAAAACATATTTAAAATCCTCAATCAACAATGTGTCACAGATGCATAAATAGACCAATGAAATATAACAGAAAATTCAGAAATACAAATTATTTTAGGAAGATGGTATCTGGTAAAGGTAACATCTCAAGTCACTGGGCAGAAAGATGGACTGTTTAATAAATGGTATTGGGACAGAAATATAGCCATCTGAAAAAAGGTAAAATTGAATCTATACCTTACACCACACCAGAATAAAATCCAAATGAAAAAAGATATAAATGTACAACCATGGAATCATAAAGAACAAGAAGAAAACATGGAAAATTATTTTTAAACCATGGAGTAAAGAAAGCCTTTTTAAACTGCCTCTCAAAATCCAGACACCATGGCTATGAAAAACTTTGGTTTGACAAAAATCACCATGAGCATAGTAAAAAGACAAATGATTAACGAGGAAGAAATAGTCCCAACACATATCATAGTCAAAGGGCTAATCTCCTTAATTTCAAAGAGCTTCCAGAAGTCAGTAAGAGAAAGTCCTAAAACTCAGTAGAAATTGAGAGTTCACAGAAAAAGAAATGTGGCTCATAAACCTATGGAAAAAAAAAATTCAGCCTCACTCATAAAAAGAAAAATGCAAGTTAAAACTCTTTGAGAGTTTTCACCTATTTGATTGGCAAGCATCAAAAAAAAAGTGGCTAGGGCTTCCCTGGTGGCTCAGTGGTTGAGAGTCCGCCTGCCAATGCAGGGGACACGGGTTCGTGACCCGGTCCAGGAAGATCCCACATGCCGCGGAGTGGCTGGGCCCATGCGCCATGGCCACTGAGCCTGCGCGTCCGGAGCCTGTGCTCCGCAACGGGAGAGGCCACAACAGTGAGAGGCCCGTGTACCGCAAAAAAAAAAAAAAGTGACTATTGTTGAGGCTGTAGGGAAGCAGACACATTGCTGGAATGGAGAGGGGACCATTTGATGATGTGTATCAAGACAAATATACAGAAAACTTTTCATCCAACAATTCCACTTCTGGGAGTTGCTCTACAAAGAAATTCTCTGAAGTGTAAAATGAAATAGGTTCAAGTTTATTCATTGCAGTATTGCTAAGAGTAGAAAAATACCCTAAGCAACCCTAGTGTTTGTCCTAAAGGACTGACTGAATAATATACTCCATAACTCAAGAAAGAAATGAGCAACCTTTCTATATACTGAAAAGAAAATATCTTCAAGGTAGACTGTTAAATGAACAAAGCAAAGAGTAGAACTGCTGTTATGGGCTGAACTGTGTCCCTTACTCTCAATTCATGTGCGGAAGCCCTAAACCCCAGTGCCTCAGAATGGAATTGTATTTGCAGATAGAGCCTTTAAAGAGGTAATTAAGTTAAAATGAGGTCAGTAGCGTGAGCTCTAATCCAATCTGACTGCTGTCTTTATAAGAAGAGGAGATTAGGATACAGACAAGATAGATCTATGGACAACCATGTGAGTAGATGACCAAGCCAAGCAAGCCAAGGAGAGAGGCCTCAGGAGAAAGCAATCTTGTCAGCACCTTCATCTTGGACTTCCAGCCTCCAGAACTGTGAGAACATCAATTTCTGTTGTCTAAATTGTCTTGTCTGTGGTATTTGTTGTGGCAGACTTAGCCAAATGATTCAACTGTGCTAAAGAAGATTATGTAAAAAAAAAGGGGAAATGAAAATATATATTTGTATTTACTTTCATACAAACACAAGTAATTGTAAAAATCCAAGAAAGTATTGGGTGGGCCAAAAGGTTCATTCAGTTTTTTCTGTAAGATGGCTCTAGTAGCGCTTAGTTGTCTGTAACTTCATTCGAAACAACTTAGTTAGATTGTATGTGACAGCTGTCATATCAGCATGCATTTTAAAAAAGACATCAAAATTGGTGAATTTTTGTGTAGCCATTTTAATATTGAAGATGGAAGAAAAAAAGCAACAATTTCGGCATATTATGCTTTATTATTTCAAGAAAGCTAAAAACGCAACTGAAACGCGCTAAAAGATTTGTGCAGTGTACGGAGAAGGTGCTGTGACTGATCAAACATGTCAAAAGTGGTTTGCGAAGCTTCGTGCTGGAGATTTCTCGGTGAACTATACTCCATGGTTGGGTAGACCAGTTGAAGTTGATAGCGATCAAATCGAAACAATTGAGAACAATCAACATTATACCACATGGGAGAGAGCCGACATACTCAAAATATCCAAATTAAACGTTGAAAATCATTTGCACCAGCTTGGTTATGTTCATCACTTTGATGTTTGGGTTCCACACAAGTTAAGCAAAAAAAGCCTTCTTGACCATATTTCCGCATGTGATTCTCTACTGAAACGTCATGAAAACGTTCCATTTTTAAAACAAATTGTGATGGGTGATGTAAAGTGGCTACTGTATAACAATGTGGAATGGAAGAGATCATGGGGCAAGCGAAATGAAGCACCACCAACCACACCAAAGGCTGATCTTCATCCAAAGAAGGTGATGTTGTGTATATGGTGGGATTGGAAGGGAGTCCTCTATTATGAGCTCCTTCTGGAAAACCAAACAATTAATTCCAACAAGTACTGCTCCCAATTAGATCAACTGAAAGCAGCACTCAACAAAAAGCGTCCAGAGTAGTCAACAGAAAACGCATAATCTTCCATCAGGATAATGCACGACCATATGTTTCTTCGATGACCATGCAAAAACTTACAGCTTGGCTGGGAAGTTCTGATTCATCCGCTGTATTCACCAGACATTGAGCCTTCGGATTTCCATTTATTTTGTTCTTTAAAAAATTCTCTTAATTGAAAAAATATCAATTCCCGGGAAGACTGTAAAAGGCACCTGGAACAGTTCTTTGCTCAAAAAGATAAAAATGTTTTGGGAAGATGGAATTGTGAAATTGCCTGGAAATTGGCAGAAGGTAGTGGAACAAAAGGGTGAATACGTTGTTCAATAAAGTTCTTGGTGAAAATGAAAAATGTGTCTTTTATTTTTACTTAAAAAACTGAAGGCACTTTTTGCCCCACCCAATAGCAGCAGTGCTTACCTGTGGTGAGACTAGGGACTGAGTGGACCCTGAGCAAATCTGGGATACAGGTGAGAATGATCATTTTCAAGGTTTGTTTTTCTTTTGTGCTGCATGAATGTATTACATGTTCTAAAATTAAATTAAAAATAAATAAAAATCTTATATTTTGATGAGAGTATAAAATGGTATAATCATTTTGGAAAAATGTATGGTCATTTCTTTTAAAAAAATAAGCATGCACCTATCCTATCACCCAGCAAATTGAAGGTATCTGCCAAAGAGAAATGAAAGCATACCTTAATGCAAAGAACTGTACAGGAATTTTCATAACAGTTTTTTTTTAAACATCTTTATTGGGGTATAATTGCTTTACAGTGTTTGTGTTAGTTTCTGCTGTATGACTAAGTGAATCAGCTACATGCATACGTATATCCCCATATCCCCTCCCTCTTGCGTCTCCCTCCCACCCTCCCTATCCCACCCCTCTAGGTGGTCACAAAGCACCAAGCTGATCTCCCTGTGCCATGCAGCTGCTTCCCACTAGCTAGCTATTTTACATTTGGTAGTGTATAGATGTCCATGCCACTCTCTCACCTCGTCCCTGCTTACCCTTCCCCTCCCTGTGTCCTCAAGTCCATTCTCCACGTCTGTGTCTTTATTCCTGTCCTGCCCCTACATTCATCAGAACCATTTTTTTCTTTTTAGATTCCATATATATGTGTTAGCATACGCTATTTGTTTTTCTCCTTCTGACTTACTTCACTGTGTATGACAGACTCTAGGTCCATCCACCTCACTACAAATAACTCAATTTCATTTCTTTTTATGGCTGAGTGATATTCCATTGTATATATGTGCCACATCTTCTTTATCCATTCATCTGTCGATGGTCACTTAGGTTTCACAGCAGTTTTATTGTTAATAACCAAAAACTGGGATGAGACCACGCATCTACCCTCAGGAGAACAACAGCTAATCAAGCTCTGTGGTGTGCAGGGTGACTTTCAATGCTTACACTGGCTCCCGGAATCCAAGGGACACATTTTCAGGAATTTGGCAAGCCAGACTTTATTAAAAATTGAATTATAGGAACTTGATGTAAAGACAAAAGGAATAAATACTCAAAATTCACCCTTTCCTAATTACCGTCTTGTTGCCTGTGCCCTGAGGCTCTCGGCAGCTTTGGGACCTAAGGGCCCTGTCAGTTAACTTGGAGTTACGCTAGGCTGAGGGCTCCCTTCCCTCCCTGGGCGTCACCTCTGGAGCCTGAAATCCGCCAGGGCAAGAATGCAACTCATGGGATAATAGTAATCAGGGCTTGATTTATTGTTTTGTTAATTTTATAGATTTATGCATATGATGGAGATAATATTAATAATGCAGATTAAAATTTAAAAGGGGTGGTGTCTGTAGGTGTCACATTGTGAGTAGAACAAAAAAATTTAGAAAATATTCTCCTAATATTAAAAAACTATTACTATCCTATTCAGCAAAGAAGTCACTCATGTCATTGACAAACAACTGAAGTTCCAACAAGGTTATTTCGCTTTGATCTTACTAGTTAACATAAAGGAAATAGCAACCCAGAGCACTCTGAGACACGAGAACAATAAGGTGTTTAAGCTTTGCAGTAGTTTGGTATGCAGCAATAGATAATCAATCATGAGCACCAGCCCAACTCCAGGCTCAGGTCACGAAATCAATCTAGTGATTCATTGTCTGCGTTTTTAAACATGGATTAGACTGGAAAGTAAGAATGTAGAGTATGTGGCACAAGAGTAAGGGTAAGTATTGTTTGGTAAAAAGTTATTTTTATATAAATTTTTTTACTCATATGTTATGTACTGAGTTATGAAGTAAATTTATTATTGTAGGTGGGAGTCAGACAGTTTGAAAATACAATGCTAAGGCACTTGCCTAGAAGCAGAATTGTTTGCTAATAGGGTACCTGCACCTTAAAACTTACTAGGTAGTGCTGAATTGTTCATTAAAGTGTTTGTAACAAGCTACACTATCCCCACTAAGATATCAACTCTGGTACCTTCACATATTTGTCACATTTACCATGAAGTTTTAGATTTTTGCCAATCAGGTAGGTATGAAATTGTATCTCAGGATTTTTTTTTTTTTTTAGTTGAAGTGGTTGGTTTACAATATTGTGTTAGTTTCAGGTATACAGCAAAGTGATTCAGTTATATAGATATATTTTTTTTTCAGTTTATTTTCCATTATAAGTTATTACAAGATACTGAATATTATTTCCTGTGTTAAACAGTAAATCCTTGTTGCTTATCTATTTTATATATAGTAGTGTGTTGAGGATTGTTTTAATTTCCATTTCTTACATACCTGATGTACATCCTTGTAAACAATTTTTGGCTGGAGTTTCTGTTTATTATCGGATAGTTGCCTCAAAGAATTACTGGTTTAAAGAGTATGAAGTATTTGTGTGTGTGTGTGTGTGGTGCCACGCGGCTTGAGGGGATCTTAGTTCCCTGACCAGGGACTGAACCCAGGCCCTCAGCAGTGAAAGTGCAGAGTCCTAACTACTGGGCCACGAGGGAATTCCCAAGTATGAAGTATTTTAAACCTCTTGATATTATCAAATTTTATTCCAGGATTGTACCAATTTACATTTGCACAAGCAAGTGTATCACAGTGACCGTCTCATTAAATCCTTCTATTGAGTATTTCACTAAAAATCCTTTAAAATTTCCCACTATCTTTTAGACAGCTGGTGGGAAGCTGCTGCATGGCACAGGGAAATCAGCTCGGTGCTTTGTGACCACCTAGAGGGGTGGGATAGGGAGGGTGGGAGGGAGGCTCAAGAGGGAGGAGATATGGGGATATATGTATATGTATAGTTGATTAAATTTTTTTTTTTTTTTGCGGTACGCGGGCCTCTCCACCGTTGTGGCCTCTCCCGTTGCGGAGCAACAGGCTCCGGACGCGCAGGCTCAGCGGCCATGGCTCACGGGCCCAGCAGCTCCGCGGCATGTGGGATCTTCCCGGACGGGGGCACGAACCCGTGTCCCCTGCATCGGCAGGCGGACTCTCAACCACTGCGCCACCAGGGAAGCCCAGATGATTAAATTTTTAAAAAATCTTTTAAAATATGATCACTGAAAATCTATATTTCATTTGTTTTAATTTGCAGTTGCTAGATTGCAGGCAAGATTCATTTAAAAATATTTGTTGCATTCACATTTTTTCTTTTGTGAATGATTTATTCATATTCCCTTTGTCTTTTTTTTCTTTTTTATATTTATTTATTTGGCTGTGTCGGACCTTAGTTGCAGCACATGGGATCTTTGTTGTGGCATGTGGGATTTTTAGTTGTGGAATGTAGGATCTAGTTCCCTGACCAGATATAAAACCCAGGCCCCCTGCATTGGGAGGGTGGAGTCTTAGCCACTGGACCACCAGGGAAGTCCCTTTGCATGTTTTTATATTGGAGTCTTAGTGTTTTTCTTGTCAACTATATATAAACTGAGGGTTTAATAGGAAAATAGCACTGTTTTCTGTTCACCATCTAGCTGGAGGCAAAGTTTTTGAGAGCACAAAACTCTGTTTTGGTTCTGCACATTGGGTTGAACACAGAGATCTATGTCTCTTCCCTTCGAAGGCCCTATTAAGGTAAAAGAAAACGTATTTGTACAGGTCCTGGAAAACAAGTTAAGGGCACTGTCAGTTAACCAAACATTTTGAGACAACTGAGCATGAGAGAAAGCAGTTGGGGTTGGAGGCTTCTGATTCAAGACGGCAGATCAAGAATACACTTTTACCCTTCTATTTTCTCCTTAGACTTTTATGAAATAGATGATAGATGTTTAAAAAATAATAGGCAGCACAGAAAACTGAAGCAGTAGTAGAAGCCCTGGTTGGGTGGGGGAGGGAAAGGACTCACTTTCAAGTGGATGGTTCAAATAGGCAGAAAAACCTGCAACCCAGAGCAAGTGTGATGGGGGCAGAGGGGAAAGGTGGTGAGAAATGGGCCTGTAAACAAGAACAGTAACTGCAAGACTGCCTATGCCACAGCTACACCCCATCTCCCTTCCCCATTCTTGTGTGCATGGGGAGTTTCATGCTTATAGTGGGCAAAAACCCAACTGCTCTCCTCAAAAGAAATTGACTCAACTGAAGAAAGCCAAGGCTTCTCAGCAGATGTCGAGGGCAAAATAAAGTCAAATATAAGTGTACAAAACTCATTGTTTCCTACCCAATAGAGGCAGTTCCAGCATTTCCTCATAGGAGGAGCAAAGGTGTATCAAGCTCGGTGGAAGAGCTTCCTATTCCTAAGCTGGACTTTGCTTTGGCTCAACCCACACTCTGTTCTCACTAGAACTGTATGTCTGTTGGGATGGATTTGGGGTACTGATGAAAATTGTGGGGATGGTGAAGTCCAACTGCTCTACCCTAAGTGGCACATCTGCTATAGATAGATAGAGAGATAGATAGATAGGTGCTGCAGGAAAATAAAAAGTAATCCAACAAAGAGAACATGAGAACTGTGATTCACTTAGAAAAGGTAAAGGAAGCTGGAAATAAAAGAATGTCTATTACCTCCTGTTACTTGGAAGATTCTCATTCCAGATTATGTGGGATTGGCAGGGGGATGAGATTTTACTTCATGTCCTATTTAGCTTTTCTTTTTTAACTACAAGAACTTATCACTTTCTTTTTTGCAATAAAGAGTACTAGTAATTGGGAAGTGGGGCTAATCAGGTCATAATTTGGTTTGCCTGGGTTGAGGACCACATGTTCTATGGAGCCAAGGAGTCAAGCAGCTGATGGAAGCAGAGACCCAGTGTGGTTCCCTGAAGCACACCTTTCAGTATTGGCCACATATTTAGTACTGGGAGATGTGTGGCTTACCCAACGTTAGCATTCTCCCTACTGTAATTTTCTTGTCAGCAGTCTTGGACAGAAAGCCAATTTTATTAACCAGAAAACTTACTAGTGGGTGCACATGCTCCAGTTCCCAGAACATCTACCTTCACCAAACTGGATTCAAGTAGTACTTTTTCTTGTCGTTAAGTTGTTAAAGTGATTTTTAAGTTGTTTGAGTGATGCATTAAAGAAAATTTGGAAAGTACAGAAAAGTAGGAAGAAGAAATAAGTCATGCACAATCCCATCACTCAAAGACAATATGTTAGTGTATTTTTGGACACTCCAAATCCCTGAAAGATAGGTACCTAACACTGAAGGTAGTCAGAGTTAGACTTGTAGCTCTACAGAGAGAGGTCAGTATCCCCCGACGATACTGAGGGACTATACCCTTCACTCAGTTTCCCCTAAAGTTAACATCTTACATAACCATGGTACACTTGTCAAAACTAAAAATAGCTAATAATTACAATTAGCTAAAATCAAGAATTTATTTGGAATTTACAAATTTTTTCACTAACATTTTTTTTTCCTGTTACAGGATCCCATCCAGGGCACTACACTGCATGTGAGTTTCTCAGTCTTTGTTTTTCATGACCTTCATAGTTTTGAGGAATACTGGTGAGGTTTTTTTTTTTTTTTAATATTTATTCATTTATTTATTTGGCTGCGCTGGGCCTTAGCTGTGGCACGCGGGATCCTTTATTTGCAGCATGTGGGATCTAGTTCCCTGAGCAGGGGTCAAACCTGGGCCCCCTACATTGGGAGCGCAGCGTCATAGCCACTGGACCACCAGGGAAGTCCCTGGTGAGGTATTTTGTGGAATATCCCTCAATTGGGATTTTTCTGCTGTTTTTCTCATAGTTAGACTGGGGCTATGCTTGTTTTGGGGAATAAGACTGCAGGAAAAGTGACCTTGTCATTATGCCGTATCAAGGGTAAATACTATCAACAAGACATTGCTGTTGATGTTAACCTTGAAAACGTGGTTGAGTAGTGTTTGTCAGGTTTCGCCTCCGTATAAGTTATTTTTCCCCTTTCCAACACTGCACTCTGGGAGGAAGTGACCATGCACAGCCCATGCTCAGGGGTGCGTGGGTGGAGATTAATACACCCTCTGTATGGAGCATGATTAATTAGAATTCTTCTATAAGGAAGAGTTAGCTCCTCTCCCCAGTAATGTATTTATTTATTTACAGCAGAATGGACTCTAATATACTTATTTTATATTCTAAGTTATAACTGTGCCAGGTTTGGGCACTGGAAGCTGTTTCAGGTTGACTCCTATGTCCCTTGACAGGCCTACACGCGTTATTTTTGAGCATTCCGCACTTCTGGCGCTACACGATGCTGCAATCAACTGTACTTTCCCCGAAGCAGTTCTAGAGTCAGTTGTTTCTCTAAAGAGCCCTGCCCGGCTCCTTTCACTGGAGGGTGGTACTTATAAGCAAGATCAGGGGGCCTACAGTTCCTCCTTAGGTGAAACTTAAGCCTGCGCACCCAGCGCAACAGCCAGGCTTGCCCGGGCCCCACGGAGCCTCCCGGCCTGCAGTGCGTGCCGTGCGCATGCGCGCCGGGGAGACGTGCCGTCGGACGGCGGCCAAGACGCTGGCGTGAGGCAGTCGGAACCGAGGAGCCCGGCAGTGTCCTTGCGCTCCCGCCCTGCTTCGGTACGTGGCTGCGGCCGGAGGCTTTGCAGGTGAATGTTCCTGTCCGGTCCGGGCGACCCAGACCCCTTCGGGCCGGGCTCACCCACCCCACGCCCTTCCAGGGAGACCCCAGGCCCGCGCCCTCCGCTCCCCACCCCGGGCGTCGGTCCCTCCGGAGCCTCTCCAGGAGACTCCCGTCAGCGCCCCCCAGCCCCACCCGAGTCCATCCCCTCTCCTCTCCCCTTCCTTCCTCTCCTCCCCACTCCCCTGCCCCCTCGCCTCCCTTCCCCGGATCCCTCCGGAGCCTCCCCTAGAGCCGCCCGCTCGCTGCACCTCCGGAGCAGACCCCCCCTCCCCTTCCCCCTCACCCGGTCGGTCTAGAGTCTCCCCTGGGGCCGCCCGCCCGGCCAGAGCGCTCCTGCTGCCGCCCCCCTTCCTGCAGGTGATCCCCGCTGGCACCCCGCCTTTCTGCCCGCGGGGCGCAGATCTCCGGTCCTGCAGCCCGTCTGGTCGAGGGGATTGGGGCTCTTTTTGGTTATCCTGCCGGCCAGAGGTCGCAGCCTCCTTAAGGAGTCCGGAATGGCATTGAAGCTGTGCGCTCTCGGGTGGGGCCCGCCTCCGCTCGTTTCACCTGCTCTTGGTTTTGCAGTGTCGTTGGCTCTAAGTGCTTGGTGGTGTATTATAGGTCTTTTTCCACGTTTGATTCTCTCACCTAATTATGGGGAACCCCGAAGGTCAGGGGTTTTCATTTCGTGTCAGAGTAGTGTTTTTTGTTTGTTTTTAACTCAAAAATAGAGTAATTTACACAGAAAAGTCTGCATAAATGACCGAATAGTAAAGTTCCAGGTTTTCAGCGTGAGTGGGGGAAAGGAATGAGGTGGGACGATCACAGTGTCAAAAGATCCAGGGGAACATGCATGGTTAATTCCAAACGCTGTTGCCTCCTGAGAAGCTTTCGTTGTTTTAATACCTTCTCTGACTAGGACGCAGTGGAGCCTCTGCCAGGGGAGCGGCGCTTAGTCTAAAGGGAGGGAAGTTCCTGGGTCTTGGTAGTCTTTTGAGGAAACCAGTGCCAATGCAGGAAGTGACTTGTGTAAAAGTCACGAGGGGAATTAGGGCCCAAGCTGGGACTGTTGACTACCTGTTTATTTACGACGCTTAATGTTTGTCTGACAAATTAATGACCAAAATATCTGTGTATGTGTGCATGTGCTTCTGAGACTGGTTCTCTTGTGCTCAGGAGTGGCCTCTGGGCTGGGCTGATGGTTATTGATGGGAGGTGGGTATTGGGAAGAGAGCTGGGCAGCTGCTTGTCTGGGCTTCCCTTGTGCTTGGTGTTTACTCAGTGGGGTAGTGATTCCTTAACTCCCCCCATCTCTGAGGGCAGGAATCAAACATATGTTGCAGGATTATCCTGGCAGATAAGAGTGTCTCGCACAGTGTAGGTGGTCAGTAAATGCTTCCTGAAGGAGGCTGCAGAAAAGAGCTCAGAACCTGACAGTGGTTCTTTACTAGCATATTTTTAATGGTGTTAGCACATTCTGTAGGTAAATTTCCTGATAATCTCAGGGACTGAATTTGTGAAATGTATAGGTCAGTGGTATAGAAAGAACAGATACCACTCTTGAGGTAGTCATATTGCTCCTTGGGGGAAGATAGAGGTTTTTCTTTTCTTTTTTTTTTTAATTAATTTTTATTGGAGTATAGTTGTTTTACAATGTTGTGTTTCTGCTGTACAGCAAAGAGAATCAGCTATATGTATACATATATCCCCTCTTTTTTGGATTTCCTTCCCATTTAGGTCACCACAGAGCACTGAGTAGAGAGGTTTTTCTTGACTCCCTCTAGAAGATTTGCTATACTTCCCAGCTTGCCATCCTACATTAATATTTGGGTTCTTTCTCCTTTCCTCTGTCTTTTTTCTTTTTTACTGGATGTCTAAAGAAATTAAAGAATTACTTTATTAGTGTCAGTAACTACCAAAAACTGCTGAGTAAAATAAGCTATTAAAAATGTTACAAAAAGTGGGCTAGTTGAACCAGTCATGTTTTAAATTTGTTGTGTATTTGCTTATTTGCTTCTGAATTTGATCATGAGGCCAGAGTTGAACTTTCTGGCCTCTTTGTTTTAGTCTGTCTGTCCTTTGATGAGTGCTTATATTGGGCTTGTTATTAAGAACTGATTGCTACCTGAAATGGCCAACACCACATATGAACTGACTGGAATGGGTCACCCAGTCCTTCTTGTCCCCTGTGTTGTTTTGGAGTCCTTGAAGATCAGAGTTTTCCTCTCTTTGATAAGGAAACAACTTTCACAGCTAAAATAATAGTTCTTCTAGTTAACACATTCTGAAAGTAAATTTCCTGATAATCTCAGGGACTGAATTTGTGAAATGTGTAGGTCAGTGGTACAGAAAGAACAGATACCACTCTTTTCTTTTCTTTTTTTTTTTTGGCCACGCTTCGCAGCTTGTGGGACCTTAGTTCCCCGACCAGAGATCAAACCTGGGCTCTTGGCAGTGAGAGCACGGAGTCCTAACCACTGGACCGCCAGGGAAGTCCCCAGATATCACTCTTGAGGTAGTCATATTATTCCTTGGGAAGATAGAGTGCTAACTAGAGGAGCCAGGCAAAGTGGGTTTTCAGTTCAGAACTGTCAGATTCCAAAGGCAATATTCTTTCCACCTCTTAAGTTGGTCCCTTTTGGATTCAATGATTTTTACAGTGATTTGAGCTCATATTTAAAATAACTTGAATTGGGGAATTCCCAGGCGGTCCAGTGATTAGGACTTGGTCTCACTGCTCAGAGCCCATGTTCAGTCCCTGGTTGGGGAACTAAGATTCCACAAGCCTTGAGGCGTGGCCAAAGAAACAAACCTCAAAAACTTGAATTGTTGAATATGGTTTGTATTTTTAAAACTTTCTGTAGGTTTTATTGGCATGTGAGTAATGTAGCTATTTTGCAACTAGTTTGCTGGCATCCTCTAGAGACCAGCAGCAGATCAGACTTCAGTGAGTTTTAGTTTATGCATTAGATCCTGCTCCAGGGTATAAATAATAGTGAAAGGTTGAAATAAGTTTTGGAGAGTGGAGTTCAACAAGGTACGTCAAAAAGCTACTCCTGTTCCTTCAGAGACTAATTTAGTTATGTATTCTGGGAAGGTTTTTGGTTTGATTTTTTTTTTTTTCCTTCTAGGTATGTGTTCAAATTTTGACTGTCAGGCGCATCTTACTAAGTCTTCTAAGCCATTTGAGAAGCAGCCTGATGTGCTTCTGTCTTCTAGAATGTTTTAGGCAAATTTTAGTCAAGTGGATAGTGAGGAAATAATAGCAAAAATAGTAGTAATTGCTGTGGGAGCAGCTACCACTTGTTAGTTTTAGTAACTAACAGGTACTATGCAAACACAAGTTATTTCACCCAATTTTCCAAACATCCTATCAAGTAGATGTTAGTATTCTCATTGTATAGATGAAGAAACTAAGGCTTGGAAAAGTTAAATAACTTGCCCAAGGTAATTTATAAGTGACTGAGCCAGGATATAAACGCAGTTCTTTTAACTTCAAAGCCTGTATTATGAAACATTAGGCTCTATGAATTTTTCAAAGCATATTATCAAAATCATACTTTATGATTTTTGATTGCTAAGAATATACTAAGTTTTTCCCCCCATTTTAAAGAACTCTTAGAAGGGAGGTTCAAGAAAATGGTGTTCATCTAGGGTTTTTTTTTTTTTTGTATGTTTGAGGATAATTCAAATTATTGCATACATGTTCACATTTATCAAAATAATACATATACATAGATTGAAAAGCCAAATAGCACTTTAAACCTCAGAGTCAAAAAATACTCACTCCCTTTCCATTAACTAGAGACAAACGTTTTTACCTTTTCTTAGCTGCCTTTTTTACATTTATATTCGGGACACGATAACATTGCTGTTGATTTAGATGTAATCTTTGACTTCTTGCCATAGAAGACTTCTGTCTCCTGTAAACACTCTTCTTGAGTCCACCAGACTCTCTTAGATGTCAAGCTCTGTTCCCTCCCCCGCCCCCACCCCCAGCACTGTCCTCCAGTCTGGACTGGTTTCTTTTCTAGGCCTGTGGCACAGCTGTCTCCCTGGGACTTTCCTTCACCTGCATCCCCTAGTTCCTCTTGGTTTATGCTCTCATTTTGGTGGAATACATTCTTCGCTAGGCTCTGCAAACAGGGTAGGGTACATGGAAGGTAAATCTTAAGTCTTTCAGCATGTGTGTAAATGTCTTTATTTTATCTACTTGATTAATAATTTGACTGGGTATGGAGTTCTGGCTTAAAAATAATTTTCTCTCAGCATTTTGAAGATATTGATCCATTGCCTTCCAGCTTCCAGAATTGTTGATGGAGATGCCCTAATGCTTTGTTTATCCTTTATGTGACCTCTTTTTTGCTCTGGGAAGTTTTTGGGTTCTATTTGTCCGTACAGTTCTGAAATTTCAGTTATAAACCTTACCGAGGATCTTTTAAAATTCATCTTGCTGGACACTCACTGAAGTTTTTGTGTCTAGAAATGTATTGTCTTGTTCTGGAAAATGTTTGTATAGTCATTTTCTTTATACTTTTTTTGCTGGTTTATTTGTGAAACTCTCCTGTAAGCAGGATGTTTTATATCCCAGACTTATCCTGTAATTATTTTCATCTCTTGGCCTTTTATTTCTTTTTTTCCTTTCAGAAAGATTTCCTCCATCATGATCTTTTCAGTTCTTCTATTTTAAATTTTGGTTAATCACGTTTAACTGAGAGCTCTGAATGTTCCTATTTTAGAACATTTTGGTTTTGTTTTTTGGTTACAATATCGTGTGTCATCTTTCTGATAATAGTAAATTTTTTAAAACTTTTCCTTTGCTCCCTGCAATTGTCTCTGATTCCTGTGAGGTTTTTGAGTTTTTTTAATTTTATTTTTTTCAGTCTCTTTAAGCTTCCTCAGATGTCTGAACATACATGCTGTTTCTATTTAAGATATTAAAGAAACTGATTGAAAGTTCATGTGTTTGTTTAAAGTTTATCACTTGATGAGAATCCCTGTAGGGTTTTAGGCAGAGACCAGCGTTTTGTTTTTTAATATCTTTTTTAAAATAAATTTATTTTATTTATTTATTTTCGGCTGCATTGGGTCTTGCTGCGCGCGGGCTTTTCTCTAGTTGCGGCGAGCAGGGACTATTCGTTGTGGTGTGCAGCCTTCTCATTTTGGTGGCTTCTCTTGTTGCGGAGCACGGGCTTCATTAGTTGTGGCACATGGACTCAGTATTTGTGGCTCGCGGGCCACAGAGCACTAGCTCAGCATTCGTGGCACACGGGCTTAGTTGCTCTGTGGCTTGTGGGATCTTCCTGGATCAGGGCTTGAACCCGTGTCCCCTGCGTTGGCAGGCAGATGCCTAACCACTGTGCCACCAGGGAAGCCCGGAGACCATCTTTTTTATAGAAAAAATGTCAGTATCAATGAACCTTTGGCTGTGCCCTTCGTCCAGAGCTAGAGAGTCTGGGAGTTAAGTAAAGGAAGAGGACAGGGAGTTTAAGACATTCACTTACTCTGTTACTCCTCTAAGTTTGGCATCTCTCTTCCACTCTGAGCTACCCCTGGTGTCCCCAAGACTAGAGCCTCTGTGTTTCAGCTTTTCCAGAAAGGCGATCCTCAGGATTGGGGAGGGTAGTTGCCTGGATGTGTAGAGGGCCTACTAACTCTTCTTAAAGACTTTCAGTAAATTCTGATATTCTTCCCCACCTTCAGCATTATCTCATACTTCCAGTTTCTGAATCTTTACAGTGTTCTGTGGCTAGAGTTGGCTTGCTGTGTTGTGGCTTATTAGCACATGAAAAGCAGAGAAAGCTGAATTTTATATTAGTTAACTACTTGTTCATTTGCCTTTAAAACTTTCTCAGCGTTTTTAGCATCTAATATGCTTTTGTCTCTGCTGCGATTCTCTTTGTATTTGTGGATTTATGCCTTGTTTTCCCCTTAACTATCATTTTAGTTGCGTTTCAGGAGAGAGCGGAGTTAGGTGTTTAATCTGTCATTAATGTTGGAAATAGCAAAACAGTCACCAGCATGGGTGATCTTTACATTATTCATAGATCTTTTGTCTTGGATTCTCATTTTTACATTTTTAAAATATTTATTGATTTCTATTTTTGTCTGTGTTGGGTCTTGGTTGCAGCATGTGGGATCCTCTGCTGAGGCACGTGGGCTCCTCGTTGCATGGTTCAGGCTTCTCTCTAGTTGTGGCCTGTGTGCTCAGTAGTTGTGGCACGCAGGCTTAGTTGCCCTGCAACATGTGGGGTCTTAGTTCCCCGTCTGGGGATTGAACCTGTGTCTCCTGTATTGGAAGGCGATTCTTAACCACTGGACCACCAGGGAAGTCCCTGGATTCTCATTTTAACGTCACTGTTGTGTCTTCTGTCTTTGAAAATAACTCTCATGTGATTTGTAGTGTCTAGTATCAAGAAATATGTATTTTCCAGAAATATGTAATATTTCTATATACTGTAGAGGGAAAAATGGGAAGATTTTTTTTTTTTTTTTTTTTTTTTTCGGTACGCGGGCCTCTCACTGCTGTGGACTGTCTCGTTGTGGAGCACAGGCTCTGGATGCGCAGGCTCAGGGGCCATGGCTCACGGGCCCGGCCGCTCCGCGGCATGTGGGATCTTCCTGGACTGGGGCACGAATCTGTGTCCCCTGCATCAGCAGGCGGACTCTCAACCACTGTGCCACCAGGGAAGCCCGGGAAGATTTTTAAAGTCTGCCTTTTTTTCTTTTTCCCCTCAGAGCACTGGTCCTAGGTAACCTCAAGGCAGGGCAGGCTAGCAGGATTCAGGACCAGGAATTGGTCTAGGCTAATGAGTAGGGTACCTGTTTTAGGCAGTGGCATGTGAATGCTCTATAAGGCTGAGGGCAAGTAGGCTGAGTGATAGGCAATATTCTCTCCTCCTCTGCTTTGTGGTCAGGGTTCAGGATACATTGGAGGAGCTTGGCAGGGGACGGTCTCTAGATAGAAGGATTTAGCTGTGGTCCAGCATAGGTAAGGTGGGTCATTTAGGAGCAGATGAGGCAGCTGCTTATTTATGTACTTGTTACCCTTGGTGTCTCTTACTTACATGGCCCAGTGTGGGGGTCTGTATTGTGTTACATCTTGCTTATGGGTTGGGAGCCAGAGGTGAGGGTGCTCCTGCTGATGAGGCAGTATGCTCCAGTGGTGATGGGATACCAACATGGTACCTGACAGCAGAGGCTGGTAGACACAAAGGACACATACCTCTTTAATGGAGATAAAGAACTTTTCTGCCCTCAGAGGACTGCCCATCTTGCGGTCTCTGCTAGATGGTAAAATGTCCAGCCTCAGTCCCCCAAGAAGATGACTGTTGGCTGAGAATGTTGCCTGATCTGAGCGAAGACACCACAGGTGCTTTAGGAAGCTCCTTTATTTTATTTTTATTTTTATTTTTTAAAGTAAGTTTATTTATTTATTTATTTTATTTTTGGCTGGGTTGGGTTTTTGTTGCTGCGTGTGGGCTTTCTCTAGTTGCGGTGAGTAGGGGCTACTCTTCGTTGCGGTGCACGGGCTTCTCATTGCAGTGGCTTCTCTTGTTGTGGAGCACGGGCTCTAGGTGTGCGGGCTTCTGTAGTTGTGGCACGCAGGCTCAGTAGTTGTGGTGCACAGGCTTAGTTGCTCCACGGCATGTGGGATCTTCCCGGACCAGGGATGGAACCTATGGCCCCTGCATTGGCAGGCGGATTCTTAACCACTGTGCCACCAGGGACGTCCAGGAAGCTCCTTTAATATCCTCTTGGCTTCTTCTGACTTCTGGAGATTGGCTTGTAAGTGCTTGCCCAGAAAGTGCAAGTAATCAAACTCAGCGCATTGCTGAGGGTGTGAATCCAGGGTTCTTTTCCAGGAGTCATTTCTCTCCAGCAGTGTAAGTTTTAGGATGGTTTGAAAACTGTTCCTGCAGTCTTCTCTGCTGCCTATGCAGCAGTACACTTGAGTCCTTAACTCAGAAATCTAGACTTTTTGTCTTAAAAAAGAAATCCTAACATCTTAGATCGTAAACAACAAACATCTCTTACTTATTAATTCAATAACTGTTTGAATTATTTACTGAGAGGAAGGAATTACACAAATCAAAGTGTTTAACCTTTTTTTTAACCCCCCCGCACCTCCCCCACCCCAGTTGTGAAATTGAAGTCACATTGGAAGGTGTGTTTCTCTAACACATTCTATAGTGATGTATATGGTTTTAATCATTTTATACTTAGGATGCCTTTTAGTCTCAGTTGGTTCTAATGAACCATAATTATTATTTTCACATTCGCACCCATGTTGTCACAATTTGGCCATTAGATGCCGTTTTTTCAGCTGGTTGACTTTTTTTTTCCTGAAATCATCTTTGTTTTTTGACAGTAAGACAACTTAGGCACATCTTGAGGTGTCCTGTCCCTGAATTGTAACCAGCTCGTTTTCAAGGAGTACTGGCTCCTTTTAGAGGAGACCAGTATTGGAGATAAAGATCTGGACATGTGAGATTGTTCCACATAATGACTAATGGTAGACAGGATGATACCAGATAAGAAGCTACTTAAGTCCGCAGAACAACTACCCTTTTATAAAAAGTCGTGGGTTTCTGTTGCTAATTTCAGTTCAGGTTTCTTTCTACCTTGTAATCTAATTTTCTCTTTCTTTAATAGTTTGGAACTATTTTATATAGGCACGCCAGAGATACATTTATAATGTTGTCCTCTCGATGGAGAAGGTTTTTTTTCCATTTTAAATTCTTGACTCCAGTGGCCTGACATTGATGTCCAAGTTGGCTTTTCAGTTTTCTCTTTTCTTAGTAAATTTATTTATTTTATTTATTTATTTTTGGCTGCGTTGGGTCTTTGTTGCTGCACGCAGGCTTTCTCTAGTTGCGGTGAGCAGGGGCTACTCTTCGTTGTGGTGCAAGGGCCTCTCATTGTGGTGGCTCCTCCCATTGCGGAGCACAGGCTCTAGGCACACAGGCTTCAGTAGTTGTGGCTCGCGGGCTCTAGAGCGCAGGCTCAGTAGTTGTGGCGCACGGGCTTAGCTGCTCCGCGTCATGTGGGATTTTCCCACACCAGGGCTCGAACCCGTGTCTCCTGCACTGGCAGGTGGATTCTTAACCACTGTGCCACCGGGGAAGCCCCAGTTTTCTCTTGTTGACATCCCTTGAGCCACATCTACCTGAAAAGTAAAAGAAACCCCGCCTCACCCCAAGTAAATGCCGAAGAAAACATAGGCAGAATATCTGGCAACTCAGATGCTGACCCATACAATTAGTAGATAACTGGAAAGCTCTAGGTCCTTAAGGAACTCTGTTTTTAACTCTTTTTTTCTCCTGGATGCTACTGGTGGTGGTGTTAATCTTACAGCCACCTAAAGTTGTTGGACTCGGATTCTTGAAGACTTGTGAATAAATGAAGCTGTTCTTAATATCATTGTTAGGCTGAGCTGACATTTTGACTATTATGATTGTCAGCAAATAACAGCCAAATTAATATCAGGAATCATGAGAGATTTTAAAAAATTTACCACAGAAGTTCGGGAGACTCCATCCTGTTGCATCACATTTTTGCACTGTTCACTTGGTTCCATAACCAACTCAGAAGGTATCAGCAAAGTTGTCTGACAACATTTCAGTCAGGTTTTAAGTTTGTATTGTATCTAGGTAGCTCCCAATACATTTTACAAGTAATTTGTGATCTATTCCCAGCTATTTTCCAAAGGAAAATAAATGAATTTATGTTATGATCGTAGGAAGTTTTAGTATAAATAGCCAGGATTTGGCATGAGTTGAATACGTGTTATATACCCTTTCAGTTTTATGTTCTGGGGTAATAGTATCACTGCAGAGATGTGATGCTATCTATAACACTCCATCCTCTATCTTTTTAGCTTACAAGTTTAACCTGTTTCTTCCATTAGAATGTAAGCTAACATGAAAGCAGGGGTTTTAGCTTGGTCACTACTGTATCCTTAGTGCCTCCTGCAAGGCTGGGCACACATTAGATGTTCAAAGAATATTTGTTGAATGAAAATATGTTGGTATTATTTCTCTGCCTCAAATCCTTTTGGAAGTAAATGATTGTTTTAGGATGTTTTAGGCTGCAAGTTGCAGGAAACTAATTCAACTCAGTTTAAATAATGAAGAAACCCATCGTTTTGCTTAATGGAAAGCCTTGCATTAGCGGGAGATCCCTGGTTGGGTGAGTCAGTGACTCAGCAGTTAGCGCTGCCATCACAACAGTCAGCTGCCCTCAGGCTCGTCCCTTCACTGTCAGCAGGTGTCTCGCAGCAGCAGTGAGCAGCGTGAACATGCACTGAGAGAAAGAGAAGGGACTGTGCATCTAGTTCATCTGGGACTGTACGTTTGAGTACCTAAATGTGGGAGGGAAAAATGAAAAACGTCTTTCCTTTCTTGGTGAGGACAGACAGCATGAATTTGCAGAAAATGCAGGGAGACTAAGAACCTTCAGATTACAGGATTTTGGAGATGCTGGAATATAGGATGATTTGTGAGACTCGAGCCATTCTTAGACATGGGGAAAGTTAAATGAGGGAGGACTCATTTGTTCTTTTGAAGTGCCCGCTTGGGCTTGTGCTCCATTTTGCTAACCTTCCAAACCTTTGTGCCTTAAAGAGAATACCTAAAACTGCTAAAGTAGAAAACAAAAGTGGCCCATAATCTCAGCCTCCAAATAATATGTGTTGATTTCAAAAATAAAATGATACAATACTTGCAAATTTTTTTTTAAAATTTATTTATTTATTTTTATTTTTGGCTGCGTTGGGTCTTCGTTGCTGCACGCGGGCTTTTCTCTAGTTGTGGCGAGGAGGGGCTACTCTTTGTTGTGGTGCATGAGCTTCTCATTGCAGTGGCTTCTCGTTGCGGAGCACGGGCTGTAGGTGCGTGGGCTTCAGTATTTGTTGTGGCGCGTGGGCTTCAGTAGTTGTGGCACATGGGCTCAGTAGTTGTGGCTCACGAGCTCTAGAGTGCAGACTCAGTAGTTGTGGCACACGGGCTTAGTTGCTCTGCGGCACGTGGGATCTTCCTAGACCAGGGCTGGAACCCATGTCCCCTGCATTGGCAGGCGGATTGTTAACCACTGCGCCACCAGGGAAGCCCTGCAAGTTGTTTTAAAAGACTTAAATAGTACAGAAAGGTGTAATAGGCCTGAATAGTCACCCTCTTTTCTGACACATATGCAGCACTGCCTCATTCCTCTCCTCAGAGGTACACATTGTTAACAGTTTTTATGATTCCTTCCAGAAAATAGCTGTGTGGGTATCAGCTATGTGTGCTTATCAGCACACACTGTTCTACTTCATTCCTTTTCACATCTGCATAATATGCCATGGGTGGAGGTGCTCATTAAGCAGTCCTCTTTCGTGGAGCCCTTTGGTTGGGGCTAGTGTTATACGTGTGTTGGTGAACCTGTGTATGTTTATCAATGAGGCATATTTCTAGTAATGGTGAGAAAGCTAGGTCAAAGTATATGAATATTTAAAATTTGGATGGATATTGTCAAATTTCCCTCCCAAAATGTTACAACAGTTTTCATTCCTGCCGTTATGCTTTCTCCTTTCTGGGTATCATAGTTTTTTTCATTTGTGGCCCTCTGATAGGTAATATTGTTAACTTGTGATTTGAATTTTGTTAGCTGAATTGAGAGAGAAATGGAGTAGCTTATGAGTTTTTTGCCCATTCATGTTTCTTTTCCTGTGAACTGCCAAATGATTGTTGTTTCTGTTATAAGTGAGCTTTGTATGTGAAGGAAATTAACTCACTGCTGCCATATATATGGTTGTAAAACATATTTTTCTTAATCTTTTATTGGTCTTTTTGACTTTATTTTTTGCCACTCATATTTTTATTTTTATGGAGTTAAATTTATCAACCTTTTTTTTCATGACTTCTGGTGTTCTGCTCTGACCTGGCCACTCCACCTGCTGACACCAGTGCGCACCTTACTGGGCTGTGTGCAGCTGTGTTCTAGGGCTGCTTTATGTCTGTTAGATGTAAGTGGAGTTAGACTTAGTTAGGTGGACAGGGTGCTGAGGCTAAAGCCTAGGGTGCGTGTGGGGGGTTGTATTGGCCGTATTAAGGAGGTACTGTGTAAATTCCAGGTGGCCAGTGAGGTAAAATGGCTTTGGTCCTTTCCTCAGCTGACACTGAAAGGGCTAAGGATAGAGAGACCAAAGGGCTGTGATTTTGTGATATAATAAGAAACATATGAACTTCTAAAACTCTTGGAATTTCCTGAGAAATAGAGGTACTAGGGGTGTCTTTTTGTTGTCTTTTTATTCATAATAAACCATATCCGTTTCAGCCATATCTAAGTTTATGTTAATGAGATGATGGGCCCCTAGATAACTTTAGGGTAGGGCTGGTTGCCAGAAGGACCAAGCTTGTGATGAGCAGGTTAGAACTTTCAGCCCGAGGGGCTTCCCTGGTGGTGCAGTGGTTAAGAATCTGCCTGCCAATGCAGGGGACATGGGTTCGAGCCCTGGTCCAGGAAGATCCCACATGCCACGGAGCAGCTAAGCCTGTGCGCCACAACAATAAGCCTGCACTCTAGAGGCCATGAGCCACAACTACTGAAGCCTGCACACCTAGAGCCCATGCTCCGCAACAAGAGAAGCCACCACAGTGAGAAGCCTGTGCACCGCAACGAAGAGTAGCTCCCGCTCGCCGCAACCAGAGAAAGCCTGCGTGCAGCCACAAAAACCCAACACAGCCAAAAATAAAATAAAATAAATAAATGTATAAATAAAAAATAAAAAGAACTTTCAGCCCCATCCCTGGACCTCCAGAGATGGCAGAGAGGCTGGAGATGGAGCTTAAGGACCAGTGTCCAGTGATGTAATCAGTCATGGCTACCTAATGGAACCTCCTTAAAAACCCCTAAATGACAGGGTTCCAGTGATCACATGGAGATGCTGGGAGAATGGTGCCTGGAGAGGCATGGAAGCTCTGCGCTGTTCCCCCAATCCTTGTCCTCTGCATCTCTTCCATCTTGCTGTTCCTGAGTTGTATCCTTTTATAATGAATAGGTAATAGTAAGTAAAGTGCCTTCCTGAGTTCTGTGAGCCATACTAGCAAATTATCGAATCTCAGGAGGGGGATGTGAGCACTCCCAATTTATAGATCAGAAATATGGGTGGCCCAGGACTTGTATCTAAAGTGGGAGCACTCTTGTGGAACTGAGCCCTTAAGCTGTGAGGTCTGATGTTAAGTCCAGGTAGTTAGTGTCAGAATCTAATTGAATCATTAGACATCCAGTTGGTGTCCTGAGAATTGGAAAATTGGTTGTTGGTGTGGAAAAACCCCACACATTTCGTGTCAGAAGTGTTGTGAGTAAAAACAGCTCATACGGGTCATTCTCTTTTCTGGGTATAATTTTGAACCTGCCTGTTTCTTCTTCTACAGGTGGAAAGATGGCGTTTGTGAAGAGTGGATGGTTGCTGAGACAGAGTAAGTACAGGACGTGAGCCCCTTGGGCTGGGTTTAGTGTTGCCTTAGGGCACATCTTTATTTCTGTGGCTGACACCGCCAGTGTTTACAAACAAATAACAAAGTCTTACTAATGTTGTTGCCCTGGATTTCCTCTTGCAGATTTTTAGAGCTCTATGAACCGTTTTTCTGCACACGTGGAGCTTCTTGGTTGCTGCCTTGACAGGAACCAGGGGACAGTAATAGTCCCTGCTGGTTTCTCTTTTCTCACTAGCGTGCTATATTATTATTATTATTATTATTATTTGGCTACGCCGTGCGACAAAGTTAGTTCCCCTACCACGGATGGAACCCGTGCCCCCTGCAGTGGAAGCATAGAATCTTAACCACTGGATGGCCAGGGAAGTCCCTAGCATGCTGTATTATTAACAGCTGACCTGAGGTTCTTGGATCTACACAAGCTGAGCTGATCTATTACCATGGAGCTGAGCTAATATATTAGCATGGAGGTACTGCTCGCTTTGTGGGAAACACCTGTCTCATCTGGGGATTGAACAGTGACCAGATTCTGAAATACTAGAGTCTTTAACTATAGATTAAGATTTGACCCGAGGGAACTAGTTTATCTAAAACCAAATCTTTTGTGTCTCCAAAAGGACTCTGGAGAAGGGACTCAGTTCTTTTTTTATGGGATTAAGTTCATTTTCTTAGACTCATCTCTATGGGCCTGCATATACTTAACTCTGCTTATCTCTGAGGCTGCCACCTTAAGTAGGATTCATAGTATGTTTTAAAGCAGGAAGAAGCAGCTCTGTTTATTGCAGAAAGAGTAAGCAGATTATTCTGCTGTTGTTCTAGAAAGAGCAGCATTAAGGGAAAAGTGACTAGTATATTGTTTATGACTCCATCAAAAGCTTGAGTGGTGATATATACTGTATTATTCAGATATGAATTTGTATTTAAGGAATATTTTCAATACTTAGCTAAAATTGAGCCTAGCAATGAAGAATGGACTTGCATACCTTAGACGGTTTATAAAAACTATTTATGAAGCTTGTTTGTGTTCCCATTGTACAGATTTTTATATCAATATAATTATCACAACAGCTCTGTGAGGTGGGTGGCATTACCCCAGCTTCCAGCTGAAGAAATAGAGGTTCACTGATAACTGGTCCAGATGTTAGCTATGGGTGGCAAACCTACATTCAGACTCAGGGCTGTCTCGTTTCAACATCAACACCCTTTCTACCAGGAGATGAGCTTTCAGACTGTCTATCCTGTTACTAGTTTTACGTTCTCAGACCTGGAGCTGAACAGGTGTCCTTTCAAGGTCTATGACAGTTCTGTAGTCTAAGAATAGATGCAGCTATTGTATTGTTGGCTTAAAAAAAAAAAAAAGTTGTGACATTGGAATCTAGCCCCAGTGTTTGTGTAAGTTTCCTTGTCTTGGGTTTTGAGGATCTTGGGTGATCCTAAAATGGTCAGGGAACATGGACAGCCTTGCTCAGACCTGGAGGATGTGCCTTCCCTTCCTGCACTCTTTGAGGGCAAGTTTCCTTTCTCCATCATGACTCAATGTAAATGCTCTGTCAACATAAGTGAACAGTGACCCTTTTGACAATTTTGTGCTTCCCATCAGCGCTTAGCATGATGATGTACACAACATAGGAGTTCTGTAAATAAGTTGTACAGACTTTTCCACTGTCTTAGTTATGGTTATCTCAAAAGTGTGTATTCGTAAGACTTATTCCATTTCCCAATATCCTGATGTTGGGTTGATTTTTCTGTCTTTGCTAAAGGAGAAGTATCATTCATAATAAACTAAAATGAGGTGAGTTGTATTATATTCACTGAGTTGCAGAGCAGCAGATACACATGTAGTTACATATATGCACCGCTGTCTTCAGGATTCCTTTTCTTGCCATTGGCAGACTCTTAGGACTCAGTATCTGGACTCTTGAGGACAGCTTAATTTAGGGTTCTGCAGTCAGAGCTTTGATGGCAGGTGCGATACTTGGGTAGAACTCCCCGACCCGGTGATTACACCTGTCTGTGTTTGGGTGGCTCTCTTTGGTAGTTTCTGCACAGCTCAGGCACTGCCAGTTAAATGGATGCTGGGTGTCACTTATTTATCAGTTTGGGCAAATGCTGTGGTTGCCTCTCAGCAAGGTAGGTGTTTGATTGTGGTAAAATAAATTTGGAAGGCTGCTGGGATGAATATTTGGAATTTGTGCACATTGGCCATGAACAGGGTGGGATCTATAGGAACAAAAGATGCAGCCGGTAGCGTATGGATGTGAGAAAGGTGCAGGGATAACTTTTAGATTTCCCTTTTGGCTGACAAGGAAATTAGAGTTTTATAAAGTTAAGTGCCTAGTCCAAGATTACAAATGAATGGATGAATTCTCTCAAACTGATAGAGACGTGTGAGTTAGTAGGATGGATGCGTGCTGGGTAGGAGTCAGGCCCTGGGCCTGGGTCAGTGTCTGGGTGTGGATGTATCCAGTGTCTGAGCCTGCCTCTGCATAGTCTTAGGCAGGAAGACTCCCCACACTGGGAAGGTGAGCATTAGAGAAGAGTATATGTGAAGGCCCTTCAAGAAAAAGATAAGTTTTTCCAGAAGAGGAAGGTATTACTGTTATTTGTGTGTAGAGACTTTACAGTTCAACGTTTTCTGATCAATCTAGCAGTTAGATACTACTGGGAAGGTTTAGATATACTACATGGAGAGTTAAATGTTAGACATGTTTCATTAGCTCAAAATCAAAGTTTTATTGAACTTTTTAAAAAAAATTTTGATATTTTAAGTTGGCAGCGTTCTCAGTAAGATCGAAGTTCTCATCTTAGAGCATGCTGCATGCAGCCCTGGTACAGCATGGGTGTTCATGCAGTTCGGGTCTGCTTTCACTTCCATTTTGATGGACTGCTCTGGGCAATTGTATGCAGGTATACTTTTGGGACCAGAGGAAAGTTTCTTTTGTTTCTGTTACCGGTGAATTAAAGGACAAAGTCCTTGCTTTTCCACTCAAAGGCAACATTTCCCACTTTTTTTCAGGCACTATTTTGAAGCGCTGGAAGAAGAATTGGTTTGACCTGTGGTCAGATGGTCACCTGATCTATTATGATGACCAAACTCGGCAGAGTGTGGAGGATAAGGTCCACATGCCCGTGGACTGCATCAACATCCGCACAGGACATGAATGTCGGGGTAAGTGGGTCTGTCTTGTCCAGCTTCTGTCACCTGCCCTTCTGCTTTCTTGATGGGAGTTGATTCTTCCTTACCCATTCTGCTTTCATTTACAGTCCAAAGAAGGGTTTCATCTGGAAAGAGGTAACCAGACACTGGGATTATGACCCATGTGGGTTGGCAGATTAATTTTCTCCTCTGAATTAGACCCATCAGTCCACATTTCCGTTCTCTCTCATGGAGAAGGTGGTGGAAGACTAAGGAACCAGAGTGCTGGGAACCCCAAGAAGGATGGAGCTACCCTAGGCAGTATAGATTTTGTGACTCAGAAACTGGCTTATTGATAACAACTCTAGTCAGTTTCTTAAAATCCATGATGTCTTTCAATATAATTATCACAACTATTGAAGGAATAGTTTTTTTTTGTTTTAATAAGCATAGACTTTTCTATTTCTAATTAATGGCATATGTAGACTTCCCTGTTTGTTTTATTAGCTCTGTTGCTATTTGGAATAAAGAGGCTGCTGTAGTAACCATTGGTGTAATAATATCCTGCTCCTATAAGTTCTTGAAACACAAGTCTCTATGGACTAGCTATTGAAATCCTTACTTAAACCAGGCTCAGATATCATAGGTCTTACTTCTTGGTACACAGAGATACTTTAAACAACCGATTTTCACTTTTAAAGCAGCGATCTAGTTTGATGCTTTGTGAATAAAAGCAGTAAGTATTCTGTTAACTGATGCTTTGCAACACTTTTCGTTGTGCTTATTCTTCTAATGTCTGGGCTGTTTTATATATCACCATATGTGGATTGTGCTCTAGAAGAGGCTTACATGTTTCTCCAGCAGGAAGTTTAATTAGAATTGAGTAATGATTCATGTGTTTGGTTCTGTACAGCAGAACAAAGATGTTTTATAATTGTAATGTTCTGAAGTTCTGGTCCTTTGCTTATCTGAGCTGTTAAGAAATCCTTAAAAAAAAAAAAACTATGTAAATACTCCTGTATTCTATATGTTTTTCGTAGATATTCAGCCTCCAGATGGGAAGCCAAAAGACTGTCTGCTGCAGATTGTTTGCCGAGATGGGAAAACCATCAGTCTTTGTGCAGAAAGCACAGATGATTGTTTGTAAGTCTTCTTCCAGTGTGTTTAAGTTTAAAAGTGTTTTCTGTTTTAATTTCCAGTTATGAGGAAGGGAGAAGAACGGGAGTGGCGTGTTCCTGTAGGCAGCAGGATAAGTGACTCAGAGGTTGTGTGAAAGAAATGTTAAGAGTCTTACTCCATGTTTGATAACCCTGATCCTCGTTTCTGCCTCTGCAGGGCTGCCCATGCAGGGTCCCATTGTAGTGAGTATGGCAGAAACTATTAGATACAGTCACTTTGCACTCTCTTTTTTCATTACTAGATGTACATTGGGCTACGGGCATAGTTAAGTGGGTTCTTAAATTTTCTTTTTTTGGCCGTGCCATATGGCTTGTGGAGTATTAGTTCCCCGACCAGGGATTGAACCTGGGCCCTCGGCAGTGAGAGCGTGGAGTCCTAACCACTGGACTGCCAGGGAATTCCCCTTAAGTCTTGTTCTTTTTCTGTAAATGTCTTTTTAAAAAGCACCGACATCTGTATTATATAGCCTTTTCTCCTTTTGGTGGTTGTTATTTCCATCTGTCATCTCTGAAGAAGGAGTATGGAACCACAAAGAAGGAAAACCCAACTTTACTAATTCTCAGTGTGTTAACATTAGCATTGATGTAGGATCAGAATCTTGAAAACACTAATTTTTTTTTTTCTGTGCACACTGTACCACTAACAAAAGTTAACTCTGGACACTGTAAGAATTCACTAACAGAGATTATTATAATATTCCTGTATATTAAAATATTCATATATATGTGACAATTTTATAAAATCCAGCTGACCAGTTTGTCAGAGTGCCTGCCCTTGCATTTCACATATGTGTTCATCCTCAGTATAGGCATTTATTCCATGCTGATCTCTAGGGTTTATTTTAAATCCTAGTTGTAGTTTCTTTTTTACATTCTTCTCATTTATATTAGTGAATCTTAAATGGCACTTTGTGGAAAAGATGTACCTTTCCTAAAGACTAATGGAGAAATGAACACAGGTTAAGCCAGTTTGCTACTTTTTTATAAACTGGATCTATATTTTTACTCTTTAATAATTTGAACACTTACTTTGCACTCGGCCCTGTGCTAACTGCTTTATGTATGTTGTTTAATCCTCACCATATCTTATAAAGTGGATACTGTTCTGTTTTAAGAAATTGAGGCATAGTGAGGTTAAGTAACTTTCTGTATCAGTTTTTAATGCTCTTGTAATAAATTACCACAAGCTTAGTGTCTTCGAGCAGTACACATTTCTGATTACATTTCTGGAGGTCAGAGTTCTACACTAGGTTTCAAAGTGTTGCCAGGGCCATGATCCCTTCTGGAGGCTCTAGGGGGGAGTCTGTTTCCTTGCCTTTTCTAGCGTCAAGAGTCCTCCTGCTTTCCTTGGCTTCTAGGCTGAGCCCTTCTCCTGCTGTCATCTGTCTGATTCTCTGTAGCTGGGGAAGGTTATATGCTTTTAAGGATTGAAGAATAGTTTGAGCCAGCCTCAATAATCCAGTATAATCTTCCCCATTTCAAGGTCCTTAACCTTAAGTATAGCTGCAGAATCCATTTGCCTGGTGAGGTAAGATTTTCAGAGGTTCTGGGGATTAGGATATGCATCTCTCTGTAGGGAGGAGGCATCATTCTGCCTGCCATACTTCCCAAGGTTTTAGAGCTTGTAGACTAGACTCAGGATTTGAATCTTTGTCTTCATAGCCCTTTGTTCTTTTTTTTTTTTTTTTTGGTACGCGGGCCTCTCACTGTTGTGGCCTCTCCGGTTGCGGAGCACAGGCTCCGGACGCGCAGGCTCAGCGGCCATGGCTCACGGGCCCAGCCGCTCCGCGGCATGTGGGATCTTCCTAGACCGGGGCATGAACCTGTGTCCCCTGCATCGGCAGGCGGACTCTCAACCACTGCGCCACCAGGGAAGCCCAGCCCTTTGTTCTTAACTGCTCTGTTCTGCTGTTTGCTGAGATGTCACACGTATGGATGGTTCCTTTAAGTACTAGGGGAAAAAAATATCTAGAACTAAAATTATAGAATATTTTAACAAAACATGGGAGGCTTTTTTGTCATAGAGGAGGGAGAAGGGGTAAAAGTACACTGAAGGACTTGCCTTGTTTGGCATGGAAGGCTGACTTTTTCTTAACCTGTATGGGAAAATAGAGGTTTATTTATGTGTCTAATTTTAAGGGTACAGTTAGGGACAGAGCAATGGAGGATAATACTAGAAGAATAAAAATAACCCAGCAAGTAAACTTAATAAAGCATGACAGGAGATGAAGTAGCAGTAATTAGACCAATGATATCTGTGAATTCAATAAATGTGAGTTGGTTAAATTCTCCTTAAAAAGGATAAGATCTGAGATTGGGCAGAAAATACAAAGTCCAGCTACTTATTTTGTTAACAGGAAACACACTTGAAATAAAATGACACAGAAAGGTAAAAAAGTAAAGAAGAGGAGACTGTTTTCCTGGGGCTGCTGTAACCCAGTATCACATGCTAAGTGTCTTAAAACAACAGGTTTATTCTCTCACAGTTCCAGAAGCTAGAAGTCTGACATTACTGTGTCAGCAGAGCCATGCTTCCTCTAAGACTCTGGATAGAATCCTTCCTGGCCTCTTCCTAGTTTTGGTTGTGGCCGGTTATCCGTGATGTTCTTTGGCTTGCAGCTGCACCACTCCAGTCTCTGCCTCTGTTATAACGTGGTATTCTCCCTGTGTGTCTGTGTCCACATTTCCTCTTCTTATAAGTATGATCTTCATTCAGTATGACCTTCATCTTAATTTGACTCCATCTGCAGAGACCCTATTTCTAAATAATTCACCTGTACTGGGGATTAGGACTTAAGCTTATCTTTCTGCAGGGGATACAATTCAACCCATTACAGAGACCTCTGAGAGAAAAGGGGGAAATGAATCTGTGTCATCTTCCTCAACTACCTAGTGAAATGAAGGGGAAGACATTCAGAAGTGACAGCCAAATTAAGAAGTTTAACTTCAAGCACAGAATACAAAGAGCAACAGTCAGAAAAAGAAATAGAAGATTCTGTTGAGATGTATCACAGTTTTTAACCCTACCCCAACTCCCAGAAGCAGTAACAAGATGAGCTAATTAAATCTTAAAAATTTTTGGTAGTACCCTGTGTTCTGTAGAGGTGCTGATACTTCTTGAAAAAGCTAAGGAAAAACCCTTGAGAGTATGATATCCTTGGGACCTTAGCAGAGACTGGAAGGTTCCCCCAGGGCTTGTCATTTCAGAACACTGGAAGGCAGAGAAGGATAAGTGAGCCCCGGCATAAGACATTCAAAGAATTATGCTTAGAAGAGTGTAGAACGCAGATTTTTCAGAAAGGACTTACTCCCTATCTTGACCAGTCACAAAAATTAACTTGAAATGGATTGAAGTCTAAAATGTAAGACCGTAAACTGTAAACCTACTAGAAGGAAACATGGGGAAAAAGGTCTTTGACATTGGTCTTGGTAGCGATTTTGGATATGACACCAAAAGTGCAAGCAACAAAAGCAGAAGTAAACAAATTGGGACTACATTAAACTAAAAAACTACTGCACAGCAAAAGAAACAATTAGAGAAATAACAAGGCATCCTATGGAATAGGAGAAAATATTTACAAACCATTTATGTGATAAGGGTTTAATATCTAAAATATATAGGGAACTTGTATGACTCCACAGCATAAAAACAAACCAATTAAAAGATGGGGAAAGGACTTGAAAAAACGTTTTTCCTAAGGTACTCAACATCACTAATAATCAGGGAAGTGCAAACCAAAACCACAGTGAGATCACCTCACACCTTAGAATGGCTGTTATCAAAAAGACAAAAGATAAGTATTGGTGAGGGTGTGGAGAAAAGGGAACCCTGTGCACTGTTGGTGGGCATGTAACTTTGTGCGGCCACTATGGAAAACAGTATGGAGGTTTCTCAAAAAATTAAAAGTAGAACTACCATATGATTCAGCAATGCCACTTCTGTGTATATATCTGAAGGGAATTAAATCATTGTCTCAAAGAGATAGCTGTACCCCTGTGTTTCTTGCATTATTCGTAGTAGCCAAGACATGGAAACAACTCAAGTGTCTGATGATGGATGAATTGATAAATAAAATGTGATACACACACACACACACACACACACACACACAGACTTGTGCATGCATGGGTAATGGACTGTTAATCAACCCTAAAACAGGAAACCCTGCATTAACAACAACATAAATGGACCTTGAGGGCATTATGCTAAGTGAAGTGAGTCAGACAGAGAAAGAAAAATACTATATGTCCTCACTTATATGTAGAATCTAAAAAAGCCGAAATCATAGAAGTAGAGAGTAGAATGGTGTTTGCCAGGGGTTGAGGGAAATGGGGGAGATATTGGACAAAGAGTACAAGCATCCAGCTGTAAAATGAGTGAGTTCTGGGCATCTATTGTACAGCATAGTGACTATAATTAATAATACTGTCTCATATACTTGAAAGTTAAGAGAGTAGATCTTAAATGTTATCACCAGAAAAAATAAAAAGATAATCATGTGCGGGGGTCCTGGAGGTGTTAGCTTATTGTGGTAATCAATTCATGATATACGTGTGTCAGATCATCATGTTGTACACCTTAAACTTACGTATGTTATAGGTCAGTTTCTCAAATACCAACATTATTATTATTATTATTATTTTTTTTTTTTTGCGGTACGCGAGCCTCTCACTGCTGTGGCCTCTCCCGTTGCGGAGCACAGGCTCCAGACGCGCAGGCTCAGCGGCCATGACTCAAGGGCCCAGCCGCTCCGCGGCATGTGGGATCTTCCTGGACCGGGGCACGAACCGTGTCCCCTGCATCGGCAGGCAGACTCTCAACCACTGCGCTACCAGGGAAGCCCACCAACATTATTTTTAATAGCAAAATATTGCTGACCATCTAAAGCTCATATCATGGAACATTATGTAGCCATTAAAAAAATCAAGTAGATCTGTGTGTATAACATGAACAGATACTGCTAGTTCTAGTATAGTTAAACATGGTACATTTTACATTTATTTAAAAAGTAAAGGGAAAACTGTAGATTATGCTTTAAATATTACATATGTACTATAGATTTATTTCTTTACATATCATATATTCCTAGTGCATGTCTTAGATGAGTTGATTGAGTAGGTCTTGAGGCAAGGGCTTCAGATCTGTTCTTAAACAAGCTTTTTCAGAAATTCCGACGCCAATGCAGGTTTGAGAACCGTTGAGATAGATGTTGGATTGCCTGAAATAAAGTACCTCTTTCTTTTCTTCAGGGCCTGGAAATTTACGCTTCAGGATTCCAGGACAAACACAGTAAGTTGCTAATGGCAGTCACTAGTAATGTTTTCACTTAGTCTTGCTGTAACAAACGGGAGAACAGGAGGTTAAGAAGGGAAATGGGGAAGAGGGTTTTTTTGCCATCCGGCCCAGGATGAGCAAGCAGAGATAAGCAGGCTGTGTTTCGCTGACAGTGAGGAAGCCTGGATTTTGCCAAAACATTTTGGCAGGAGGAGCCCTCCTAACACAGGCACACTGGTCCCAGTGTTGTTTTCTAGAAATGTTTGTATCTCACAAAGATTTGCAACACTTTGAATTCTGCTGTCATTCACAGAGAAGGCACAAGAGGGACCACAGGGTCCTTTTCATGAATAACATCTCAGCCTGTGAAATAAACATTTTTGGGACTTGTACTTGTCTCTAGTTTCTTCTGACTTTAGGAAGTAACGGAGACAGTAAACCCCATTTGTAGAGGCTAGTGATACCATCTTGGTGTCTGTCAGGGAATCAAAGGCAATTCCCTCTGTGGTCAACGTTTTCATTCTTCAGATAGGGTTTTATTTTTTCATTTATTTCTCTAGGAAGGAAAGAGAGGTAGATGGTGCTTTTTCAAGAATTTGTACAGGTGGGAAAAGAAAGTAAAAAGACTTAATATCCAAATGCTGTTTTTTCCTACTTTTGTTAGCTCAGGACTGTTCTTCCTCCTAAGGTTACAGCTCCAGTTACCTTTTCTTCGATGAAAATCCTTTACTTGAATGAAGTTAGTATTGATGATTCATATAGTTAGGGGCAAGAGCTAAGGTGATTCTTCATGTGGATATTTTTAAAAAGAGTATACATATTTTTGTTTCCCACTGGGGGGTAATTTACTGAAAGATTTTTAAATTTTTTAATGGAAAAACCAGATTGTGAGTGTAGAACATATCCTTGACTGCTACGTTTTAGATTGTAGGATTTTTATTTGTGAACAGAAGGGATGTTGAGAGTGGTGTAACATCTTTTAAAGGGCCTGGGTAACAGTGGAGGCCCTGTGGCCTTCTTGGGCAGTGAGAACTCTACTTCTGCCCACTGCTGGTGGCTGAGGAGGGCCACATCCTCCTGAATTCAAAGGACACTGGAGTGCTGGGTGGTGGGCAAGGGGAGGGTTGTCCTGCTAGTCATTGCTTCTCAGAGAGCTGTTATATTTCCTCTTCAAAGATTAAACTTTTCGGCTTTTATTAATTTTTTTTATTTGCTAAATAAAGGGGTATAGTATCATAAGAGCCTTTAGTTGCTTTGTGGCAACTCACTTGTTTTCATACTTTCTCTCCTCTCAAGGCTTATGTTGGCTCAGAAATCGTGTATGATGAGACTGCTGTGGTTTCCTCCCCACCTCCTTACACAGCCTATGCTGCACCAACCCCTGAGGTAGGGAGCAAATCTTTGCCTTATAGAATCCAAGTGAGGGAAACTTGGCGTCTCTGTGCTACTGTGCTTTTAAAGCAGAAGAAAACCTTGAGCCAGCCAGTATCAGAGAAATTAGAAATGTACTGTAAACCCTTTTCTTCTTTAAACTTTTCTTTTTTAAATAGATTGTTGTCATCTTTTGCTTTCCTAAAATAAAGCAACTGTTTTATAATCTTCCTGTTTATATTTTCTTTTTAAGATAGACCTAAAAATGAATCATGGTAATATGATTTTGATGATTCAAGTTTATACTTAATTATTTACTTGAATACTCTCTATCATCAGAAAAAATGCTTTTTTTTTTTGAAAAAACAAAAGCAAAACCTTAAAAAAAAAAATCACATGCCAAATACCTTGTGGTGTCCCCTAGTTAGAGGTGCCAGGCATTCAGTGTTACATATAGAAGTCTCTTGTGGGAGGCACTTTGATTTTTTTTTTTTTTACTTTTAATTTTGAAATAATTATAGATTCACAAGAAGTTGCAAAGGTAATATGGAGAAATCTCATGTCTCATGTACTCTTCACCCATTTCCCCAGCTGTTACATGGTAGATAAAATCAAAACCAGGAATTTGAAATTGGTGCAGTGTTTATGTCTGGTTCCATGTCATTTTATCATACGTGTAGATTTGTATAACCACCACCTCAATCAAGATATAAAACTGTTCATAATATCTTCTTCCTGCTACACCCTCTTATAGTCACACCCTTCTTCCCCTTCCCTAACTCCTGTCAACCACTGATTTGTTTGCCATCTGTATAACTTTGTCATTTCCACAGTGTTATATACATGGAATCATATAACATGTGATCTTTTGAGATCTTTTGATGTTTTCACTAAGCACAACGCCCTTGAGAGTCATCCAAATTGTTGCATGTGTCAATACTCTGTTCCTTTTTATTGCTGAGTAGCATGCTATGGTATGGATGTACCACATTATGTATTGAAGAACGTTTACCTATTGGGAGACATTTTGGTTGTTTCTAGATTTTGGCTGTTACCAATAAACCTTATGTGAACACTCATGTACAGGTTGTTATGCAGACATAAAGTTTTATTTCTCTGGGATAAGTGCCCCAAAATGTAATTGCTGAGTTGAATGAATGGTAAGTATATGATTAGTTTTTTAAAAAGCTGACAAACTGCTTTCCAGAGTTTCTCTACCATTTCTCTTTCCCATCAGTAGTGTATGTGTGGTTTACTTTCTCTGTATCCTCACCAGCATTTGCTGTTGTCACTGTTTTTTATTTTAACTATTCCGATAGGTGTGTAGTGATATTTCACTGTGATCCTAATTGGCATTTCCCATAGCTTGTGATGTTGAACATCTTTTTATATGCTTACTTGCCATCCATATATCCTGTTCAGTGAGATGTGTCTTCGTGTCATTTGCTCATTTTCTACTTGTTTTATTATTTTTTTATTGTTGAGTTTTGAGAGTTCTTATATATATGTTTGAGATAGGAATTCTTTGTCAGATATGTGATCAGTAGCATATCTTTTTATTCTCTTGACAGTGCCTTTCACAGAGTTTTAAATTTTGATGCAGTCCAATTTATCAGTTTTTCCTTTTATGGACTGTGTTTTGTTGTCATGTTTAACACTTCACGTAGACCAAGTTACCCAAGATTTTCTCCTATGTTATCTTCTGAAAGTTTCATAGTCCTAGGATTTATACACGAGTCTTTTATGTTGTCAGTTAATTTTTAATAAGGTGAGAGGATTATGTTGAGGTTTTTTTTTTTTTGCAATGGATGTCCAATTGTCCCATCACTGTTTGTTGAAAAGACTGTTAATCCTTTCTGGAATTGGTTTTGCATCTCTGTAAAAAATCAGTTGGCTGTATTTATGTGTGTCTGTTTCTGGGTTCTCTGTCTGTTCCATCCTCTGATACCACACAGACTTGATTACTGTAGCTATATATCAATAATAAGTCTTGAGATTGGGTAGGCTGATTCCCCCCACTTCATTCTTCCTTTCAGAATTCTTTTAGCTATTCTGATTCCACTTCCTTTCCATGTAAATTTGTCTAAATGTACAACAAAATCTTTCTGGGATTTTGATAGAAATCAGGATTTTGGGGGGAGAATTGACATCTTTATTATGTTGAACTTCCAATCCATGAAAATGGACTGTCTATTTAGATCCTGTTTGATTTTTTTTCACTAGCATTTTGTAGCTTTCAATATATAAATCCTGTATGTGTTTTGTTAGATTTATACTTAAATATTTCTCTTTTTTTTGAATTTTTGTATATGGTATTTCAAATTTCATTTTCTCCATGTTTATTGCTAGTATATAGAAACACAGTTGATTTTTATATGTTGATCTTGTAGCCTGTGAGCTTATTACTAAACTCTTTATAAATTTATTTATTTAATGGCTGTGTTGGGTCTTCGTTGCTGTGCGCAGGCTTTCTCTAGTTGCAGCGAGTGGGGGCTACTCTTCGTTTGCGGTGCGCGGGCTTCTCATTGAGGTGGCTTCTGTTTCTTGCCAAGCATGGGCTCTAAGCGCGTGGGCTTCAGTAATTGTGGCTTACGGGCTCTAGGCATTGGCAGGTGGATTCTTAACAACTGCACCACCAGGGAAGTCCAAGTATTTTATTTTAGATTCTTTGGAATATACTACATAGACAGTCATGTCATCTACAGATAGAGTTATTTCTTCCTTTGTAGTCTGTGTACCTTCTATTTCCTTGCCTTGCCTTGCCTTCTTGCCCTGGTTAGAAGTTCCAATATTATATTGAAGAGCAATGGTGAGAGCAGGCATTCTTGCCTTGTTCCTGATTTTACGGGGAATGTGTTCAGTTTATCCACACTAAGTGTGATGTTTTTTGTAGATGTTCTTTGTCAAGTTGAAGAAAGTCCTTCTTTTTTTTAGTTTTCTGAGTGTTTACCATGAATGGGTATTGGATTTTGTCAAATACCTTTGCTGAATCAATTGATTTGGTCATGTGATTTTTTTTAAAAACCTTTTTCTTTAAACCTAAATATGGTGGGTTACATTGATTTTCGAATACTGAACCAGCTTTGCATCCCTGGAATAAATCTCACTAGGTTGTGGTGTATAATTCTTTTTATTTATTGCTGAATTCTATGTTTGCTAATATTTATTAGGAGTTTTTGCAACTGTATTCATGAGGGATATTGGTCTGTAGTTTTCTTTTTTTGTACTCTGTTTTATTTTGTTATCAGGTGATACTGGCTTTATAGAAGTTTAGGAACTGTTCCATGCTCTTGTATTTTCTAGAAGATATTGTGTAGAAGTGATGTTAATTCTTCTTTAATCATTTGGTAGACATTTCCAGTGAAACTGTCTGGGCCTACCTGGAGATTTCTTTTTGGGGATATTTTAAATTACAAATTCTGTTTTCTTAATAGTTACAGGACTATTCATTCTCTATTTCATATTGAATGGGTTGTGGTATTTTATACTTTTTGAGGAATTGGTCCTTTTCATTTATATAAGTTGTCTAATTTATGTGTGCAGCTCTGTCATTTGATCCATACACACTTATATTTTCTTGGTGGATTAACCCTATTATCATTATGTTATGTCCTTCTCTGTTTCTGATAATTTTCTTTAGTCTTATGTCTACTCTATCTGATATTAATGTAGCCACTTCTGCTTCCTTTTTATTAATGTTTGCATGAGATCTCTTTTCCCATCTTTTTTCTTTCAACATACATATTGCATTTGAAGTTTCTTATAGACAACATATAGTTGGGTCATCCCCTCCTTCCCCCACCTGACAAATCTCTGTCTTGTAACTGGTATATTTAGGCCATTTACATTTTTTTATTGTATAAGTTTAAGGTGTACTATATGTTATTTTGATACCTTTATATATTGTAAATGATTGCAAATGTAGCAATATTTATTACATTACATAATTACAGTATGATATTATTGTCTATATTCATTATTTGATGGATTAGATCTCAAGGCTTATTTAATACTTGTTACAAGTTTGTACCCTTAAACACCATCACTCTTATCCTTCCCCACAGACCATTTGCATATGAAGTAATTTTGATACATTAAGTATGCCATTTTATTTTTTGTTTTCCTTTGGTTCTCTTTTTCATTTCTGTATGTTCTTTTACTTAAGCTTTTTTGTGAGTTACTAGAACATGTTTTGTTTTGTCTTATTTATTATTTATTATTTATTTATTTATTTTTTGGCTGCACTGCGTGGCTTGTGGGACCTTAGTTCCCTGACCAGGGAGCTAACCCAGGCCCTTGGTGGTGAGAGCGCAGAGTCCTAACCACTGGACTGCCAGGGAATTCCCATAGAACATGTTTTAGAATTACATTTTGATGTATCTGTAATGTTTTGAGTATCTCTTTGTATTGCTATTTTAATGTTTGCTCTAGTTATTACATTATACATATACATATGTTTTTCAAAGTCCAGTGTTCACATTTTACCAGGTCCAGTGAAGTGTCAAACCATTACCTCTAGATTCCTTTTTTCTCTCTCATTTTATGGTATAATTGTTTTATTTCTTTTACATGTATTGAGAACCATATTAGATGGTGCTATAGATTTTGCTACAGCTGTCAAACTTATTAGAAAAATCAAGATGTGATTTTTATTATATTTACATGTATTGTGCTCTGACCATGTTTTTTTACCTCCTGATGTTTCAAGATTTCGTTTATTATTTACTGTTTAGTGAACTTCCTTTTGTCATTCTCTTAGGGTAGATCTGCTGGCAACAGATCCTCAGTTTTCCTTCATCTGAGAATGTCTCAGTTTCATCTTTGTTCTGAAGAATATTTTCAGTAGTATAGAATTCTGAGTTGACATTTCTTTCAGCACTTGATAAATGTGTGCTATTTCCTTTGGCCCTCCTGATTTCTGATTAGAAATCTGCTATCATTTGAATTTTTTCCCCCCGTATACATAGTGCATTGTTTCTGGCTACTTTCCTTGTCTTTAGTTTTCAGAAGTTTGACTGTGACGTGTGTATTTGGGGATTCATCTTATTTGGTGTTCATTCAGTTTCTTGAATACGTAGGTTTATGTTTCTTGCTAAATTTGGGAAATTTTAACCTATTATTTCTGGAATGTTGTTTTAGACCCACCCTCTTTCTCTAATGAAACTGATGACGCAGATGTTAGATGTCCCACATGTCTCAGAGTTTTTGTTCTTTTCTTCAATCTGCCTTTTCTCTGTTCTAATTAGGTAATTTCTACTCTTTATATTCATGTTCATTGATTATTTGTCATCTCTATTTGTTGTTGAGTCCATTCATTGAATAATTTATTAGTTATTTTTATATTTCTAAAATTTTTCATTGGTTATTCTTGATATATATCTTTATATAGTTTTTCCTGATATTTTTCTGGTTTTGTGGAGACTTCCTGTTTCTTTTATGAATTTCAAACATGTTCTTAATTACTAATTGAAATATTTTAATGATAGCTGCTTTAAAATCCTTCCTAGGTAATTCCAACATCTTTGTCATCTTGGTGTTGGTCTCTTTTGTTGTCTTTTCTCATCCAGTTTGAGATCTTCCTGGTTCTTGGTATGATGAATTATTCTTTATCAAAACCTTGACATTTTAAATATTGTAAGACTGAATCTACTTAAGTCTTGCATTCTAACAGACTTCCTCCTAATGCTCCTCTGCTGGGTGAAGAGGGGGTCTGCTTTGTTCCTTCATGTAACGGTGGAAGTCCAGGGTGTCCACTGGGTCCCAGTTGACACTGGCTCATTGTCACTGCTGAGAGGGCTGGGAATTCAGGCCCTTCTCTAGGTCTCTACTGACACCAGCCTGCCTGGGAGTTGGAGGGACTTTCCCTGCTGCTCCCTACTAGCCTTCACTGATACTGTGGTTATTGATAAGAGGTTGTGGAAGTACTTGCTCTCTGCTGGGTCTCTGTTGATCCTACTCCAGCAGGACAGGAAGGGGCACCTTGTTTCTTCTGGGCAGAGATGGGAGTTCTGGCTCCTTGCATGGTCTCCACTGACACTGTGGTATGGGACTGGAGGTGGCCTGTTTCCATCTGGTAGGGATGAAGTTCCCAGCTTCCCACTTGGCCTTCTCTGACACTGTTTGAGATGGGGGTGGGAGAGCATCTTTCTCCATACTTGACTTTGCTGGTGGGAGTAATAGCCACAGCTATTTTTGTGTTGTTTGGCTGGAGTGGAGCAGTTACTGCCTGAAAATGGTCTCTCTTGCCAGATTGGCCCTTTCCTTCTTAGGCTCTTTGGGTAGAGACAGCAGGCTTTCCTGAGGCAGACCAAAAAAGGTCTACACATGTTGGCATTTCTTGGTTGCCACTTCTACATTATCCAGTTGGATGTAGGAGGCAAAAAGAAAACCCAGGGAACTTGCTGTGTGCCCTTCTTATGGTCATGAAGTCTCTAGACAGTCACTCGCCTTCTCTCCACCTTTCAGAGTCTCCTTGTGTTTGTTGTATGTATAGTGTCCAGGGTTTTCAGTTGTACTTAGCAGGAAGGATAGGGAAAACAAAGTCTGCATCTATTCTGTCTTACAAAAGCATAAATTCTGTCTCCTGCTTTTGTAAGATAACAGGTTTAGAACTACATACGTATATGCCAGGCCACAGCTCCCTGTTCTCCCCTGTGTGTAGCCTTTGTCACATAATGAAAATAATTGTAATTGTCTGTAAACATGTCTGCCCTGTCACCACCTGTGAGCTCATAAAGAAGGTCAGGCCTTTCATCTCCGTATTTCCCAATATACAGTAGTCCTTTACTTGGTCAGTGGAGGCAGTCCACTGCCCATTTCTGGCAATGCCCTTTCATAGGCATGTCCTTGTGGAAAACTGCCAGTCACCTGCCCAGGCCTCAGACCTCAGACCCCCAAGTATCCTCAGTCTTTTATATTCTCCTGCCAGGAACTGCTGGAAATTGGGCTGGGGAGGGTTTTGCTGCTAGGTTGGCTTCACCAAGAGAAAACTGGCTTTGGATGAATCTCGTTTATCACCTGGTCCAAACTGATCATTTTAGAGATGAACAAAACAAGGCCTACAGTAGTTAGATGACTTACTGAAGGTCAAGTTAGTGGTACAGCTGAAATGAAATTGGAATCTCTGGCAAGTCCAGTTCTCTTTTTTGTTGTGTTTTCCACCTACTTTATTTTACAGCCTGAAAGTAGATTCCAGTTGTGGGTTTGTTTTTTTAGAATCTTAAAACAAAGGGCATAAGCACACTGTCTCATGTTCTTTATTTATTGTTATTATTTTTAAAATATTTATTTATTTATTGGGCAGCACCAGGTCTTAGTTGCAGCATGTGGGATCTTTAGTTGCGGCGTGGGAATGATCTCTTAGTAGTGGCATGCATGCGGGATCTAGTTCCCTGACCAGGGATTGAACCTGGGCCCCCTTCATTGGGAGTGCAGAGTCTTAGCCACTGGACCACCAGGGAAGTCCTGTCATGTTCTTTATTTTTTTAGTAGAGTGTCAAACTTTATTGACTGCAACTTGGAGAACCAATTTTAATATATTCCTGGTGGTTTCCAAATTGTATTTTTCAAAATTGAGGTATAATTGACATGCAACATTATATTAGTTTCAGGTATGCAACATAATGATCTGGATTTGTATATATTGCAAAATAATCACTGCACTAGGTCTAGTTAAAATCTGTCACCATACATAAATAACTTTTTTCTTGTGTTGAAAATTTTTAAGACCTACCCTCTTCGCAGCTTTCAAATATGCAGTATAGTATTATTAACTGTAGTCACCATTCTGTATATTATATCCCCATGATTTATTTATTTATTTAATTTATTTAATTTTTGGCTGTGTTGGGTCTTCGTTGCTGCACGTGGGCTTTCTCTAGTTGTGGCGAGCGGGGGCTACTCTTTGTTGCAGTGTGCGGGCTTCTCTTTGCGGTGGCTTCTCTTGTGGAGCATGGGCTCTGGGTGCATGGGCTTCAGTAGTTGTGGCTCACGGGCTCTAGAGCATAGGCTCAGTAGTTGTGGTTCACGGGCTTAGTTGCTCTGTGGCACGTAGGATCTTCCCGGACCAGGGCTTGAGCCCGTGTCCCCTGCATTGGCAGGTGGATTCTCTTCCCACTGTGCCACCAGGGAAGCCCCCTATTTATTTTATGACTGGAACTTTGTACCTTTTGACTCCTTCACCCAATTTGTTCATGCCCACCACCCCTAGGCCCCCCTTCCTCTCTGGCAACCCCCAGTCTGTTCTCTGTATCTGTGAGCTTGCTTTTTTGTTTGTTTTTTAGAAAATATTAGATTCCACATACAGATGAGATCATATGGTGTTTGTCTTTCTCTGTCTGACTTCTTTCAAAAACTTAAGGTCCATCCATGTTGTCAGAAATGGCAAGATTTCCTTTTTTATTGTTTTTTTTTTTTGCGGTACACGGGCCTCTCACTGTTGTGGCCTCTCTCGTTGCGGAGCACAGGCTCTGGACTCGCAGGCTCAGTGGCCATAGCTCACGGGCCTAGCCACTCCGTGGCATGTGGGATCTTCCCGGACGGGGGCACAAACCCGTGTCCCCTGCATCGGCAGGCGGACTCTCAACCACTGCGCCACCAGGGAAGCCCTCTTGTCTTCTTAATAATAGTCATTCTAACAGGTGTGAGGTGATACCTCATTGTGGTTTTGATTTGCATTTCCCTGATGATTAGTGATGTTGAGTATCTTTTCATGTGCCTGTTGGCCATCTGTATTTCTTCTTTGGAAAGATGTCTATTCAGTTCTTCGGCCCGTTTTTTAATCAGGTTATTTTTTTGCTGTTGAGTTGTATGAGTTCCCTATATGTGATTTGCAAATATTTTCTCCCATTAAGTAGGTTGCCTTCTCATTTTGTTGGTGGTTTCCTTTGCTGTACAGAAGCTTTTTAGTTGATGTAGTCCCACGTTTATTTATGCTTTTATTGCCTTTGCCTTTGGAGTTAGATCCAAAAAATCATCACCATGACCAACGTCAAGGAGCTTATAAACCTTTGTCTTTTTCTAGGAGTTTTATGGTTTCAGGTCTTACATCTTTAATCCATTTTGAGTTAATTTTTGTGTATGGTATAAGATAGTGGTCTAGTTTCATTCTTTTGCATGTGGCTGTCTACTTTTCCCAGCACCATTTATTGAAGAGACTGTCCTTTCCCCATTGTATTTTCTTGGCTCCTTTGTTGTAAGTTAATTGACCATATACGCTTGGGTTTATTTCTGGGCACTCTCTTCTGTTCCATTGATCTGTGTGTCCTTTTTTATGCCACTACCATACTGTTGTGATTACTTTGTAGTATAGTTTGAAATTTGGGAGCATGATGCCTCCAGCTTTATTCCTCTTTCTTTGGCTATTTTGGGTCTTTTGTAGTTCCATACAAATTTTAAGATTGTTCTGTTTCTGCAAAAAATGCCATTGGAAGTTTGTTAAGGATTGCATTGAATCTGTAGATTACTTTGGATAGTATGGACATTTAAAATATTCTTCCAATCCATTAGCTTGGACTATCTTTCCATTTATTTGTATTTTCAATTTCTTTCATCAGTGCCTTATAGTTTTCAGTGTACAGGCCTTTCACCTCCTTGGTTAAATTTATTCCTAGGTATTTTATTGTTTTTTCGTTTGTGTTTTTTTTGCTTTTTAATTTTTATTTTATATTAGGGTATAGTTGATTTACAATGTTGTGTTAGTTTCAGGTGTACAGCAAAGTGATTCAGTTATACATACACGTATATCTATTTGTTTTCAGATTCTTTTCCCATATAGGTTATCACAGAGTATTGAGTAGAGTTCCCTGTGCTCTACAGCAGGTCCTTGTTGATTATCTATTTTATATATAGTAATGTGTATATGTTAATAATTTATTGTTTTTGATGCAATTGTAAATGGGATCATTTTCTTAATTTCCTTTTCTGAACGTTTGTTATTAGTGTATAGAAACGCAACAGATTTCTGTATATTGATTTCATATCCTGCAACTTTACTGAATTCATTTATTCTTACAGTTTTTTGGTGGAGCCTTTAGGGTTTTCTATATATAATATTCTGTCATCTGCAAGTAGTGACAGTTTTACTTTCTCCTTTCCAGTTTGGATGCCTTTTATTTCCTTGTCTAATTGCTCTGGCTAGGCCTTCCAATAGTATGTTGAATAATAGTGGTGAGAGTGGACATCCTTGTCTTGTTCCTGATCTTAGAGGAAATGCTTTCAGTTTTTCACCATTGAGTATGATGCTAGCTATGGGCTTGTCATATACAGCTTTTATTATATTGAGGTATGTTCTCTTTATACCCACTTTGTTGAGAGTTTTTATTATAAATGGATGTTGAAATTTCAAAATTGTATTTCTAATGGGCCTATATCTTTTCAGCAGGCATACGGCTATGGTCCATACAGTGGTGCATACCCGCCAGGAACTCAAGTTGTCTATGCTGCAAATGGGCAGGCTTATGCTGTACCCTACCAGTACCCATATGCAGGTAACTTATGCCAGCCTTTCATTCCTTGTTTCTCTTCATTTAGTGAGTAGATCAATAAAGCCTACAGAATTTTTATTTCTCAATTTAAGATGAGCTATGTTTCTTCTGGTTAGACTAGAAATCACTCCACTACTTTAAAAAAAAAAAAAGCATTATGTATCTTCACACTGCTTCACAAAAGTTAGAGTGGGCTTGATTTTTAAAACTTCACTGTTGTATCCAGATTCATCCCCAAGAAGAGAACTTGTATTTACTGAAATTCATTTACATTAAGAAGCAACCTAACTAAGAGGTCCATTTTAAGGGATAAAAGGTAATCTTTCTCTTTTTTTTTCCTTATGGTAATATCCTTCAAAAATTATCACTACTTAGGTGTGATGTTCCATTTTGCAGGTGAAGTAGAGGCCTCGGAGGGCTTATGTTTATTCTGGGCTTTTAATGGGTTCCTTTCATCTTCACCTCACCTGAAACAAGTTGTTAGGTATGAATGACTGGCCTGTGTAGGAGGCATCAAGTCCTAGGTGCAGCATGGGCAGGGGAAGTCTACAGGGTGGAGATGCAGGAATATGCTGGCGCCTACAACCAGGGCAAGAGGGACCAGAGCTACGTGCCTGATGGCCTGAAGAGTGAGGCCACACCCAGACCCCAATGAGCAGGTGAAGTCAGGCAGGGGTGGGTCACAGTGGGTATGGGATGTCAGAGCAACACACAGGAGAGTGAGTTGGTGAATAGACTGGAATGGGAGCCCAGAGCTTTCCAAGAGATCAGAACTCTAAGTGGCTGTGAGCAAACCTAGCACAGTGCCTTAATGCAGAAGCAGTAGAAGGAGAGTGTGTTACCAGAAGGGTGAGTGGTTGCTGATATTAATGCTGCAGAGAAGCCAAGGGGACTGCCACAGGGTCTCTGGATTTGGCCGGCCCCAGACTCAAAGTGTCCTTTTGGTTAGTGGTGGTTACTTTGGTTTCTCATGCGTTAGCACCTAATACAAGAGAGTTTCTCCTGTTATCTGTGTCTGGAATCTGATGCAGTGCACTCATCTAGCATAGACTGAAGGATTCTGCCTTGCTTGATTTTTTTTTTTCATGTCAAGTTGAAAACTGATAAAATAATGATGCTGAAAAATGAACTATTTGTCTATCCTCTAATCCTAGCACAACTATTTTTGTTTGAATTATTTTCCCCATGTAAAATAATTGTTTCATCTTTGTTATCTTACATTACTTTTTGCATTCTATTCTCATTTTATCAATAAAATTTTATGTATTTTGTCCAGAGTGCTACATAATCTTCTTAAGTATTTTTTTTTTTTTTTGTGGTACGTGGGCCTCTCACTGTTGTGCCTCTCCCATTGCGGAGCACAGGCTCTGGACGCGCAGGCTCAGTGGCCATGGCTCATGGGCCTAGCCGCTCTACGGCATGTGGGATCTTCCCAGACCGGGGCACGAACGCACGTCCCCTGCATCGGCAGGCGGACTCTCAACCATTGCGCCACCAGGGAAGCCCTGAAAGTTTTGATAAGGTCTTAACATGGAGTCAGGTTGCTTTAGTTTACATTTTTATGATGACTGGCAAAGATAAACATTGTACAATTATTTACAAATTAGATTTTCCCTTGTATGAATTATTTTTTTTCCCCATTTATTTTGGGGTTGGTGGTCAGTTTTTAAGCCCTAGCCTAATCGTCTGATGAGAACCAGTCTTTCATTCAGCCCCTAGGCCACAGACTGGGATAATCCCAGCTGTTTCTAATTCTGTAGAAAAGCAGAAGTTCTGTGCTTGTGCTTGTGAAGGGAATTTCTGTACATAGGATTCCATCCTTGCCTTTGACTTTCATGATGAAGAAAGAGACAGCATGCTTGGGGCCACCTCAGAATACTTGCTGCTGAGGGCTGAGTGCAGTCCATTGGCATTCGGCATTTGCGCTGTGACCAGCTAGCAGTGTGCTTGCTGTGGAAGGGCTGCTCAGTAGTGGTCGTCCCACTGCAGCATCGTGCTGGTAACCAGACAGGAGCTCTTCAGTCAGCCTGTCTAAGATACTCCGGTGCTTTGCCAGCTTCATGACACACTGCCTTGCAGTGTCCATAGAGGCCCTGGTCATGCAGAGAAGGTTAAAGGCCTTCTCTTTAATGTGATTGGGGACTGGTGGCCGGGCAGCCAATTTAAAAGTGTACAGAGTGCTGTGTACACACTATAAGTATTCTGTTTTAATTTTCCCACGTTAGTGGACATTTGTTCAGCTGTCTCTTGTTGTGGGCTTGAGGTCTTTGGTTTGAGTTGGCTTCTTTGGTTGGAGTCCTGTTTCCCTCTTACAGAGATGGTACTCATGTGACACATAATTGCACTACAGTTTCCAGGGCCAAGTCTGAGAGCAGACCTCTAGATTTTGTGATTCTTGGTGTCTCCTCCCCCATCTTTTATTGTTTACTCAGTTCATTGGTTTGATGATAATTTGTAAAAGTTAATTGCCTTTATTTAGACTTTCCTAAAGTATCTAACTTAATTGTCATAGAAACAGTATCTGCCTTTTCTACATTCGTGTTTCGATCATTTATGTAAAGTTTAGTTAAATTAGATAATTAAAATAAGTACAACTTGGAAATGTCCCTAGTTGACTTTGGTAAGGACTTAGCTCCTGGGACTTCCCTGGTGGCGCAGTGGTTAAGAATCTGCCTGCCGATGCACGGGACACGGGTTCGATCCCTGGTCTGGGAAGATCCCACGTGCTGCGGAGCAACTAAGCCCGTGCGCCACAACTACTGAAGCCTGCGTGCCTACAGCCTGTGTTCCACAGTAAAAGAAGCCAGTGCAATGAGAAGCCTGCGCACCACAACAAAGAGGAGCCCCCACTCGCCGCAACTGGAGAAAAGCCCGCGTGCAGCAGTGAAGACCCAATGCAGCCAAAAATAAATAAATAAATTAATTAATTGTTTTAAAAAAAGGACTTAGCTCCCTGGTAGGAACAGAAGGAGAAGTTGGCTCCTGGGCATGCATTGAGGAGATCCCTCTGGGGGTCTAACAGAGGGAATGCAGATTGAGATTTTTCAGGGGATCTTTTTTTTTTTCTTTTTTTAAATGTGGATTAGACATATTTTTTTTTTACATCTTTATTGGAGTATAATTGCTCCACAATGGTGTGTTAGTTTCTGCTTTATAACAAAATGAATCAGTTATATATATGTTCCCATATCTCTTCCCTCTAGCATCTCCCTCCCTTCTACCCTCCCTATCCTACCCATCCAGGTGGTCACAAAGCACCGAGCTGATCTCCCTGTGCTATGCGGCTGCTTCCCACTAGCTAGCTATTTTACATTTGGTAGTGTATATATGTCCATGCCACTTTCTCACTTTGTCACAGCTTACCCTTCCCCCTCCCCATATCCTCAAGTGCATTCTCTAGTAGGTCTGTGTCTTTATTCCCATCTTACCCCTAGGTTCTTCATGACATTTTTTTTTTCTTAGATTCCATATATATGTGTTAGCATATGGTATTTGTCTTTCTCTTTCTGACTTACTTCACTCTGTATGACAGACTCTAGGTCCATCCACCTCACTACAAATTACTCAATTTCATTTCTTTTTATGGCTGAGTAATATTCCATTGTATGTATGTGCCACATCTTCTTTATCCATTCATCCGATGATGGACACTTAGGTTGTTTCCATCTCTTAGCTATTGTAAATAGAGCTGCAGTGAACATTTTGGTACATGACTCTTTTTGAATTATGGTTTTCTCAGGGTATATGCCCAGTAGTGAGATTGCTGGGTCATGTGGTAGTTCTATTTGTAGTTTTTTAAGGAACCTCCATACTGTTCTCCATAGTGGCTCTACCAATTCACATTCCCACCAGCAGTGCAAGAGTGTTCCCTTTTCTCCACACCCTCTCCAGCATTTACTGTTTCTAGAATTTTTGATGATGGCCATTCTGATGGTGTGAGATGATATCTCATTGTAGTTTTTATTCGCATTACTCTAATGATTAATGATGTTGAGCGTTCTTTCATCTGTTTCTTGGGAATCTGTATATCTTCTTTGGAGAAATGTCTGTTTAGGTCTGCTGCCCATTTTTGGATTGGGTTGTTTGTTTATTTGTTATTGAGCTACTGCTTGTAAATTTTCGAGATTAATCCTTTTGTCAGTTGCTTCATTTGCAAATATTTTCTCCCATTCTGAGGGTTGTCTTTTGGTCTTGTTTATGGTTTCCTTTGCTGTGCAAAAGCTTTGATGTTTCATTAGGTCGCATTTGTTTATTTTTGTTTTTATTTCCATTTCTCTAGGAGGTGGGTCAAAAAGGATCTTGCTGTGATTTATGTCATAGAGTGTTCTGCCTATGTTTTCCTCTAAGAGTTTGATAGTTTCTGTCCTTACATTTAGGTCTTTAATCCATTTTGAGCTTATTTTGTGTATGGTGTTAGGGTGTGATCTAATCTCATACTTTTACATGTACCTGTACAGTTTTCTGAGCAGCACTTATTGAAGAGGCTGTCCTTTCTCCACTGTACACTCCTGCCTCCTTTATCAAAGATAAGGTGACCATACGTGTGTGGGTTTATCTCTGGGCTTTCTATCCTGTTCCATTGATCTATCTTTCTGTTTTTGTGCCAGTACCATACTGTCTTGATTACTGTAGCTTTGTAGTATAGTCTGAAGTCAGGGAGCCTGATTCCTCCAGCTCCGTATTTCGTTCTCAAGATTGCTTTGGCTATTTGAGGTGTTTTGTGTTTCCATACAAATTGTAAATTTTTTTTGTTCTAGTTCTGTGAAAAATGCCAGTAGTAGTTTGATAGGGATTGCATTGAATCTGTAGATTGCTTTGGGTAGTAGAGTCATTTTCACAATGTTGATTCTTCTAATCCAAGAACATGGTATATCTCTCCATCTATTTGTATCATCCTTAATTTCTTTCATCAGTGTCTTATAATTTTCTGCATACAGGTCTTTTGTCTCCTTAGGTAGGTTTATTCCTAGATATTTTATTCTTTTTGTTGCAGTGGTAAATGGGAGTGTTTTCTTGATTTCACTTTCAGATTTTTCATCATTAGTGTATAGGAATGCCAGAGATTTCTGTGCATTAATTTTGTATCCTGCTACTTTACCAGATTCATTGATTAGCTCTAGTAGTTTTCTGGTAGCATCTTTAGGATTCTTTATGTATAGTATCATGTCATCTGCAAACAGTGACAGCTTTACTTCTTTTCCGATTTGGATTCCTTTTATTTCCTTTTCTTCTCTGATTTCTGTGGCTAAAACTTCCAAAACTTTGTTGAATAAGAGTGGTGAGAGTGGCCAACCTTGTCTTGTTCTTGATCTTAGTGGAAATGGTTTAAGTTTTTCACCATTGAGGACGATGTTGGCTGTGGGTTTGTCATATATGGCCTTTATTATTATATTGAGGAAAGTTCCCTCTACACCTACTTTCTGCAGGGTTTTTATCATAAATGGGTGTTGAATTTTGTCAAAAGCTTTCTCTGCATCTATTGAGATGATCATATGGTTTTTCTCCTTCAATTTGTTAATATGGTTTATCACATTGATAGATTTGCGTATATTGAAGAATCCTTGCATTCCTGGAATAAACCCCACTTGATCATGGTGTATGATCCTTTTAATGTGCTGTTGGATTCTGTTTGCTAGTATTTTGTTGAGGATTTTTGCATCTATGTTCATCAGTGATATTGGCCTGTAGTTTTCTTTCTTTGTGACATCCTTGTCTGGTTTTGGTATCAAGGTGATGGTGGCCTCGTAGAATGAGTTTGGGAGTGTTCCTCCCTCTGCTATATTTTGGAAGAGTTTGAGAAGGATAGGTGTTAGCTCTTCTCTAAATGTTTGATAGAATTCGCCTGTGAAGCCATCTGGTCCTGGGCTTTTGTTTGTTGGAAGATTTTTAATCACAGTTTCAATTTCAGTGTTTGTGATTGGTCTGTTCATATTTTCTATTTCTTCCTGATTCAGTCTTGGCAGTTTGTGCATTTCTAAGAATTTGTCCATTTCTTCCAGATTGTCCATTTTATTGGCATAGAGTTGCTTGTAGTAATCCCTCATGATTTTTTTTATTTCTGCAGTGTCAGTTGTTACTTCTCCTTTTTCATTTCTGATTCTATTGATTTGAGTCTTCTCCCTTTTTTTCTTGATGAGTCTGGCTAATGGTTTATCTATTTTGTTTATCTTCTCAAAGAACCAGCTTTTAGTTTTATTGATCTTTGCTATTGTTTCCTTCATTTCTTTTTCATTTATTTCTGATCTGATTTTTATGATTTCTTTCCTTCTGCTAACTCTGGGGTTTTTTTGTTCTTCTTTCTCTAATTGCTTGAGGTGCAAGGTTAGGTTGTTTATTCGAGATGTTTCCTGCTTCTTAAGGTGGGCTTGTATTGCTATAAACTTCCCTCTTAGAACTGCTTTTGCTGCATCCCATAGGTTTTGGGTCGTTGTATCTCCATTGTCATTTGTTTCTAGGTATTTTTTAATTTCCTCTTTGATTTCTTCAGTGATCACTTCGTTATTAAGTAGTGTATTGTTTAGCCTCCATGTGTTTGTATTTTTTACAGCTCTTTTCCTATAATTGATATCTAGTCTCATGGCGTTGTGGTCGGAAAAGATACTTGATACAATTTCAATTTTCTTAAATTTACCAAGGCTTGATTTGTGACCCAAGATATGATCTATCCTGGAGAATGTTCCATGAGCACTTGAGAAAAATGTGTATTCTGTTGTTTTTGGATGGAGTGTCCTATAAATATCAATTAAGTCCATCCTGTTTAATGTATCATTTAAAGCTTGTGTTTCCTTATTTATTTTCATTTTGGATGATCTGTCCATTGGTGAAAGTGGGGTGTTGAAGTCCCCTACTATGAATGTGTTACTGTCGATTTCCCCTTTTATGGCTGCTAGTTTTTGCCTTATGTATTGAGGTGCTCCTATGTTTGGTGCATAAATATTTACAATTGTTATATCTTCTTCTTGGATGGATCACTTGATCATTATGTAGTGTCCTCCTTTGTCTCTTCTAATAGTCTTTATTTTAAAGTCTATTTTGTCTTATATGAGAAATGCTACTCCAGCTCTCTTTTGGTTTCCATTTGCATGGAATATCTTTTTCCATCCCCTCACTTTCAGTCTGTATGTGTCTCTAGGTCTGAATTGGGTCTCTTCTAGACAGCATATACATGAGTCTTGTTTTTGTATCCATTCAGCCAGTCTGTATCTTTTGGTGGGAGCGTTTAATCCATTTACATTGAAGGTAATTATCGATATGTATGTTCCTATTCCCATTTTCTTAATTGTTTTGGGTTCGTTATTATAGGACTTTTCCTTCTCTTGTGTTTTTGTCTAGAGAAGTTCCTTTAGCATTTGTTGTAAAGCTGGTTTGGTGGTGCTGAACTCTCTCAGCTTTTGCTTGTCTGTAAAGGTTTTAATTTCTCCATCAAATCTGAATGAGATCCTTGCTGGGTAGAGTAATCTTGGTTGCAGGTTTTTCTCCTTCATCACTTTCAATATGTCCTGCCACTCCCTTCTGGCTTGCAGAGTTTCTGCTGAAAGATCAGCTGTTAACCTTATGGGGATTCCCTTGTGTGTTATTTGTTGTTTTTCCCTTGCTGCTTTTAATATGTTTTCTTTGTATTTAGTTTTTGACAGTTTGATTAATATGTGTCTTGGCGTATTTCTCCTTGGATTTATCCTGTATGGGACTCTCTGTGCTTCCTGGACTTGATTAACTATTTCCTTTCCCATATTAGGGAAGTTTTCAACTATAATCTCTTCAAATATTTTCTCAGTCCCTTTCTTTTTCTCTTCTTCTTCTGGAACCCCTGTAAGTCGAATGTTTGTGCGTTTAATGTTGTCCCAGAGGTCTCTGAGACTGTCCTCAGTTCTTTTCATTCTTTTTTCTTTATTCTGCTCTGCAGTAGTTATTTCCACTATTTTATCTTCCAGGTCACTTATCCGTTCTTCTGCCTCAGTTATTTTGCTATTGATCCCATCTAGAGTATTTTTCATTTCATTTATTGTGTTGTTCATCATTGCTTGTTTCATCTTTAGTTCTTCTAGGTCCTTGTTAAATGTTTCTTGCATTTTCTCTATTCTATTTCCACGATTTTGGATCATCTTTACTATCATTATTTTGAATTATTTTTCAGGTAGACTGCCTATTTCCTCTTCATTTGTTAGGTCTGGTAGGTTTTTACCTTGCTCCTTCATCTGCTGTGTGTTTTTCTGTCTTCTCGTTTTGCTTACCTTACTGTGTTTGGTGTCTCCTTTTCCCAGGATGCAGGTTCATAGTTTCCGTTGTTTCAGGTGTCTGTCCCCAGTGGCTAAGGTTGGTTCAGTGGGTTGTGTAGGCTTCCTGGTGGAGGGGACTAGTGCCTGTGTTCTGGTGGATGAGGCTGGATCTTGTCTTTCTGGTGGCAGATCCACATCTGGTGTTGTGTTTTGGCATGTCTGTGGACTTATGATTTTAGGCAGCCTCTCTGCTCGTGGGTGGGGTTGTGTTCCTGTGTTGCTAGTTGTTTGGCCTATCGTGTCCAGCACTGTAGCTTGCTGGACGTTGAGTGAAGCTGAGTGCTGGTGTTGAGGTGGAGATCTCTGGGAGATTTTCGCCATTTGATACTACGTGGAGCTGGGAGGTCTCTTGTGGACCAGTGTCCTGAAGTTGGCTCTCCCACCTCAGAGGCACAGCACTGACTCCTGGCTGCAGCACCAAGAGCCTTTCATCCGCATGGCTCAGAATAAAGGGGAGAAAAAGTAGAAAGAAAGAGAGAGAGACAGTGGGAGAGAGGGAGAGAGGGAGAGAGAGAGGGAGAGGGAGAGAGAGAGGAGAAAGAAAGGATAAAATATAGTAAGATAAAATAAAGTTATTAAAATAAAAATTAAGAAAAAAAATTAAAAAAAGACATATAGAACCCTAGGACAAATGGTGAAACCAAAGCTATACAGATAAAATCTCACACAGCAGCATACACATACACACAAAAAGAGGAAAAGGGGAAAAAAATCATAAATCTTGCTCTCAAAGTCCACCTCCTCAATTTGGGATGATTCGTTGTCTATTCATGTATTTCACAGATGCAGGGTACATCAAGTTGATTGTGGAGCTTTTTAATCCGCTGCTTCTGAGGCTGCTGGGAGAGATTTCCCTTTCTCTTTGTTCGCACAGCTTCCTGGGCTCAGCTTTGGATTTGGCCCTGCCTCTGCGTGTAGGTCACTGGAGGGTGTCTGTTCTTTTCTCAGACAGGACGGGGTTAAAGGAGCCGCTGATTCGGGGGCTCTGGGTCCCTCAGGCCAGTGGGAGGGAGAGGTACGGAGAGCGGAGCGCTCCGTGTGTTCTCCCAGGCAAGTTGTCCCTGGATCCCGGAACCCTGGCAGTGGCTGGCTGGACAGCCTCCTCGGAAGGGAGGTGTGAAGAGTGACCTGTGCCTCGGCTCGCGCCCGTCTCTGGAGCTTCTTTAAGCAGCACTCTTAATCCACTCTCCTCACGCTCCAGGAAACAAAGAGGGAAGAAAAAGTCTCTTGCCTCTTTGGCAGCTCCAGACTTTTTCCTGGACTCCCTCCCGGCTAGCCATGGTGCACTGGCCCCTTTAGGCTGTGTTCACGCTGCCAACCCCAGTCCTCTCCCTGAGCTCCGACCGAAGCCCAAGCCTTAGCTCCCAGCCCCGCCCACCCCGGTGGGTGAGCAGACAAGCCTCTCGGGCTGGTGAGTGCCGGTCGGCACCGATCCTCTGTGCGGGAATCTCCCCGCTTTGCCCTCTGCACCCCTGTTGCTGCACTCTCCTCCATGGCCCCGAAGTTCCCCCCTCCGCCACCCGCAGTCTCCGCCCGCGAAGGGGCTCCTAGTGTGTGGAAACCTTTCCTCCTTCACAGCTCCCTCCCACTGGTGCAGGTCCCGTCCCTATCCTTTTGGCTCTGTTTATTCTTTTTTCTTTTGCCCAACCCATGTACGTGGGGAGTTTCTTGCCTTTTGGGAGGTCCGAGGTCTTCTGCCAGCGTTCAGTAGGTGTTCTGTAGGAGTTGTTCCACGTGTAGATGTATTTCTGGTGTATCTATGGGGAGGAAGGTGATCTCCGCGTCTTACTCTTCTGCCATCTTCCCCTTCTCCTCTCCAGGGAATCTTTTAATTAGGTCAGCTTACAGGTTCCTACTGTATTACATTTCACTAGTTGGAGTTGCCTAATTGACATTATTTAAATTTCAAGGCTGTGATAGTGAATGCTACAGTTCACCAGTTTTGTAGTTTAAACATACTGCCCTCAACCCCCGTGTGCCTCACTTTTGCCTGTCTATAAAATAGGGATAACAGGAAGCTCGACTCAGGGTTGTTGTGAGGATTAAGTGAGTCAATGAATGTAAATGCTTGTAATACTATAAGTGCTTAGACTAGTAAGCACTTGTAGATGTTAGCCTTTAGTGTCACTGTTGGTTTCACTTCCATTCTTCATCTACGTGGACATATCACTATTGGATTAATCTATTTCCTAGGGTTGAACTGCTAAGGGAATAGTGGGTCAAGGAGAAAAGTTAACACTGTATGTGAGCAATTTTAAAGCTAATTAGCTATTGGACAGTATATTGTGAAACAGAGAAGAGAACAAGCAATACATTTCCAGTTGTAAACTCTAATTGTGCAAATAAATTTTAAATTTGTTTAAAGTTTGCTTTTTAGAAGTTTTCCCCCTAGCATAAATATTTTTCCCCATAAAGACATAAGGTTAAAAATGAAGAGCAGGTTAGGTTAGCAGATTAAAGGTTTAATTTAAAAACGGTTTGCATGAATACTAAGAAGCTAATTAACTTCTAGGTGGGTTTTTCTTCTTAGCTCTCAGTGGGATTCTTGACTCTCCCATTGTCTCTAGGCTCTGTGTGTCTCCCACACTCCTCGTCTGCCTGCCATCCTGATGAGCAGAATGTGCGGGGCTGAAGTGTGCATTGGAGGCTGGGGGTTGCAGCTTCATTGGGATTCTGCTTTCTGCAGTGTCTGGGACTGTGGACCTTGGGAAGCTGAGCATCTTGATTTTCTCTTAGTGCCATCTTAGAAATGGAGGCGTCCTCTTCACTTGGCCAAGTCCAGTCACCTTCGCCTGTGGGGAAGGAGAGCTGGGGAGCACTCACTGCAGTCACCCCACCAGCACTCCGAGGGAGGGGTGCAGTGTATGGAGAAACGTCAGGAAGGGTCCCAGTCAAGTGAGCCATCTTTTTGAGTGAATGTTGGACTTCACAAACTGCTCCTATTTTTTCCTTCTTTTCTAGGGCTTTATGGACAGCAGCCTGCCAACCAAGTCATCATTCGTGAGCGGTATCAAGACAATGACAGTGACCTGGCGCTGGGCATGCTGGCTGGAGCAGCCACAGGCATGGCCTTAGGGTCTCTGTTCTGGGTCTTTTAGAGTCCTTGGAACCTGGATGTGCATAGCTTCTGATACCCTGTGTGCAATAATATAATTTGCAGGGCATTTCTGTTTGTTATAAATGTTTTTAGTTTTAGTAGTTCTTTTGAAAGTAGTGACATCATACTTATAACTAATCCATATATGTACCATGGAGAAGGCTTTGGACTGCTGTTAAAACGTGGACTATTTGGGGGCACTGGCTCATTCTAGGAGTTTTTTTATGGAACTCTCAGAATACCTTATTTGAACACACCTGTTTGGAAAGGGCATTTTCCTTTTAGAGTTAGGCCTTAGTGCTTAAGGGGTAGTTATTTTAGTGTTATGCGAGTAACGTCGTGATGTATGAGTGGTGAGTGATTGTGGCAAGAAGAACTGCAGCTGTTTTGATTTACTGCCAGACTTTGAAACCTCAGACCAGACCTGGATGCACGTTACTTCAGGAGTCGTAGGCTGGGACCTTCCTGAGGCAGAGGTGTGATATCGCCACAGCCTCTGGGGCTCTGCAGGCTTCCAGGAAAACCAACTGCTTAGGTTGATGGGCGGGATGGCAGATCCCCCGCTTTAAAATGATGCTTTTCATTTTATTTTTACTAGTTTGTTTTTGGTAGTGATCCTTGGAAAACATCCCAAATTAGGAGTAGACTTGAGTGTCAGTGTTTTAGGGCTTTATCATTTAAAGCTTGAACAAGACAAAACAATTACAAACAAGTGTGTAGAGGTAGATTTGCTTTATTCAGAGGCATCATGTTTTAAGAGTTTGCTTTGAGTATTTTTATTGCCACTTCAGCCTACTTATAGCTTATTTTTCTACTTGTTGAGAAAGTAATATTAAGAGAATGGTGAGGAAAGTAGAATGAGAGCCATAGTTACAGTGTTACTGCTTCAGGGGATTGGGCTGCACTGGGGGTCCTCTTTCCCACCCTTCTGAAGGCTGTTAAAGAGCCCGTTTCCTGTCCTGTGCAGGACTGGGGCGCTGTGGCTGTCCCTGAGCACTGGGGTGCGTGGAGCCCTGGTGGTGGCATGGTGGGGGAGACTCAGGTTACAGATGGGAGTTGCGGCCTAAGGACATGAATGACCTGCTCAGGGTATTACTCCACCTGACCAAGACACTGGCCTTGTTTTCATTCTTGACTCAAATGTCACAGAGAAGCTTAAAACCATTTAATTTGAGCCCCAACTATGTGTGAAGCTCTGAAAGACTTCGTGCATTTTTCTTATTTCTTTATTTATGTAAATTTTAAAACTTCAGTTATTCCAGTTTTCTGTACTGCATGCTTTAAAAAATGTACTTTTACAAAGGCAGTTTAGGGCATTGGAGGTCTCTGCCCCTGTACTCCATGTGGCCCTATTTTCCATAAAATACACTCCTAGTAGCACAAATTCCATTTTTATTCCATGTGGCCAGTTACATACATAGTCTTTTGTTTCATTGATCAACCCACTCCATCTCTAAGGCAGACTTAAATAGATCTATCTCCGTATGAAACCAGATGCCAAATGAACTTTGTGGTGACCACAGGTGTGTTTTCCTAGCCAATTCTATTGCACTTGTTGACACTGGAGAGTCTGTTTCCAGCTGAAAAGAAGTATACTTGACTGTCATCTCTTTGGATGTTTGACATGGTGGAAAGTTGCCAGATGTGATGTGTGATGACACTGGTTTTGATGGTTAAAAATGTTGCTTTAGTTATTTTACATCGTATGTAATAAGAATGGTTCTTTTCAGATGGTAATCATTATTCGAGCTGTATGTTTTACTTACAAAATACTAAACTCAGTTTTTAATGTTGCATCATTTTGAACTTGGAGTTACTGGAACCACCGGTACTGAGTTACGTCAGTGAAACGCCCTTGAAGCAGATGGTCTCCCTGTGTTTCCCTGGCTTCCCTCTGACAGAAGGGGGAGAGCTATGGACTGAAACTTGTGCACACATGTGCCCCCGCCATCTGCAGTCCGTGTCCCCAGCGGGGCCAGCCCCACTTGTCAACTGTAGTTGAGTCTTGAAGTTCACTGTCACTAGTGACTTGATCCTGAGAGGAAATGCATACTCTGTATAAAGATGGGCTGAGATACTTCATTTCCCTGGCCTCAGCTCTCATAGATGCTAGCACTTAGGTAATCCTAAATCAAGAAGGTGAGTTGGAAGGAACTTGTTCAGGTTTAGTCAGTATTTTTCTTCCATGTGTACTTTTAACTGGTTTGCCGTTGACATTGCACACATGCCAGTTGGCTTGTTTCTTAGTTCTGTTCTTTTCTTTTAATTCCTTGAGTTAACTTCAGGGTCTTAGATGTAAAGAGAAGGGAGAGACCCATGGTTGTTTCAGATCATCATTCATGAAATGGGCCAGACCGGGACACAAGATCTGGATCATGGGAGAGGTTCCTGCCATTGAGACAGAATGACCCACATTTATTTTCTACATTACTTGTGATACTGTGTGATCTATCTTTCTCCTTCCCAAGTTTTTGTAGACACCAGCATGGGATGCAGTTCCATTTTTTTCCCCTAGGGTTGATCTTTTTTTCTGATTGCTTGCCTGTCTCTAGTATTCTGTTGTGTCCTCAGAACCTATTTTTCCCTGTATATGCAAATTGTATGTTTATAAGTGAAAATGTTAATACATTAAATGATTGTTAACCTTAAAGCATATTTCATTGACTTCTATTGTTTTTTTAAAATTCAATTTATTTAAACTATAAAGATAAAAACGGTTCATGCGTTTCTCCCATCCCCCACCCCCTGGCTCTGACAACCATGAATCTGTTTTTTTTTTTAAATTTATTTTCTAGTAACACAGTCAGCTTTTTCTGCTGCATCACAGGCAATAAGAATGCCATTTATTGAGCATTCCATAAGTGCTAGGGAATGTATTGTCACATCAGAAAACAATAACTCATTAAATTCCTATATTAACTCCATAAGGGATGTATTATCCAAGTTACTCTGGATGAAACTGAGGCTCAGAAGTTAAATTCTTTTCTTGGGAGTGCACAGGTAGTAAATGAAACAGATTTATATCTGATATTAAAACATATTCTTTTTCCCTGTGCCATGTGTATATGAGAGTAATTTCCACAAGAACATCACAGGGGTCAGTACTTCTAGGATGACTATTAAAAAACTGACAGTATCTTCCTCAACCAGATCTACTTGACCTTGTGGGTTCAGTAACTTCTCCAATATCCTTGGAACACGACTTTGTGTTTTTGTTGTTTTGTTTTAAAAAATTATTTACATTTTTTTTCATTTCTTCATTACCTCACTCTCTTCCTGGCTAGCTTTTCTGTTTATCTTGCCTGTTGCAGACTTTGATTAAATTGTGATGTGTGGTTGCCTGTAATGGTTTAAGATTAGGAATCTCATACTAGAAGCTCTGGGCCTCTTGGTTTCATTTCTTAGGGAAGAAGTCTCTAGTATTTTGCCTGGAGACAGTTATTTCTGGATGTCGGGTAGGGGAGACACTCCACACAGCCTTCTAATTTTCAGCTGGACTTTATTCTCATCTTCCATCATGCTGGCCCTTGCTGCCTCTGGCTCTTTTTTTTTTTTAGTTTTGAATATATATATTATACACACACACACACACACACACACACACACACACACACACACAGCTTCAAAATGAAAAAAAGGATTCAGTATAGGTTCTTGCATCTGCCCATTTCCTATCTTCTCTTTGCTTAACCACTCATACTGATTTATTTAGCCTTCATGAATTTTTCTTCATGCATATATAAGCCAGAACAAAGATAAATTCTTATTTTTCTTCCTTTTTTTACAAAATAAGGGTAGTATATACACCAGTGGTACTCAAACTTCTTAGTCTCAGGATCCTTTTACAGTATTAAATTTTTGAGGCTTCCCAAGAGGTCTTTAAGGTGAGTTATATCTATCATTATTTACCATATTAGAAAATAAAATTGAGAAAGTTGAAAACTTTCTTAAGAAATGGTAAACCCATTATATTTAAAAAATAGACTTGATAAAAAATATTTTCCAATACAAAATCAGTGAGGCAGAGTGTTTTCATGTTTGAAAAAGTTTAACATCGGGCTTAATAGCTGGATTTGCCTGTTTGCTTATGAGTTCAGTCTGTTGTTACTTGTTTTTTGGTTGAAGTATAGAAGGAAATACAGCCTCACATAGATACATAGTTGGAAAGGGAGGACCTTGCAGACCCTCAGAAAGGGTCTTGGGTACCCTCAGGGGTCCTTGGATCATACCTTGAAAACTGCTGATGTATGCTGTTTTATCCTTTTTTTTTTTCACTTAACATATCTGAGGTATTTCTATATCAGCACGTAAGGAACTTGCCCATTCATTTTATTTGTCCTATAATTCATCCAGTACCCTTTTACTTTTGCTAAGAATGCTATAATGAAGGATACTGTACAAAAGTGACTCATCCCAGCGTGGGACTCTTGGAGGTACTGTGTTCTCTTTGATAGTGTGCAACTAGTGGATGACAGGGTTCCCTGGAGTGTAACTGTCTTGAGTGCCTCCAGGATGACACCAGGGCCTGGGACTGGGTGTTAGAGAACTGTATGCACAGAGGCTGACTGCTGTGATAAGCCACCGCAGGAGCTGAAGGCCAAAAGCTCTGCTGCTCAAGCCGCGTCCACTGTGGTTTGCTTGGGAGGGAGACTTCTGCCCCAGGTACTCATTTGGAGACCGCAGCTGCTTCTCTCCGGTGCCTTGGAGTCCTCAGGGAGCTTCTGCATCCTGCTGGCAGTGAAAGATGGTGAAGACACAGCCCCCTCCTCAGCTTGGCAGCAGTGCCCAAGGTTCTGCTGTCATTCCAGTGGGGAGAGCTAGTCAGGTGGCCCTGGTGCCATGCAGGAGGTCTGGGAGGTGTAGTCTGAGCTCAGGAAGAAGTCGCCCTGGCCAGAGCTGCTGCTGAGCCACAGTAAATGGTAAATACTGATGGTCCACTATCTTCAACACTCAGTGGAAGTCAGGCTCCTATTCACCCTCATTTGCACAGTATTTACTGATTAGTGAAGTGGGTGGTAGCAAATTACATGTAAATTGTTGGTTCATGTAACACAGATGTCATTTGGTCACAGAGTATTTTTGTTGCTCAATTATTTCTTTCCCT
>NW_006791528.1:364999-371466 GCF_000442215.2 Lipotes vexillifer
CTTACCAACTGATGGGCAGGTTTGCACCTAGAGAAAGACATTCACCCTGTCCAGCAAGGAATGTAGTCATTCCAACCATTTGTTCTTTAATACGTTAAATTTGCTCATTCCATCAAGTATTCACTGAACATCATGGCTCCTGATTATTTCCGCCCCCGCCCCCGAGCTTCCCTGTGAGTTACACATTCTTGCCTGTTGCTGTGTGACCTCCAGGGTCTCCTCCCCCACTGGGAAGAATAGACCTCCCTGCCTCACTTGGGATGTGGGGTGTGGCATTCTTCGGCTCAGGAACATCGAGGTCCAAACTCTGGTGCCGAGGTGCTGACGAGAAATGCGTATTCCTGGGACTCAAGCCCAGAAAGTCCTGAGAGGGTCCACAGTGGGCTGGATTCTGCAGTGCCACCAGCCCCCAGGGGTTTCTGTCCAGGCTTGACTCTCCCCTGGTCCTAGCTCCCCCAAGCCCTACCTGTCCTGAACACTTGTGCCTTCCTTTTTCCTCTGCCAGGAGCATCTCCCTCCTGCACTTGCAGTGCCTGCTGACAGCCTAGGAAGACTTTCTCCCCTTGCTGCTCAGCACTGTGATGAGAGGAACGACACAATGGGGGACGGGTGTCCGGCACTGGCTTTTTCTCTGCCTGGCTGGTAGGAAATCAGGTCAGAGGTGCCTCCCCCTAGACCCCAGGTGGGCTGGTGACTCTGTGTCATCCAGGTGACATTCCTTAACAGGGTCACCCCCAGTGGGCAGTGAGCCTGGGGTGCTCTTGAGTGGCCTCTCCGGCAGGGCCTGCCTGGTCTTTCAGTTATCTGTCAGAGGCCAGGTGAGCACCTCCTGGGCACAGGGAATGTGTTCTGGGTGCAGTGGGAGGCTGAGGCCTAGGGTCCCTGCAGGGAGGTGTCCTGGGCAGTATGCCATGGAGGCTGTTCATCCCAGTTTTCAGGAGCTGCCTCACCTGTCCAGATAGGCATGGTAGGTACAAGGGTAGGCTGCGACGGCTCCGCAGACATGCAGGAGGGACCACAGGGAGGACTTGGGGCCACACTGGGGGGGAACGTAGACAGCATGGGCTCTCCAAGTCTCAGCTACTTCTTCCATAAAGTAGGCGTAATAATGAGAGTCCTGCCCTGGAGGACACACGGTGAGCAGTCAACCCCTCTCTTCCACTCCACTCCTAGATGGTGGTTCTCTGTGCTCCCAGGCCACCAGCAGCCCCTGGGAACCTATCAGAAACACAGATTCTCTGGCTCAACTCAGACTCTTGAGTCACCAACCAGCCCTCACGTTGATTCCAGTGCAAGTTCAGATCTTGAGAACCACCGGTCTAGAATGGACTCCCTCCCGCCTGCCCTCTTCCATCCTCTCCTCTTCCCTCCCCCGCCTTCCTTCTCTCCCCCTTGGGAGCAGCTGCACTTCATCCTTGCCACAGCTGGATCTGAGAGTCACCACTGGGTGTCAGAGCAGCCCCAGGAATGTCCCTGCTGTCACACATTCTCCCAGCCCCCGCCCCAGTCCCTGCTGTGTCTCCCAGGGCTTCCCAGACTGAGCCCAGAAGAAGAGGAAGTGCTTGGATCCAGGTCTGGTTGCAGAGCCCCAGAGCCCTGCACCCGTGCTCCCGCTTCCTCGTCACGGGCTTGGGCTAGGCCGCCTGCTCCTCGGCTCTGCCTCCAGTGTTCCTAGGGGCCTCAGGCGAGGTCCTGAGAGGCTAAGGGGCCTGCCTGAGGTCAACCCCGAGCCTCTATCAGGGCGAGGGCTTGGCCCGGTCCTTCCCTAACTGCCCGGGGTGAATCGTCTGGGCACCAAGGTAACCCACCTGGCAGCATCCATGTGGTAGGGACCAGGGCAGCCCCCCCACCGTGTAGGCTGTCATGAGGGGCGTGAGGGTACAGACAAATCCCACTCCTGCCAAACTGCCTCTCGCTCATTGTCACAGCCTGTAGAGGGTGCGGACGGCAGCATGGTCAGGGGAGGTGGCAGTAGAGGATGGCCACTGGGTTTGGCAAGTGGAGGTCATCAGTACCTTAACTTGCTTCAGTGGAAAGTGGAGAGGATGGGAGTGGGTTTGGGGCAGGGCCTGCACACAGGCCCACACACCCTCCTGAGCTTTCCCTCCCCAAGCCCGTCATGGCAAGGGCCTGGCTTCAGGCATCAGGGGCTACCAGCCGGCTCTGAAGCTCCTCTTCCTGGGGATGAAGCCTCTGAGTGCACCGGGTGATGCAGGCTGAGCATCCTGGGCAGTGTGGTGCATGCAGGCTCCGTCTACTTTGAGACCCTCGCCGTGAGGAGGGGCCTGTGGTGCACAAGGAGGATGAGAGGTCCAAGTGGGCACACCTTGGCCTCAGGGAGCTACACACAGACACTCGCAGCTGTGCACACACAGAAGGGGCACGTGTGCTCTCCAGACGGCATCCTCCAGGAGAGCTCCACATCCAAGACTGGAGGGGGTTATCACCATTATCGTCACCCGCTGCCGGGTTCAAGTCTGGCCCTGAGCTGTACCTGCTCTGTGAGCATCTGGGCCAGGTAGTCGCTGGTGCCCGTGTGCCACGTGCCAGTGTCTGTAAGAGAAGCCTGATCACCAGTGCAGGGAGGCGAGTGCCCGCTCAGTGGGGACCAGGAGGGAGAAACCTGGAGAGAGAAGGGCCCGGCTGTCTTCTTTCCTCCCCTCCTGCCCTCCTGAGACTCAGCAACCTCATCTGTAAAATGGGGACGTGGCCACAGCTGCCCCAGGGGGGAGGTCAGCGTGTGGAGTTAACACCCAGGAGATGCTTTGAAAGAGGGCGTGGCGCAGGTGAGTGCCCTGTGTGCTGCTCCTAGGACTGTTTTCACAGGCGAGGACACCGAAGCCCAGGAGGGTAACCCAGCAGGGGCTCCTGCAACTGGGACTCCTTCCCCCTCCCAGAAACAGCTTCCAGCATGCTCTTGTGGCTGGCATGGAGCTGGGTGCTCAGCAATGGTGGAATTCACTAATAACATTCTGTTGAATATTCAGGGTTGGAAAATAGCATCTTATTAGAACAACACTTGGGCCATCTGCAAGGGAGTGGCATCAGCTTGCCCTGGGCTGAAACCTTGGCCAGTATAGACTGGCTGGCCAGTTTTTCCAGGCCACACCGTGAAGCAGTGGAAACCCTGGTGCCATGTAATGGGAAAGGCCTCTTGTCTTTCCCATTAGCTGTGGAGTCCTCAGGCGCTGCAGAATCTTCCCATTTCTCACGGCATTCAGGCTGAACACCTTCCCAGCACTGGACTGGCCCAAGCCTCCCTTCTCTTCACCTACAAGGAGCATCTGGCCTCTGGGCCTTTGCACTCACTCCTCCCCCTGCATGGACACTGTTCCCTGCTCCAGAGTCCCCCCCCCCCCCGCCACTGCACTTCACTCTTTGCACATGCTGTTCCTCACCCATGGGCATTGTTCCCTGCCCCAATGTCCTCCCACTCTCTACCCAATTCTGCACCCTTCGCAGCACACATCTGCTCCCCAGTTAGTTCTAGCTCATCCTTCAACTCTCAGCCAAAGGAGCATTTTCTCAGGGAAGCCCCCGACCTTGGAGACAGGCCTCTCATTTCTTTGATGGTGCCTTCCTTTTCTTTCTTCTTTCTTTTTATTTTTAAACTTTTTATTTTATGCTGGAGTAGAGCCAATTAACAATGTTGTGATAGTGCATAGCAAAGCGACTCAGCCATACCTATACATGTATCCATTCTCCCCCAAACGGTGCCTTCCTTTTCTTCACCGCTCCTCTGTGGCTTCTCCTTCGATACATGCATATTTGTGTAATTAACCAGTCAAGGCTCTCAGTCAGTGAGTGGCATGCATCTCTGTTCCTATTCTACCTTCAGGACTCCTGTGGCACCTGGGGGATGGGAGGTGCCGAATGAATGACCTTCCATTGTTTATGTCTCAACTTTCTCCCTATCACTTGCAAGGGGAAGCTGCCAGAGAAAAGAGCCCAACAGGACATTGAGGCACCCTGAGGAAATTTGAAGAAAGCTGCTTGATAAGATCTCTTTGGGGGCCCCCCTTCATGAGGACTACCCACATGGGGGCTTAGTCTTCACAATGCCAGACTTGTGTGTGGTCCGAGTTCCTTCCTGCCCACTGCATGGCCCCCTTCCAGTCTGGGAATAGCTGGCAGTGCCCCCAAGGGGGGGCAATCTCTACCTTCTAATAGGAGAGTTTACTTATACTTAAAGTAATTTACTTTAATGAAGGATTTACTTCTGCCATTTGCCTCTTTGTTTTCTCTGTATCTTACATATATTTTTTTCCTCCATTGGTTTTGTGTGTGTGTGTGTGTGTGTGTGTTTAGTTGATTTTTTTTGTAGTGTACATTTTGATTCCCTTCTTTCTTTTACTTTTCTATATAATTTTTAGTTATTTTTAAGTGGTTATCTTGGGGATTGCAATTAACAATTGTTTCAATTAAACACATTTTGTTTGAATAATATCAGCTTAGCATCAACAATATAGAAATACTCTGCTTATATACCTTTCCATCCTTTACCCTTTATATCATTATTGTCACAGATTACATCTTTATACATCATTTTCCCATTGACATTGATTTATAATTATTGCTTTATGTATTTGTCTTCTAAATCATTTAGGAAAAAAAGAGGTGTTACAAACCTAAAAACAATAATATCAGCCTTTATATTTACCTATGTAGTCACCTTTGTCATTGTTCTTTATTTTTTCTAACTTTGAGTTAATGTCTAGGGTTTTATCATTTCGGCATGAAGGACTCCCTTAGCATCTCTTATAGGGTAGTTCTACTGGTAATTCATTCCCTCAGTTTTTGTTAATCTGGAAATATCTTAATTTCTTTCATTTTTAAAAGATGGTTTTGCTGGATATAGAATTATTGGTTGACAGTTCTTTTCTTTCAGGACTTTAAATATGCCATACCACGTCTTCTGGCTTCCATGGTACTGATGAAAAATCAGCTGGTAATCTTATTGAAAATCTCTTGTACATGATGACTCTGTTCTCTCTTGTTGCAGTAAACATTCTCTATGTTTGGGCTTTGATAATTTACTATAATGTGTATTGGTGTGGATGTCTTATCCAACTTGGTATTTGTTGAGCATCTTGAATGTGTATATGCATGTATTCCGTCAGCTTTGGGAAATTTTTGGCCATTATTTCCTAAGAGTTCTTTCTGTCCCTTTTTGTTCCTTTCTGTCTTCTCTTAGAATTCTATTATGCATATATTGGTATTTTTGATGGTGTTCTACAAGTCCCTCAGGCTTATTAACTGTTCTCCATTCTTTTTTCTTTCTGTTCCATAGACTGGATAATTTCAGTTGCCTTATCTCCAGGTTCATCAGTCCTTTCTTCTGCCTGCTCAAATCTGTTGTTGAATACCTCTAGTGATTTTCATTTCCAGAATTTTGGTTTGATTCCTTTTTATAATTTTATCTCTTTATTTATATTCTCATTTTGCTCACATAGTTTTACTGATTTCCTTTAGTTCTTTTCCATGGTTTCCTTTAAGTGACTGAGCATATTTAAGACAGTTTATTTAATGTCTTTGACTAATATTTCCAATGTCTGGGCTTCCTCAGGAATGGTTTCTGTCAAATACTTACTTTCCTGTGAATGGACTATTCCTCTGTATGGTTTGTAATTTTGTTGTTGTTGAGAGTTGGGCATTCTGAATATTATAATGTGTTTACTCTGGAAATTTGATTCCTCCACTCATTAAGGATTGCTGAGTTTATCTTGTTGAGGGCTGACCATCATTTAGTGACTTTTCTAAATACACACAAATATGTATATACACACACATATATAAAGATAAATGAAACTAAATGGAAGTAAGGAAGTATGTTTCACTTGAAGTGGTAAAATGTTAATACCTATAGATCATAAGTATACATCCTTACTTCCTTTTAGTTCTATTTACCTTCCCTATTTAAAAAATTGTTGTTTTTGATATCAGATCATTTCTGTTTTAGTCATCAAGTGTGATTTATAAGTTCTTTAGAGAGAAGTATAATCTATTGTATATATTTATATTCCTGCTCTTACTGTTTTTCTTTTTTACTTCTTCTTTGATCATTTTTTTGATGTTTGAAGTACTACCCTTAGTCTATCTTTAAGTTTAGGTCTGTTAATGACAAATTATTTTAGCTTTCTTTCATTTACAAATACCTTTATTTCCACTTTGTTCCTAAAGGATAGTTTCACTGAATATAGAAAATTACATTTGGGAGGAGTTACATCAGCATCATGGCATAGTAAGATGCTCACTTTGTCTCTCCCCCTTCAATCTATAGGCAGTAAAACATACATAACTCAACTCATAACTCAAAGGTGCCTCTGCCCAACACACCAGGATGCCAGAGAATTCCACACATCTGTGCATCTAAAGGTGGGTGGATTGGAACACATAGAGGAAGTGGAATCAGGGAACAGTGGAGGTGGTACCTGCAATCCTGGTCCCCTGGCTACGGCTGCTGAACC
>NW_006791528.1:371487-385567 GCF_000442215.2 Lipotes vexillifer
TGCTGAACCACAGTCCTAAGGAACACAGGAGGAGCAGGGGAGGTGGTTGCACAGGACTCTGGCCTCCTGGCTGCAATAGCACTTGCAGCTTTGGTAACTGGGTAAGCGCAGCAGTTGGGCCTGGGACCCTATCCCTTCAGCCCCACCACCACCAGTGGTGGAACCTGTGAACCTGACAACACTTGACACAGCAGAGGATCCTATGACTCAGGCTACCCTCCCACGCTCCCTCTCCCCTCATGGAGGTGGAGCCTGCGACCCAGAAGATCATGCACGTGGTGGAAGAGCCTACTGTCTTGGTGCCCCAGGCAATGACACCAGCGACACTGGCAGTGGCAAGGCACCAATTACCCCAGAGCAACAAGCAGTGATGAAGGCTCTCCACGACGCCTCTGACCCAGATGGTGGAGAGAGCTGGAAAGTGCGACTCTCAATTATAAGCAGAGGTGGCTCAGGTAAGAGAAACCAAAACCATATGCTACAGCACCACCTACTACAAAACAAAAGAAAGACCTCTAATTTCTAACCTGTTGAATCCTTAGAATCAAGTTAAAAAAAAAAAGCTTTATCTAAAGAAGAAAGATGTTCACTACTTTGGATGTGCTGGCAGACAACTCACCAAGCACCATGAAGAACCACAGGAACACTATACAACAAAAAGAAATTGACAATTCTTCATAAATCAAACTTAAAGTCATGGAATACTACGATCAAACTGTTAGAGAATTCAAAACAGCTGTCATGAAGCTGTCATAGTTGTCAATGAGCTACCAAAAAACCAGAAAGATAGCCCAATGAGCTCAGGAGTAAAATTAATTAACAGAAGGAATACTTTACCAAAGACTTTGAAACTCTAAAAAAGAACAAAACAGAAATTCTGGAGATGAAACTCTCAATAAGCAAGATGAAGAATATATTAGAAAGCATTGGAAACAGAGCAGACCTTATGGAAGAGATAATTAGCTGAGCTCAAAGATAAAAATCTAGAAATGATGCAAGCAGAAGAGGAAAGAGAATTAAGACCCCCCAAAAATGAGAAAATTCTACAAGTGCTATCAAACTCTTTTAGGAAGGGTAACACTATGGTATTGGACACCCCAGAAAGAGAGAGAGGGAGAGGGAAGGAGATAGTTTATTTAAAGAAATAATAGCTGAGGACTTCCCAAACCTGGGGAAGGAACTGGATATACAAGTCCATGAAGCTAAGAAAACACCTAATTACCTCAATGCAAAAAGACCTTCTCTAAGATATATTAAAAGTATCAAAAGTCAATTACAAAGAAAAAATTTTAAAGGCAGCCAGGGACCAAGGGATGGTGGCCTACAAAGGAACCCCCATTAGGTCATCAGCAGATTTCTCAGCAGGATTACAGGCCAGGAGGAAGTGGAATGACATTCTCAAAATACTGAAAGATAAAAACTGTCATCCAAGAATACTCTATCCAGCAAAGTTTTCCTTTAGATATGGAGGTGAAATAAAGGCTTGAGACAAAGAGAAACTGAGGGAGTACATCAACACTAGACTTGTCTTACAAGAAATGTTGAAAGGAACTCTTCTATGAGGGATGAAAAGGCAAAAGTACACAAAACTTTGAGTAAGGTGATAAATAGCATCAGAACGTTGCAACTCTTTAGCAGAATAGGTTTTTTAAATACTTTATTATAGCATAAAAACTAAAGGGAAAAAAAAGCAGGAAAAATAACTATAGCTATTTCAATTTTGTAACAAACTCACAATGTAAAAAGGAATAATTTGAGACAAAAAAAAGGGGGGGAAGAGGAAAATGATGAAACCCATATAAATGAATGAAGATAAGATGCTATCAGCAGAATCCAAAACAATTAAGAAAATGGCAATAGGTACATACACATTGACAAGTACCTTAAGTGTAAATGTATTAAATGCTCCAAAAAAAAGATATAGACTGGCTGAATGGATACAAAAATAAGACCTGTATATATGCTGTCTATAAGAGACCCACTTCACACCTAGGGACACATAAAGACTGAAAGTGAGGGGATGGCAAAATGTATTCATGCAAATGGAAATCCAAAGAAAGCTGGAGTAGCAATACTCATATCAGACAAAATAGACTTTAAAATAAAGACTGTTACAAGAGACAAAGGAGGACACTACATAATGATCAAGGGATCAATCCATCAAGAGGAAGATAAAACAATTGTACATATATATGCACCCAACATAGGAGCACCTCAATATATAAGGCAAATACTAACAGCCATAAAGGTAGAAATAGTAACACAAAAATAGTGGGGGACTTTAACACCCCACTTTCATCAAGGACAGATCATCCAGACAGAAAATCAATAAGGAAACACAGGCCTTAAATGACTCATTAGACCAGATGGACTTAATTGATATTTATAGAGCATTCTATGGATAGATAACTAACAAAATTCTGAAGATTCCTTTATTTATATTTGTCTATTTTTCATTGAAGTGTAGTTGATTTACAATGTTTTGTTAGTTTCAGGTGTACAGCAAAGTGATTCAGTTATACATACATATACATCTATTCTTTTTCAGATGCTTTTCCCTTATAGGTTATTACCAAATATCAAGTATAGTTCCCTGTGCTATACAGTAGGTCCTTGTTGGTTATCTATTTTATATATAGTAGTGTGTATATGTTAATGCTAAATTCCCAATTTATCCCTCCCCCCTTTCCCCTGTGGTAAGCATAAGTTTGTTTTCTATGTCTGTGAGTCTGTTTCTGTTTTGTATATAAGTTCATTTGTATCATATATTTTTTTAAGATTCCACATATAAGCAATAGCATATTTGTCTTTCTCTGTCTGGCTTACTTCACTTAGTATGATAATCTCTAGGTCCATCCATGTTTCTGCAAATGGTATTATTTCATTCTTTTTTATGGCTAATATCCCACTGTATATATATACCACAACCTCTTTATCCATTCATCTGTTGATGGACAGTTAGGTTGCTTCCATGTCTTGGCTATTGTAAACAGTGCTACTAAGAATATTTGGATGCATGTATCTTTTTGAATGAGAGTTTTCTCCAGGTATATGCCCAGGAGTGGGATTGTAGGATCATATGGAAAGTATTTTTAGTTTTTTAAGGAACCTCCATACTGTTCTCCATAGAGGCTGTACCAATTTACATTCTTACCAACAGTGTAGGAGGGTTCCTTTTTGAAGATTCATTTTTTAAAAAAATTTGAGAAAATTCTCAGCTACTTTCTTTTCAAAAATTGTGTCTCCTCCATTCTGTCTATTCTCTCCCCTGGAACTTCTGTTCAGCGGATGTTGGACCTTCACATTCTCTACCCCACATTTCTTAACCTCTTTGTCATACTTGCCATCTTTTGATCTTCGTTCTTACTTTTTCCAGTTTACTACATTTCTCTTCAAATATATCTAGTTTGCTATTGAACCTGTCTTTTTGGATTTTTGATTTGAATTAATATATTTTTCATTTCAGGAAGTTCTATTTGCATAGCTTTCAGAATTCTATACTTTAAAAGAATTACATCATCTCCATATTTTTGAGTCCTGTGTAGATATAAATACTTTAGCCTATCTAATTAGCTGGATCTAAAAACCTCTTAACCCACTAACCGGACAGTCACTGCATCAGCTTATATACTTCAGGGTGCAGTTTTTTAGTTCTCCTTTTGTTTCTGGGATGTTAAGATTTTCATTTATTTCTTATGAGCCCAGTTATGCATTTAAAAATTGTTATACTTAATCTAGTATTTCTTGATTTTTGTATTAGAAGGGTTTTGGGATTATTCTAGTCCACCATCTTATAGGACCTGGAAATCAGTGTATTCTGTTCATGTGTGGAGACTGAGTGGGGAAGTGACTTGGTCAAGATCAACAAGCAAGACAGCGGTAGAGCTTGAAAAAGAACTCGTTATCTCCTAGCATATAATACATAAAACGATGTTTCACTTTTTGGATCATTGAGACTCAAAGACTTAGTTTCCTGAGAGTGAGTAACTGGGCCCATCTCTTTAAACTTTTGTGGTTTATAATATATTATCCATCCATCCCTCCATCTATCCAGCCCTTCCTTCCACAAGCTGTGGCATGCTGGCCACGTGCCTGACTGTGGCAGAAAGGAGGCACTGTCTCTCTACTAAAGGAGCTCACGGTCTGGTAGTGGAGAGAGAGAGAGAGAACTAAGCAGAGTCCAGGACCATACAAGAAAGGCTCTGATGCGTAAGCCCAAGGGAGTGCTGAGCACCAGGAGAGCCCCAGGATCAGGAGACGGTTGGGAAAGGTGGTCATGACTAAGTAAGGTCAGACCTGGAGTGTGAGTCTGCATTGTTCAGGCACATGAGAGGTGGGGAGAGTTTTCTCACCTGAGCCTGGGGACTGCACGACCCTGAGTGAGGATGGACCTCCAGGTGGGGTTGGGGAGTGAGAGTGGAGAAGATCAGGGAGGCCATTGGAAGCCATAAGAAGACTCTGGATTTTATCTGAGGCCCTGAGGACCCACTGAAGGATGTGAAGGGAGGGGATAGGATGACTGACGTGAAGACCAGTGAGCTGTTGGGTCTGGGAACAGGGCCCGTTGGGGGCGGGGTCAAGTGGGGGGGGGCTTGCTGGGGGCAGAGCAATAGTACCAGTGGAGGCAGGCAAGGCAGGGCAGGGGAGGGCAAGGCAGGGGAGGGGAGGGCAGCGCAAGGCAGGGCAGGGCAGGGCAGGGGAGGGCAGGGCAGGGGAGGGCAGGGCTGGGAGGGGAGGAGAGGGACGTAGCCCCGGAGACTGCAGGTTTGTGCCTGAGCGCTCTCTCCACCACAGTGCCCGGGTGCCCTGCTCTTTTCGCTAAGCATCTCCACACCGTTGGCCGGTCACATGGCTGGTTTCCCACCTTGTCTGCAGTGTCCTCCCGGCTCTCTTCACCAGGCTGGAAGGAGGGCACGTGACTGTCTTCCTTAACCTTCGTGGAACCTCCCTGCCAGGATCCAGAGAGGGGATATGGTAGGGCTTTCCAGTGCTTTTCCCAGAGAACACAGAACAAGCCTTCGAGCCGAGCTTAAGTCAGTACCATGGCTGACACACCTATGCCGGCAGGGCTACCGGTGGCCTGCTCCCTCGGCCGCCTTCTGTCCCCATTTCCTGGATGCCCAGGCTCAGCACTCTCTTCTGTGGGAGAGATGCCTGTTTTTCTTTCACCTGGGTGTCTGAAATTATGGTCTCTCCAAGTAGGCAAGACACAACATGATGGGTGATCTCAGTGGTCATGCAGTTAGGGACCGGCCATCACCCCGTGGCTGGGTTGGGGAGCCCTTCTGCTGGCCCATCAAGGGGACTGAGAGACGCTTCAGGGATGTGGAATCATCTACAATGAAAACAGATAAATTAAATGATGTTTATGCTTGTGCTCATTTAAGCTCCAAAGATGACTTGCTTAAAAAGCAGCCACATATATGGACATATATACACTACTAGATGTAAAATAGCTAGCTAGTGGGAAGCAGCTGCATAGCACAGGGAGATCAGCTCGGTGCTCTGTGATCACCTAAAGGGGTGTGTTAAGGAGGGTGGGAGGGAGGGAGACGGAAGAGGGAAGAGATATGGGAACATATGTATATGTATAACTGATTCATTTTGTTATAAAGCAGAAACTGACACACCATTGTAAAGCAATTATACTCCAATAAAGATGTTAAAAAAAGAGAAATATATGAAAATACTCAAACAAAATGAACCTGCTTCACAGTGATTAATTTGCAGATATTTGCATTTGCAATAGTTGCCAATATATGTTTAAAGTCTTAATTCTTGGAATATCAAAGGATGTACAGAAAGAGCTATTCAGTTTCCCCCTTCATGTTGTGGTAACAACAGGCTCTTTCTATGTGGCTCACTTTCTGGAAGTAGTTGTAATCAAACCCATAAAATTTAATAGTTTGTTCTATTTTTTATTTATTTCTATGTTTTTCTTTTTTTTGCGGTACACGGGCCTCTCACTGTTGTGGCGTCTCCCATTGCGGAGCACAGGCTCCGGATGCGCAGCCTTAGCGGCCATGGCTCACGGGCCCAGCCGCTCCACGGCATGTGGGATCTTCCCGGACCGGGCCACGAACCTGTGTCCCCTGTATCGGCAGGCGGACTCTCAACCACTGTGCCACCAGGGAAGCCCTGTTCTATTTTTTAATCCTAAAAATTAATTCACGGGTCATACACATTTTATGACAAACTACCACTGAGATTCAAAAATTTTGTAATGTGGCAACTTCTTAGATGTACAGTCTTCTAAACTGTCATTAAAATCTGGTTGACTTTTTACGTCTTAAAAAAAAAAGCAGCCACATAAATCTTGGAAGAGGAAGAGTCAAGATTAATTGAAATAGTAAATCAAATTATGGGTGTGTGGGAGAATGCATTTCTAGTGCATTAGTCACCTGCTCACTAAAGCAGCACTGTTTAGGATGCTGACTTACAAACGGAAAGGGGGATACTGGGGCATCAGGTTGCTTCAGTGTGCTACCAAATTAGAAGATTCCTATGAGAAAGAGTCATTCTTTGGCATTTGTCTAAGTGTAGAATCAGCTGAGTTCCTGTTTTTTTCCCAGTTCTCTTGATCTGAAGCTATGGGGGCTGTGCTCTGGCCAGCTGGACACGCAGACCAGTAGCAAATGCAGGACTCCCCAAAATATCATTTCACCAAGATGAGTCCACACAAGGCCCCAGTGATAGATGGGTGTTTACATCTGAACCCCTTCCTGTGCCAGCGTTCCCTGCCGTATTTTTTCTCCTAAGGAAAGACCGTTTAACATGCTTAATTTTTAATTTATCACTTGTTCAATCTCACTGGAAGGTAAACTCCCTGAGGGCCAAGGGTTTGTCTGTTTCATGCCCTGCCCGGCACTTTCCCTAGATAGGCCTGGCGCATCACAGATACTGCCTGAGCGTTTGTTGACTGACTGACGGCGCACAGCCCCTGCCGTGAGGACCTGCCATGTCCATCGCTGCCCTGGCCTCAGCACACTCTGCTCTCACTGCAGAGGCCGCTTGCCTGGGTTGGGCCAGTTTACGATGTCACTCCATAGGGATTAAGGAATACGCCTGGCTGGGGGCATTCACATAGGCAGGGAAGAGAATAGAAGAGAAGCCAGAAAAGAGAAGGCCTGGGTCGTCTGATCTTCCCATTTCTCCATCGGGGCGGGTTCCAAGGCCAGGTGCTGTTGTGTTTCAGTGGAGGGAGCCCTGTCCTGCCGATGTCCCTCCCGTAGGGCGAGCGTGAGAGCAGCCTTCTCCGTGGGTGTGAGTAGACACGCTCGGCACCAGCATCGCGTGGTCTGGGCTGGGCTGCCAACTGTTGACAGGAGCTGTCTGGGAATATCACCACCTGGAAACTGCAGCCTGGCAGGAAGCTGAGCAGGGCTAATCCCCTCCCATGGGGATATGGGTACCTGGTGCCCCCCGGCTCACTGCCCAGGGTCACCTTTGGAAAATCCTGCTTGTTGCCCCGCGTTTTGTGGTGAGGAACCGAAGCGCAGGAGAGCAGCACACTTTGCTCGAAGTTGTGTAACTTCAAGTGGCAGATGTGCAGCCAGATTTGACACCCAAGACTGTTGCCCTCTGACTGAGCCATCCTGCCCAGACTCCTCCAAGCTGCTCAACAGTCTTGGGAGAAACGTGATGTCACCACTGGGTTACCTCTGGGGGCCCTCCTGTCTGTGGTCTGGACACATCTGCTGTGGGGGAGGGAGAAATGTCAGTGTCTGCCCGGGGCCTGGGGTTCTTCCTGCCCCCTCTCATTTGCGCCTGGTGGCTGTACAGCTGAGGCTCAGCCACTTGCCTGGGTTCATGCAGTGAGAGATGGTGGGCCAGGGTCGATCTCAGGCCCCTGCCCTGAGAGGCGTCTGATTTGCACTTGCGCTGTCCTGTGGCAGGATGCTGCGGCTTCTGAGGGTTTTCATGTCACTTGAGCTCCTGCACGGTGATGCCTCGTGAGCACCAGCAAGGCCACGTTTTCCTTTGCCTCCACCCGCTGGGCAGTGTCCCGGCGAGGCTGCCACATGCAGCCTGCTGTCCAGATGTGACTGACCTTTGGTAGTTTGGGGCTGTCGACTCAGCTTTGACACCACTGGGAACTAGGCCCTCCAGTGCAGCAACAGGCTTCTCCACTGAAGCCAGAGGGGCTAAGCATTAACGGAGTGAGGCACAAGGACCAGCAGTGCCCACATGAATGCGTGGCACACATGCGGGGGTCATACGCACACACAGAGCCCCAGACAGCGCTGCAGCGGACAGCAGGCCTGTGGGAAGAGGCAGGAGCAGAGAGCCTTAGGGGTCCCCCTGCTGGCACCCCGAACCGCCACACCCACTTTATCCAGATACGTGCCGCTCATTCCTGTTTCATATGTGGTGCTTCCTTTTAAATCTTCATATGGAGAAGAAGTCCGCCGCTGAAAGTGCCCAGAGCACTGCGGGCCCCACGGGCAGGCTGCCAGCCAATCCCCAGTTGAGCTTCATGAGCATCACTTCTCCCCGTGCCTCCGGGCACCATTCAGGCACCAGAACAGGCAGCACCACATTTGGGGCAGAAGGCCAGTGCCCTTGGTTGACCCAAGTTGGCCTGCCCTGCCCTCATCCTCTTCCCCTTCCCCCTTCCTGCCCTGCTGGGCCCAGTGGAATGGGCTGCCTGGCGACATGGGAGGGCCACTTGTGTGGCAGGCACGACATGTGGGGTTGGACGCCACGGGGTGGATTCAAAGACTGTAGAGAGCCTTTTGTGGGAGTACCTTTGAGGCTCCCTCTGTGGATAAATGTGGAAAAGTTGCTTCACGAGTTTAATAATCATGTCACAGTCATTTTTCTCTGCAGCCAAAACTGTCTGCATCCATAGCTTACTATAAAATATAGGTATAGGGAGGCAGGCCATTTCATATTTGTGAATATTTCTGTATCACCTTGTGACAACCTCATAAATACTGTTGAAGGATGGCAGCTTGACTGAAAACTTCTTTGCATCATGGTAAATGGTCCTTCCATGACAAGCATAAGACAGCAGAGGGTGGAGTGTCTGTGTGGGCGGAGCGGGGCTCGGGCGCTTACTTCTGAGGGAGGGGCCTCAGAGCTAGTGGGGATGGATGCTCCCTGGGGGTGGAGGTGCTGGGGCCCTGGGAGCCGGGTGAGAGCTAGCTTGGAGTTCATCTGGTGCCTGCCTGATCCTTGAGTCCCGGTGCTCTCTGAGAGTTTGCCCAGGGAGTGGGGAGCCCAGCTGCAGCCAGGACCCTGCAGGGTACGTCTCCCCAGGACACTGGGCTGCACCCTCCACTGCCTGAACGTGGAGCTGTGAGGCTGAGCCACGGCCATAAGCTTTTGCAGCTGTGGTCGCCTGCACTTTCCTGCTAAAGTTGCTGGAGGAATAGAGGAGATTGCTGCACGCTTAGACAGTGACTGGCGAGTAGGAACAGCTCACCACGGTCACCAGCTGCACCAGGCTCTGCAGCCAGTGGTCAGCGAGTGGACCCTGCTGCGCTCTCTTGATGTCCTCTGGGCCTCACAGTTGTCCTGGAGGGTCTGGCTCACTTAACTCCATCCTTGGGCCCATCCTTGCCTCCCTGTCATCGGGTGTCCTGACCACTCTGTGCAGGCTTATTCGGGGTGGGGCCTGGTGGTGAATGGAATGGGCTGGAGCTTCACATTCATGAGTTCATCTAATTTCACTAGCATCTGTGAAGTGGGCTCTCTTACCCCTTTCCAACATGACTCACTTGAGGATCAGAGAGATTAAGTAGCTTGTCAAAGTCACAGAATTTGAGTGGGTTTCCTAGTTTTCCTCAAAAGCTGTATACTTACTGCATTTCGTTGTGCTGTACCGTGTTGCACTGTATGGCCTCCTGTGTGCATGGTATGAGTTAGGACCTTTTTGAATTGGTGTGACCTGAGGACCCATTTCTGTGCCTGTCCAGGTAACCTACTGGTGACCTTCTGGGCTGCTGGATGTGGAATGAAAGACAAAGTTTGGGGGCACAATAAGCACGGCATGGTGTTTTGGGTGATGAAGACTGATTTTCGGGGTCTCCAAGGGGCCAGGTCCTGCCGTCTCTGGCTCATATTTGCCTGGAGGGAATGAGCCCTGGTGATTATGAGAAAAGAAAGTGACTTTGTGACTGTTAACCTGGCCACATCCTCCTGGGCTGTCCTTCTCTGTTAGTAGAATCCAGTAGCTTTCCGGGGAGATGCAGCAGATTAACGTCCCTGGGCTTGGGGACACACACATGCATCTGGATTAGCCTGGGCAGTGTTTGCAAGCAGCTGAGGGTGGCGATGGTTTGTGGGGTGCTCTCTCAGTCACTGCTCAGTGAGGGAAAACCAGATCCCACTGTCCCCTCCAAGGTAAGGCTTGGGTCCTCCAGTGGAAGGCAGCTCGGCTCTCTGGCACACCCCTCTGCAGACCTCGGCACACTTCACCTGCCTCTTTCCTGCCCAGCCCTCTTTGCCTGTGGCACAGGCATTCATCTCTGTCTTCACAATGGATTCTAGACCCAGCTGCACCCGCTTCCCTACCATCAGCCTGGCCCAGGGTCCTACCTGAGCCTTGCTGCTGCCTCCCGCCTGTCTGTGGGGAGGCCCTTGGAGTTTCCAACACGCCCTGCCCTCCAGGGGCTCCCTAAGGCACCACTGGATCCGCTCTTGGCTGTCTGGCCCCCTGTCTCCTGCTGTCACCCCAGCCCTTCTCCTGTGTCCCTCACATGCAGGTGCATGCCCCCTGTCCTGGGGCCACTGCTCCCTTTCCCGCCCTCCTGCCGCGGAAGGCTTTCACACTCTCTCACACTCCTGTTCAGTCCCCCATGCAACGTCACCTTGTCAAAGCTCTCACCCTGCGTTGTTTATTACCACCAGGCAGGAGATGATTCACTTCCTTGTTTACCATCTGTCTTTCCAGCCAGCCCGCCTGCTCTGCCCACCGTGACGTCCCTCCCACCTGGGTAGGCAGGGACCTGGCTTGTGCTTGGGAACAATGCTGTTGGAGGAGCACGGACAGGAACCCACGAGAAGAGACAGGGAGCCCAGGAGACCCTGGATGGGCGCATCTCTCATGAGGGCAGAGTCTCTGGTTCTGGGACCTGCACTGGACAGAGAGATGGACACACAGGAAGTGGGACACCTCATCAGCCTGGGGTAACCCTTCCATTTACTGGGAGCCCACTCTGGGTCTGCCTTCCACAGGCCCTGGACATGCACCTTCACCCTGAGGGGTCAGGATGGTGCTGGGCTCAGAGAGACACAGGCCCTGCTGGGGATCTCCTCTCACCACCTGCTCCCCTTGGTCAGGCCCTGGTGGAGGGGAGCACAGGGAAGGTCGGGAAATGCCCTGCACTCCCAGGCTCACCCCTCCTGGCTGGGGCCTCCTGGATCTCATTTACTTATTCAGTAAATGCTCACTGATAACATGGGGCCAGCGGCCGGGCATACAAATGTGGAAAAGACCCACTGTTGTCAGGAAGCATGAACAAAGCCAGGAGGGAGAGCTGTTCCCTCCTCAGCACTCCACACCGGGTCCCAGTCCAAGCTGAGGCTCTTGTGAAAATGATTGCCCTGCGTGTGAGTGAACTCATCCTTTCCCTGAGGGCACTGCCCAAAGGCAGAGTCAGTGCGCATTTTATTGCAGAAAACGATCCTCAGGAGTCAAGCTGTTGGAGTGAAGCTTGGATAGTGGTTTTTTTTTTAATTTTAATTTTATTTTATATTTTATTTTATTTTATTTATTTTTTACATCTTTATTGGAGTATAATTGCTTTAAAATGGTGTGTTAGTTTCTGCTTTACAACAGAGTGAATCAGTCATACATATACATACGTTCCCATATCTCTTCCCTCCCGCGTCTCCCTCCCTCCCACCCCCCCATCCCACCCCTCCAGGTGGTCACAAAGTACCGAGCTGATCTCCCTGTGCCACGCGGCTATCCCACCCCTCCAGGTGGTCACAAAGTACCGAGCTGATCTCCGTGTGCCACGCGGCTGCTTCCCACTAGCTATCTACCCCACGCCTGGTAGAGTATATATGTCCATGCCTCTCCCTCGCTCTGTCACAGCTCACCCTTCCCCCTTCCCATATCCTCAAGTCCATTCTCTAGTAGGTCTGTGTCTTTATTCCTGTCTTACCCCTAGGTTCTTCATGACATTTTTAGCTATGGTGACATAACGGACACCTCTGAAATGTAACTCAAAATAACAACAATCAGCTTATTATTATCAACGATGGTTCTTGGAGTTAAATGGGCTCAGCTCAGTGGGTCTCACTCTTAGAGTCCCTCATGTGATTACAGTCAGATGGTATATGGCCATTAATTGTATGTGTCACCTTTGCAAGGGTATAGTGCCCAGATGTTTGATTAAACTCAAGTCTAGATGTGTCTTTGCAGGTATTTTTTAGATGTGATTGGCATTTAAATCAGTAGACATTGACTAATGCAGAAGACCCTCCGTAATGTGGGTGGGCCTCATCCAAGCAGTTGAAGACCTTAAGAGAAAACACGGAGGTTGCCTGGAAGAAGGAATTTTGCCTCCAGACTGCCGTTGGGCTCAAGATTGCAATGGCAACTCTCCCCTTGGTCTCTGGCCTGCCTCGACTGCCCTGCAGATTTTGGACTTGCTAACTTCCACAATCTTGAGAACCAATTTCTAAAAATAAATCTCTCTCTCTCTGCACGCACACTCTGGAGAACCCTAGCACACGGTGTCACCTCGAAGGCTTCCTCTTGCGTGTGTGGTGTTTGGGGTGGACTGTTGGCTGGGCCCTTGGCTGGACTGCCAACCAGACACCCACACGTGGCCGGGGCTTCCTTACAACATGGCGCCTGGGCTCTAATAGGGAAGGTCCCAAAAGAGTCAGGTAGAAACTCTCACCTTTTATGGCCCAGTCTTGGAAATCACATGGTGCCTTCCCCCACAGTCACAGCCCCACTTAATTCAAGGGAAGGGAACCTAGAGCCCCTCTCCTTGGGAGGCATGTCAGTGGCACACTGTGAAGAGACCCCATGAGATGGGAGATCTCGCCGCTTCCAGGTTAGAAGATCTGGTCGGCCCCTTTGGAGGAGGAGAGAGGAGTGGAGATGCACATGGCAGCATGAGGCGTGGAGTCCCCTTACCTGGAACACAGGCCCTGTGCCTGTCTGGCCTGCAGTGTGGGTCTGGGGACAGGCCCTCTGGATTCCATCAGAGTCTCTGCCTGCAGAGAGATGGGCTTGGAAGAAAGGAAGGAGGGGGTTCCTAGAGAGCCGGGACTGGAGATGAGAGAGGGGGCTGGGGGTGGAGCCCGGTATCCCCCGAGGGAGCCTGGTGCTGGGGCAGCTCAGGGGGTGCAGGGTGGGGGGGCCCACAGAGGGCATCATGCAGGGGACCGGTGGTCAGATGTGCTCTGAGGGGTGGCGACGGAGGGTGAAGAGGCAAAGGGCACATAGAAACTGTCCACCAGGGTGGACTTTCCGGGCAGGATGGAAGGAAGGGCGGGCCTACTGCTCTCCAGCCCCATTCAAGGCAGGGGTGTCTCCCAGGGCCCGGGGTGCTCTGACACCTCATCCGCACCTCCCGGGAGCAGAGCAGGGCTACCACAGCTCCCGCACATGCTCACGCACACACGCAAACTCACCCACTCACTTGTTTTCACCCACCCATTCTCACACTCCTGCACTCCCTTTCACACACGAGCAACACACTCACACTCATTTTCTCGCACACACACACACACACACACAAACAGTATCTCCCACACTCACACTCTCACAATACCTGCACTCTGTCTCTCTCTCTTTCACACACACTCTCTCACACTCCCCCACCCTCCAGCTCCCCGAGGACAAAGGGCCACCTAACCCTCTGTCTCCTCATGTGCAGGGTGCAGCCTGAGAATGTCTTTTATTTTCCCCCAGACTTTTTAGAGTGAGTCTTCTCAAGTGTACAGAAATGGAAAAGGCAGATTACAGTGAACATCTGTCTACCCACCACCTGGCTTCAACAATTGTGAACATTCTGTCACATTTGCCTGACAATACTAAATCTTATTTTTGCCAGAGCGTTTGAAAGTTTATCTCGAATCCCCTAACCCTGAAATTTCTCTCTTCTCTTTC
>NW_006791528.1:385633-402232 GCF_000442215.2 Lipotes vexillifer
TTTTATTTATTCTCTCTTTTATAATAAATTAAATTACGTATACATATTAATTTATATTATACAGTTTATATTATAAATGAGAATCATTATTCTTTCCAAGGCTCACATTACCCCAAATCTGTCCAGCAGAAACCCCTTCAAGTTGCCTTCTGAGTCTATTTTTTTTGTTTTTTTTGTTTTGCGGTGCGCGGGCCTCTCACTGCTGTGGCCTCTCCCGTTGCAGAGCACAGGCTCTGGACGCACAGGCTCAGCGGCCATGGCTCACGGGCCCAGCCGCTCCACGACATGTGGGATCCTCCTGGACCGGGGCACGAACCCGCATCCCCTGCATCGGCAGGTGGACTCTCAACCACTGCGCCACCAGGGAAGCCCCTGAGTCTATTTTTTTCCTTCTTCTTCTGAGTCCTGTTGACCCACATGTTTCCTTGGTTTTGGTCTAATGAAATGTCCCAGGGTCATCCCGTCCTTTCCCTGGCTTGGCCTTAGAACTGGTCATTTCTCCAAGGAGCCCTGGTTTCTTCTGGTGAGGGGATTTTAGAAACCAAGAACTGTACTCTGAGTGTGATCATTCCTACTGGGGTATCAGTTTCTAGGCCCTTTCAGTGGATAGAGGTAGGAAATTTATTCTTAAAATCACAGATTCTTATTAATAATTTGAATTTCAATTTCACATCGCAGGGTTTTTTTTTTACCTTCTCTTATTTTTTATTTGCATCTCATGTCTCTTTACAGTGAAAGATTTGATTTCTAATTCTATTAACACTAATGTCTCCCTCGATTTCAAACTCAGTCTTGGCCTCTGTTTGCCCACAACCCACACCCTTCATCACCTGCCCACTGCTCACTCTGCCACCAGGGCCTCTAGTAAGCCTGGCTTTGTGGAGACACCATGTCCCCAGCACCCAGCAGCCTTGTTGCCTTCACAGTCAAGCCCAGGGGTATTTTTTTTTTTTTTTTTTGTGGTACGCAGGCCTCTCACTGTTGTGGCCTCTCCCATTGCCGAGCACAGGCTCCGGACGCGCAGCTCAGCGGCCATGTCTCATGGGCCCAGCTGCTCTGCAGCATGTGGGATCTTCCCGGACCGGGGCACAGACCCGTGTCCCCTGCATTGGCAGGCGGACTCTCAACCACTGCGCCACCAGGGAAGCCCAACCCATGGGTATTTTGCTGCTTACTGTGGGAGAAGGGATGAGGCTGGAGGTAGGAGGAGTGGGCCCAGAAATAAACACATGGAGAGCTTGTGAGGTTCTAGCCATCTGTGCTCTCCCATCCCAGACATGGCTGTGGTTCTGAACTTCTCTGTATTGCAGCTGCAGACATGTGAAGTCCACATCTACTTGCTCTCTTCATTCTTTAAACTATTAGAAGAGGTAATTAACATTTATCCTTTTTCAGCAACTCCTGTTCCTTTTTGTGTTGATGCCTAGAAAAGCCCACAGGACTGTCATAGCAACAGAGCAGTGAGGCCAGTGTGCAGCAGGGAGGACGGCCACCCTGTGGGGCCATTTCCTGGACATGAGAATAGTTTCTGTTCTTCCAACAACCTGTTGACAAGGCTCTGTGATGCCCTCATGTGGGTCTCACTCATGTGTTCCTCCATTTGAGGTGTGCCCAGGACGGAATGTTCCTGGCTGGGAGCCCACTGGTGCACCTCATCATGTGTGCACTCACTTACCGGGTGTCCATGGAGCCCAGGAGTCCAGTGTGTACACCCAGCAGTGACCACAGCATGGCCCTGCTCGTCGGGGTTGGGAGGCTCACACGATCAGCTGGTGATGCTAGGACGTGACGAGCTGAGGTAGAGAAGCGCCTGGGCTGCAGGGACACAAGGGAAGGCACCTGGGTAGTTTGAAGAGTCGGGAGCACTTCTTAGGGTGGCTAAAGGGTGAGCAGGAGCTGGCCAGAGAGGCAGAGAGGGGCTACTGGTGGGGCTGCCCAAAGAGAACAGAGGCAACGTGGTCTCCTCAAGAGGACCGCTGTTTGGGCTTCTGGCGTGCTGCTGAGACAGAGTCGAGGAAAGTGGCCTTGAGGGTTGGTGGCCCCCTCAGTTTTGCTGCATAGGTCCTGGCCACCCCGCATCCTAGTGTTTGCAAATCTCCAGAGCAAGGAGCCGCATGAGCACAAGAAAGGCAAGTGACCAAGTGGCTTAAGACGTGTGAGGAGCTGACACAGGGCTGGGGACATGGTACCACCTGTAGGTGTCCAGTGTGACTACTGGGCAACCGCTGAGGCTGCTGAGGTGGCCGATGTCCTTCACCTGAGCTCACGTTTGCTGGTCACAGGGTCCAGCTTGGGAAGGGGCCACGGAACCTGCTTGTCCTGTCATACCCGGAGCACGGTGGCCAACAGGGGCTGTGAGCTCTCCGCTTCCCGTGCAGAGCACATTGACCTCCAGACACTGGGCTCCGGGGTGTGTGTCAGGAGGTGCTGTCAGCAGCACCCACAGACTCTTCTATCTGATGAGTCATCCTTCTTCCCAGTGAAACCCTGAGTGCAGGCTGAACCCTGACAGGTCCTTGGGAAAATGCAGTCCTAGCCACGCTGGAAGCACAGTTTCACCTCCCAGAGTAAATCGAGCCACTCCTCCTGGTGACCTTCAGGCTCTGGTTACATTGTGCCAACTCTGGTGGTAGAGCCAATCAGGAGAGATGATTTTCACTCTAGCTGAAGATTCCAGAGACAGAACTGGGTTTCATGGGAAGTTGGTATTGGATGAGGAGGCCAGTGCATATCAGCGAGGGAGACAGGGCCATTCGAGAAATATGCAGCTGTACAGATATCTGGGGGAAAGGTGAATTTACCTACCTCCCACTGTACACCAGAGTAAATTTCAGACCAAAGCTTTAAAAGTGAAATAGAAACCCGTAAAGATAACTAGAAAAAATTTGAGAGTTTAAAAAATTCTTTTACAGTAATCATATTTTAGGGAAAACTTTCCTAAGCATGAAAACCACAAAACCATAAATGAAAAGTGATAGATTTGACTATAAGACAGTTTATAAAGTTTCACATGGAACTATTTACAATAGCCAGGACATGGAAGCAACCTAAATGTCCATGGACAAATGAATGGATAAAGAAGAGGTGGCACATATACACAATGGAATATTACTCAGCCATTAAAAAGGATGAAATAGTGCCATTTGCAGCAACATGGATGGACCTAGAGATTATCATACTAAGTGAAGTAAGTCAGACAGAGAAAGACAAATATCATATGATATTGCTTATATGTGGAATCTAAAAAAAAAAAAAGACACCAAAGAACATACTTACAAAACAGAAATAGACCCACAGACACAGAAAACCAACTTATGGTTACCAGTGGGGAAAGGGTGGGGGAGGGATAAATTAGGGATTTGGGATTAACATATGTACACTACCATATATAAAATAGATAACCAACAGGGCTTACTGTAGAGCACAGGGAACTCTACTCAATATTTTGTAATAACCTATAAGGGAAAAGGCTCTGAAAAAGAATATATATATATATATATATGTATGTATAACTGAATCACTGTGCTGTACACCTGAAACTAACACAACATGGTAAATAAACTCCACTTCAATTTAAAAAATAAATAAAAGCTTTCCTTCTGTAAAAAAATGTTCCACATGGGAAACTAGAAATATATAAGCAAAGTCAAGAGGCAAATACAAACTATGGTAAATATTTTCACCCAAAGTACTCATGTCCTTAATAGAAGAGTTCCTACAATAACCCACAGGAAAACGGGCAAAGGCTGAGGAGAGCTTTATAGGAAAAGAGAAACAAATAGCTGTCAAACTGAAAAAAAAAAAAAAAAAAAAAATTCAACTTCACTCCTTGCTCATAATGAGAGAAATACAATTAAAAGTACAACGAGCTACCATTTCCAAGAGCCCGATGCCTGTTAAGGTTCCTTACTGGCAGGTTGTGGGGTGATGGGCACTCTCGCATGTTGGTGGACGGGTGTGGGGTTGGCCCACGTCTGCGGAAGACACTCTGGCAGCATCTGTCAAAGTGAAACTGCACAGAAATTGTCCTGCAGCCACAGAGTTGCTCGTGGGAAGTGGCATTTGTACAAGGACACGCACTGCAATATTGTCAGTGGTTGCGATATGTTTGAACACCTCACTGTCCATCAACAAGGCACTGATTAAATATATTTTGATATATTCAGGCATGGAATACGATGCAGCTAACTAAAAGAGTGAGGAAGCTCCTTAATTGCTGATGAGCATTGGTTTCCAAAGTGAAAAACATGAGACGAGGAGAGAGCTCTTTGTGTCACCATGGAGTGAAATTTGGGCAGATGAGCACTCAGCCTGTAGTCTGGAGGGAGGCCTGGGACATGCGATGTGGAGGGGAGGGGGCGTTTTTTATGTAAAGCCTTTTGTATCTTTTGAACTTCTCCATGTTGACATTAAAAATAATTTCTTAAACATTCCGTTTTAAAAATAATTAATAAAAATTGCTGGAGAGAAAGTCTGGTTGATGGTGGTAGGTTTCTTCCAGGGAACCCTGTGTCACTCCCTCTAGCCAAGAGGAGAGGTGGGAATTTCTGAGGCCACTGCTAGCCTCAGGCGATGTGGGGATTTGTGGTCACCAGCCCGGGACATGACGATTAACTCACGTCCTGGAGGAACTGCTCTCTGCCTCAGTCAGCTTTTGCTCTGCAACACGCATTGACAACAACTCTGTGTTTTACAGCCTCCAGAAACTATTTCTTGCTCTCAGGTCTGTGGGCAGCAGAGACCCAAAGTGCTGGCAGGAGTGCAAGAGGGCACCTGACCACAGCAGCATGGCTGTTGCATCTGCTGGCACCCCATCTGTCAAAGCAAGTCACACGGCCTGGCCCCAAAGCCACAGCGTGGAGGCGCACGATGCACTGAGTGTGAGTCTGCAGGATGCAGCCTAGAGGCCCATCACGTCCACAGCATGCTCCCTTCTACACTTAATTCATGTTCCCTCCCAACAATCCGTAGGGCACACAGCGGGTTTAAGTACAAGTCTTTGTCCATCGCATCTTCTTTCCAAGGGTTTCTTAGTCAAAGCTGGGGGAGTCGATGACAAGACTCCCTCCTCCACTTGACAGAAAACATGGAGGGGGAGCGGAAGTGATGAGAATGAAAAGGCAGAGATGGTTTAGCACATTCAAGATTAATCCAACGACTGGAAGTTTGGCTCAGCTGCAGACAAAAGTCAGCAGCTAGAATCTGGCCACTGTTTCTGTGAACATCTGACTGAAAGCCTCAGACGCCAGCCGAGGTGCAGGGCTGGGAGGATCTGACTGTATGTGGAGGCAGACCTCTGAGGACCCCAGAAGCCTCAGAACCCGGCGAGGGCGCTGGAGTGACACGGTGTCTCTCACAGAGGCTTGCCAAGTACCCTGGTGGCACAGGGACCTCCCGAGTGATTTGGAGCTTGGTGGGGGCCACGCTTTCTTCCCAACGCATCTGGAGGTGACTCTAGTCCTCTAGTCACTAGTGCCTAGCTGGCCCTTATGAGCAGCATGTGTGAAAGTCCTAGCAGCAAGTTCTTGGTGTGTGGAAATGATGTAGCGTTGGTTCACCTCTGCCAAAGAAGATGCCTGGGAAGGGTGCCAGCCAGAGATGACGAACACAACTGGATGAACATCATGTCCACAAAAGTGGCTATCTGTAAAACCGACGAAGGCCTGGTCGTCCAGGGAGGAGGCCAGCCCACAGGATGCTGAGCAGAAAGGAGGGAACTTCCTGGAAAACCTCGACACAGCCTTCTCGCATGGTGAGCTCTTGGGCCAGGGCCAGGTCGTCTGGGGCGCTGGCCTGCTTGAGGGTGACGGGGGCCAGCTGGGGAGGGCCTTCCTGGGTGGAGAAACATGAGGGGTCAGGGCGGCTGCGTATGTGTGCTGGAGGCCCCGCTCAGGCGCTCCACAAGTACAGGCTCTCCTGTTACTTGAGCAGATCTCAGTGGGTTCCATCGGGTCATCAGGAGTGAGCCTTGCTAAGGAGCATGTGGCATTCATGACCGAGCTGTGTGGGGACTCCGTCCACAATGCATATAGATTCTGGGCTAACTAGTGACATTTTGTGGATGGCAGCTTCACAATCCAGAGTTGGCCCCATTAAAATTATAAGACCATTAAAGCACAACCCTGACAGTTAGATGGGTCTGACTTGGTTGCACTGGGAGGGCCATCCTGTCTGGGATATAATTTGAGGCATGGTATAAGGAGGGAGCAACTGTTTTAAGCATCGCTCCCCCCAGTGTTGAGGGAGGTGAGCTCTGTGTTAGCATCCACACCTTGTGGATGCTGGCTGAAGCCCTTCCAAGGGGGTCTGCTGGCACCTGGTGTGCAGCCATCCTATTTTGTTCCAGCACATCTCCTGAGACACGGTTAGGCCAGAGGGGTCTGCTAGCAGCCCTTTTATCCAGGCTGTACACGGTAATAGTAAGAGCCACCCAAGGAGAGCATTGCATTGGGTTAGTGTGCGGGGGCCTCCTTCTGGGCATGTAGTCTGGATGCCGACTAAAGGCCAAGTGTTGTTGCTTTGGGGCAAGAGGTTGCTTCCTTCTTTGTCCAGGGTGGGCTAGGGGCCTGTCCTGGAGCTGCTGACAGAGGCCACTAGATCCTAGGGTTTCGGTTTGTGTTTAATTTCCTAGTGTGACTGGCATCCACTAGGTGGAGGGCCTTTTATCCTTGCTCTGAGACCCACACAGTTCTGCTATTTGTCCTGGAGCTATAATACCACTCTCCTGCAAAATTTGTGATGAATTTGGTATTATTAGCCAGTCTTTATAACCCGAATAGTGAGGCAAAGCCAGTGGCTTTACCTTGGTTTTGTGGCTGGTGCTGGGCCACCATGTAGGCCAATGAATTCTGTATAATCATGATCTCTAAGCAATTCGGTAGGGTTTGTCCCCTTGGCTTTCTATTATAAGGGGGTCATATTGCATAGTCCGACCTCAGTAGGGTCACCAGCTCGTGGGAGATGGCAAGACGATAGAAAAATCAATATGTAGGACTTCCCTGGTGGTGCAGTGGTTAAGGATCCGCCTGCCAATGCAGGGGACGCGGGTTCGAGCCCTGGTCCCGGAAGATCCCACATGCCGCGGAGCAACTAAGCCTGTGCGCCACAACTACTGAGCCTGCGCTCTAGAGCCCGCGAGCCACCACTACTGAGCCCGTGTGCCACAACTACCGAAGACCACACACCTAGAGCCTGTGCTCTGCAACAAGAGAAGCCCCCGCAATTAGAAGCCCGCACACCACAACGAAGAATAGCCCCTGCTCGCCGCAACTAGAGAAAGCCTGCAAGCAGCAACGAAGACCCAACGCAGCCAAAAAAGAAAAGGAACAAGAAAAACGAGAATCAGTATGTAAGGGGAGCATTCATTTGGTGAGCAGATGTGAATGACATCCTTTCTGATGTCGAGGTGGGGCAGTCCCTGTAAATACTAGTGGGGAAGTCTTTGCAGGATATTGGTTGTACTGTGGGGTTTTGGAGATCCAGGGGCCAGGAATTGAGCAGTATTAGAGTTTGGAGTAGAATTTCTGTCCGTATGGGGGAGCCACCTATTGTCTGAACGTGTGAGGGGCACGTTTTTGAGGACAGTCAGCCAGGTGGAAGGTCTACAAGATTCCATGTTCTAGAGCCTATGATTGAACAACCTGGTGAAATGGGTACACTGATGTGAAACTATGATACCTCGTGGGCCAACGGGGATGGGCACATACCTGGTTAAGGAGGTGAGTTGATGGCAAGCAGCTTTTCTGGAGGGCGCGGATAGCGAGAGTCCAGGGAGTGTGTCGCTGAGGCTGGGTACACACCTTCTAGTTCCAGCAGAGGGCAGCAGCTGCCCAACAAATTTGATTTGCCATCGGGGTTCAGTTTGTGACCCTGGGGACACATGTCCCCACATGAGAGCCTTCCGGAGTTTTGTTTGGGGTTGGGGACTTGCGTGTGGAACCTAGTAGGCGGCCGAGATTTGTCGCTGAAGTGGCTGCTGTCTGGGGCAGACGTTTGGTCCAAAGCCCCATGCACAGCCAGGTGGAGCTGTGCTTAGTTCATCCACTCCAAGAGGCTTAGTCAGGTGTCACTAGTGATTCAGCTCGGTCACCTGAGCCGGAGGGACTAAGGGCAGGGCATGCTGTGTGGCCGGCTGGCCCCTTGTAAGGCATTTTGTCAAGTCCTCCCCAGTGGAAAGAAGCTGATTTTTGTGTCCTGGCACAAATAGCCTAAGCAGAATGGTAGGTGTGGAGAGGTGTTGCCTCTAATGCAGGCTGTGTCTGTCGTAATGTGGTGGAGGCTTGATCTTGGGGAGCTGATGTTTTTCAGCGAGAGGAATTTCACGGCCCACAGCTGACCACTCTATGCCCAGAAGCTGGACAAATTGGTGGTCCTTGGATCTTATGGCGGCAACGGCCCATTGTCTCTGCTGTAAACGTGTAACTAGGTACAAGCCTTCCCGGATGGCATCCTAAGGGGGCCCCTGTAGTAGAATGCTGTCCATATAATGCCAAAGGTGGCAGTGGGTTAGTTTGAGTGAATTCAGATCTCGTTGGCAGGGATACTGAGATAACCCGTGGGCACCCGAGTAAAGTGGGGGCCCTTGAAAGTGAAAGCAAATTAAGGCTGTGAGTCTTCAGTTATCCACACCGAGCAGACCATGTTGGCTAGGTCTAGGGCAGCAAAGTGGGGACTCCGAACCTTATGGATGACATCTTCCGTCTCTAAGATGCTGGGCATAGGAGGCTTAATGGTGGAAACCTGTGCATCTAAGTATGAATAGTCAATTATTAATTTCCTTCACTGATGGTCAGTTTTGACTCTGGCCAGATAGGCTATTACAGGGTGAGATGGTGGCTTAATGACCTGGTGTCAAACTTATCTCCAATGATGGGCCAAGGGCCCTCTGCCCCTTATTTTAGCCTATATTGTGGTGCTTTTGCTGTTTACACTGGTGAAGGTGGTTGGACAGGCTCTCATTTAGCAACTCCTACGAGGAAGCCCAGGGATTTGGGTTTATTCCACCACGTATGTCTCTGGATGGGGGCATCTGTACAGTTAATAGGAAAAGAGAGGGCCAAAGGAGGCCACCACCACTGGCAACTGTTTTAGAAATATGGTCCAATAGACACATCCAGCTTCACTGGCACTCTCATTCCAGTTTTACCTGCTATGGCTTCTAGGCTGTATGAGGTTCCCTTGAGGGACTGAGAAGGGTTACCTGAAATCATAGTGACTGATAGAGCCAGGAAGAGAGTCTGGTGATTGCCTTTGTCCCAGTGGACCACCAGAGTTGCAAACGGACAACCATCTCTGGCAGGTGGGACAAGCTCCGGGCAGCTGCTAAGCCCCCAGGGGAATGCCCTGGGGGGCTTCCAAACCTGCAGGTCGGGAAGTGCTTGGGGAAGAGGGGTCCTCATGACTGCAGGCCTCTGGGCCTTGGAGATTGGACTCTGGGGTGAGGCAATGGCTCATTTTAAGGAGAGGAGCTTGCACCAGGGCTGGCCAGATATAAGACCTTTGGGGACCCCGACTGGCAGAGCTGCCAGCCTAAGTCCCTCTGCCATTTAGAATCATCCCAGGTGCTGCCTCCTGACAGTGTTGGCATGAGGGCTCTAGGACCAGGAGCCAAGAGCCTGCTCTGTGAACTGGGTTGAGGGGCCTGGCCCCCGAGGGCTGTCCTTGGGGTTGTGGACTGCCTTGGTGCTGTCAAATCTGGGAGTCTGGCTGAATGGTTCCTTCGTGGCAGGCCAGCATGTCTAGTCCCTCCAAGGCCTCCTGAATAATATGGGAGGATCCCACGAGGTAGAGGAACACAGCCCTGTAACTTAGGAGGGCTCCCTGTAGGAATTCACTGGATTTGGGGTTGACTGGGGCCTCTTCAGGGTTGAAGATAAAATCCAAGTCATCTGGCTTGCTATGTCTGATAAACCCCCTTGGGCCACACCAGTCTAATGGAAAAGTAGCAGGGCTTCATCTAGTGTCTCCACTGGCTTTGAGCCTTTGTGGTAATAACTGTGATGGTAGGGTGAGCTTGGTGCCCAGGCAGACAAATCCGTATGTTAGGGCTGGTGCCTTTGGGTAAGACTCTCCCTCATCACTGGAAATCTTGATTATGACACTGGGATTGTCTGTGGCAGCAGCCTTTGCTTTGATTCTGGTTGACTGAGTCATATGTGTCTTGGGTGGCCCCTTGTGGGTGACGGGGTCAGGGTCCCCCGCATCTCTCAAGAATTTGGCCCTCAGCTTGGGGGACTTTTATAAGGGTATGCATTTGGGGTCTCTGGAAGTACTGATAGTTGCCTCATTTCTGTGGTGGTGACAGTAGCTCAGAGTTAATATTAAACTCTCTCAACAGCCAGTCAGCCCCTTTTCTCCCCCACTGCTGTACAAATTTATTAAAATATTTTGAATCTTGAGACACGCCAAGTTCTCAGTTTCAGTTTCTAATTCTCCATTATCCCCCACTGATTTTTTTTAACATCTTAATTGGAGTATAATTGCTTTACAATGTTGTGTTAGTTTCTGCTGTATAACAAAGTGAATCAGTTATACATATACATATGTTCCCATATCTCTTCCCTCTTGCGTCTCCCTCCCACCCCTCTAGGTGGTCACAAAGCACCGAGCTGATCTCCCTGTGCCATGCGGCTGCTGTCCACTAGCTATCTATTTTACATTTGGTAGTGTATGTATGTCCATGCCACTCTCTCACTTCGTCCCTGCTTACCCTTCCCCCTCCCCGTGTCCTCAAGTCCATTCTCTACATCTGTGTCTTTATTCCTGTCCTGCCCAAGTTTCTTCAGAGCCATTATTTTTTTTAGATTCCATATATACGTCTTAGCATATGGTATTTGCTTCTCTCTTTCTGACTTACCTCACTCTGTATGACAGACTCTAGGTCCATTCCTCCACTGATTTGACCTTCTGAATCGGGCGTGCAGCCCCAGAGGGACGGGGTTGGGCGTAGGGTGGGGTGGAGTGGGGTGGAGTTGGGGGGATGAGGAGGGTGGCCGCACTGACCTGTGTGAGGAGGTGTGCCTTCCCTATCTCGAGGTGTCCCTATTGTTCTCGTCAGGACTTGGAGTGCTGGGAGGTCAGGGATGGGGTGTCACCTCCGCTTCCTTCCAAGGCCACCGCCTGGCCCTGTATCTGCTAACCCACAGCTGGGCGGGGGTTGCCACTGGCGGGTCATGGCTGTTAACTAACGCTACGAGACCTTTCGAAGATCTTAGCCAGTTCTCCTAACGGTCGACAGCTACATCCGTCCTTAGAGTCGGGAAACACACACAAAGTCTTACACCTGCTGGGGGGCTTCATCCTCCTTGGGGTGTTAACAGGTGGAGGACACATCCGAGGCACCAACCAGCTCTGATGAGTGATGCTCAAGGTGCAGGGGGACTCTGGTTGTCCTTTCACAGCTTGTACTTTGGGATGGGAAGCCAAGGCAACACCTCCGCATGGGCGGTATGCTGCAGAGCAAAGCAGCGCAAACCAACACCCACGAGTGTGGACCCTCCAAGACAGAATCACCTGCCTGGAGGGCCAGTCAACCAGGCAAGCTAAGAGGCATCCTCCTGCTTGCGATGCCAGTGTTAAATTAACTTTCCTAAAGCGGAGCACAGGGTGCTGGGCGATGAGCACAAGAGGAAGGGCGATAGAGAAGTTGATTACTCCCAGTCCTGAAAAGGTTCACTGTAAGCCTGGGGTGGGGTGGGCGCCCTGGGAGGTCCAGGCAGAGTAAGAGAGAGAGTGGGGTTGGAACTGGGGCATGTGCCTTTGTTAGAGTCTATGGGGGTGTGCTTTGTGGTTTCCAGGCTAAGGCTGGGTTGGTTAATCCAAAAACCAGACTGGAGTTTTGGTAAAGCTCTGCTGGGTCTTACCTAAGGGGCCCACAAAGGGAAGCCCTGGGAGGTGGGGGAGACTGTTGGTCACAGGGGTCACTGGGGGAGTCCCACCAGGAACTTACATTTATTTGTGACTCTGTGGGCTGCTATCTAGGACAGCTGCTTGCACGAGGGGCTAAGCCAGCTTAAGGCCCTGTGGACCACTTGGCCAAACAAAATGGATGTTGAGGCAGGAACGCCATGGAGTAGCTTAGCTAAAATCTCGACAAGACCCAAACAGGTAATGGCTCAATAGGACAAAAGTTTGTTTCTTGTTCATGTGGCTCTCAAGGCTGCTGAGCAGATCTCTAGGGTGGTGATTTTCCACGTGGTCACTTGGGGACAGAGATGAGAGTGGTCCTGCCGTTTGCACGCGTGGCTTCCAAGGGGAGGAGCGTGGGGGTTTGGACGGTGGCCAGGGCTCAGGCACAGGCGTGGAGACCGAGTACAGCCTGGCTGTGTGCCGAAGAGGATGAGGGCGTGGAGAGAGATGACCAGCTAGCCACCGTCTGCCGCGCTTACTAAGGACACTCTAGAGCTGCGGAAACTCTCTGTGAACGTGAATTGGCACTGTACTGCTGTTTACAGAGGTGAAAAACTGAAAACAACCCAACGGTTAGCAGTGAGAGATTAGCAAAGATATCTACTCAGTGTGACATAGCACTGCTATTAGAAGTCAAGTTTTGGGGACTATTTAAGGAGGTAAGAAAATGCTAGTGTAAAATATTAACTGAAAAAAGCAGGGTACCAAGCTGAATATTCAATACCTCACCTTTGAAAAACATAGATCAGTAGGAAAAGCTGAATCATTAACAGTGGTTTTCTCTGGGCAGGAGAATTATGAATAGCTTCTATTTCTTCTTCGTTTTCCCCCTCCCTCCCCCAGTTCCTAATTTTCTGCAATGAATACAGATTTATAATCAGAAAAAAATGTTACAAAATTACGTGCTGATTTACGAGGAGCAGGCATGAGGGCCCTCCTTCTTTTCATGACCCGGTCTGTGTTGATTGATTCCTGCAATCGGCCGATTTGGGAGGCCTGCTGCAGCCTGGCAGAACTAAATTAGCTGCTGGCCCGGCAGGCCCAGCAGGAGACGTGGGCCTCCTCCATCACATTCCTTGGCTTTCTTTTCTCTGGAGGATCTACCTTTTCTGCTCTGATTCTCACGAAGCAGAGCGTAGGCTCACACTGCAACCCTAGGCCTTTGCAGGAGGACGGGGCAGGTGCCAAGGGGCTCTGACCCGTGCAGACCCTGCCCTCGCATCACGGGGCTCTTGCTGCTCTGAGAGGGCCGTGGAGAGAGTGTGCTCCCCACACTTTGCCTGCGTGACGTACTTACCCCACAGACCAGCTCTGAAATCATGTTTGCTCATCCAACAAATGAGAAGACAGTACCAAAGGGGAAAGCACCCAGCCATAACTGGTTGAGAATGAATGCAAAGAGGTGCCTGATTGCAAAGCCCTGGGGAAAGTCTGCTCTGCTCCCACTGAGCTGGTAGAAACGCGTGAGTTTTCCTTTCCTGAGGAAGGGCTTAAAGAAGACAGTGCTCTCCTCTGTGGCCTGAGCTGTCATGATGGAAATCCCGACTTATAGTGTGTGGGTTTTAGAGGCATTCTCTGTTGGAAGCTGGTTCAGTAGTGTAGCCTGGATGCAGAAGGATTAGCACCCAGGGGTCTTGTAGACTTGCCTAGAAGCACGAGCCCTCCAGCCAGAGCCCAGGGACAGGCGATGGTGGACTTAGGGTGAGATGCGGGGCATTGCCTGTGAGTCAGGAGCAGCCCACAGCCAGAGGGTCTCCGGGCTGGTGGCACCCTTGGGGCCTGGTCTCACCTGTGCTGTGCCCAGTACTGCTGAAGCTCATTTTTATTGCGATTTCAGTAAATCTCATACTGGATCCACCAGGAAGAGACTGCCTCTCTCCATCTAACACAAGCAGAAGGGCTGGAGGATTTAAGGGCAGGTGTCAGGCCCAGGACATGGGGCTGGCTGGGTGCCTGGCCCCGGAGTATAAGACTCCTGTCCTCTGCTCTCACTGTGTGGGCCCTGGCAAGGCACACGCCCTTCTCCAGGAACTGGCAGGGAGTTTCCAGAGATAAGGACCCTGGAGGCTGCAGCAGGAGTCCAGGGCTGATCTCCTGGCTCAGAGCTGCTCCAGGTGTGCCCAGGGGAAGGCAGGCCCTCCCTGGACTGCAGCCCGTGGACCCCACAGGTCACGGTGATCAGAGAAGAGTGGTCATATTACCCCCAAACTGGGTAACCTCTTGGTGGGTGGGAGCCAAAAGACAGAACCAAGCCAAAGCTCCGGAGAAGGAAGGATTTATTACTTGCAGCAAGTAAGGAGAATGCTGGGGATCTTTCCCAGAGCAGTGTCTCCCAAAAAGCAAAACTGGAGACTTTTTAAGCTAAGGGAACATGCATATTCATGAAGGGGCTTGAGCAGAGGAGAATTCAGCATAGAGCTGGGGCAAAGGTTGAGAGAGTCCAAGCTTTAGTTGATTGAAGTCAGGAGGGTCACATCATCTTTCCATCCTCCCCCTGGGTGGGGACCTTGGTTCCTGAAGAACTCAAAGATTTACTATTATGTATAGTCCTTGAGGAGGAACTAGGACTCTGCTTTACCACTGCACGATGGTTTGACTGCCTTTTCTCTGTTCCTGCATTCCTTTACTCCCTTAAGATCATTAATTACTGAGACCTGCTCAAGGGCAAGCTTTGTGGCCAGGCTTAGATCCCAAAATGGCTTCTCTTATGTCAAGAAAGCCATGCCTGGGACTTCCCTGGTGGTGCAGTGGTTAAGAATCTGCCTGCCAATGCAGGGGACACGGGTTTGAGCCCTGGTCCTGGGAGATCCCACGTGCTGTGGAGCAACTAAGCCCCTGTGCCAAAACTACTGAGCCTGCGCTCTAGAGCCCGCGAGCCACAACTACTGAAACCCGCGTGCCTAGAGCCCGTGCTCCCCAACAAGAGAAGCCACTGCAATGGGAAGCCTGTGCACCGCAACGGAGAGTAGCCCCTGCTTGCTGAAACTAGAGAAAGCCTGTGTGCAGCAATGAAGACCCAACGTAGCCCAAAATAAATAAATTTATTAAAAAAAAAAAAAAGAAAGCCATGCCTGGTTCTCTTTCTTCGGGGACCCCCTAACCTGTCTGTTTACAGTCACTGGTGCAGGGGGAAGATGGCAGGTGAAGTCCAGCCTAGAGATGGAAGGCCTGGGGTGGAGGCAAGCCCACGGTCAACCCAATGCACAAACAGCAGAAATAGAGGCTCGTCCAGCCTGTCTCAGCACCACTGTCCCTGACACTGTCCTTCCTTCTCAGGAGTCCTGGAGTCCTTTCTCTAATAGTCTCACTCCCAACACCCCCACCCCCACCCCAGGTAGAAATCTGTGTTCAGGCAAGGGTTTGACACCACCCTGTCCGGGGCCCAAGCAGGCTTGTTTGTGGAGCAGAGCCTGGGCTCCCGTGGAGTTTGCTTTGGCCATTATTGGTTACTGTTGTTGTCTTGGTTTACTCCTCCCTCTGGGCATGTGTTGGCGGGTGTGCTCTCACTGCAGGGGTTTCTATTTCCAGTCTCATGCCTAATTAGATTATGGAAAACTCTGAGGCCTCAGCCAGCAGGTAGGAGAATAATTGAAGGATCACAACAACAACAAATATTTTTTGAATGAGGTCTTCTTGGTAGTTGCAAACTTGCAACAAAAATAACAACGTTAAACCACGCGTTCATGAGTGTTTGCCATAAACCAGCACTTTTCCTACATTATCTCACAAACCTTCAGTTTACTGATGAAGGAATAGCCAGCGAGCCTTTGCGGGATTCCAAGGCTAGTCAGTGGCACAGGTGGTGCCCCAGCCCAGCTGACTCCTTGCTCTCCAGCACTAGACCCTGTTCCCTGGGCTCCTGTCTCCCCTGACCTCCTTCCTGTGTGAGCAGAAACCTCCCTGTCACTGTCAGTGTCGGCAGCACCCATGCAGGGCTGCCCTTCCTCACAGAGGCCAGCCCCCTCCCAGCTCCAGGCTGCTGCTGGCTGCTTTAGGCTCCAGCGGGGGTCGGAAGGGGGGACCCCTTCCAGGGCCCGAGAGTGGGGTCTTGTCTAACACGCGGACATGAATTGTCCGAGGAGGCACACGTGCTGACAGAGCAAGAGACTTTATTGGGAAGGGGCCCTGGTGGAGAACAGCAGGGTAAGGGAACCCGGGAGAATTGCTCTGCCACGTGGCTCACAGTCTCAGGTTTTACAGTGATGGGGTTAGTTTCCGGGTTGTTTCTGGCCAATCGTCTTGCTTGGTCCACATTTGGTCTGACTCAGCGTCCTTCCTGGTGGCGCACGCAGCTCTCAGCCAAGGTGGATTCCAGTGAGAAGGGCTCTGGGAGGCTGGTCGTCTCCTCCCTCTTGTGGCCCCTCCTGGATTCTCCCGGTTAGCTTTCGGCGGCGGCAGCACCACGTTCCTCATCGGGTCCACCTGTCGTGAGACAGCTCAGGCAAGCGGGCCTGGCCAAGGTGGGGGATTCGGTCAACAGTTCCCTCACAGTGGGGGTGAGGTAGGCAGATGCTGGGGCTCTGTGAAAGTGTCTTAGCTCTGAGCCAGGGCCCTTGCGAAGGGGAGGGCAGCCCCTCTCTGCCTCGAGGTGTTTCCGTATCTAGATGAGGCCTGCTCTCAGCCTGCGGGTGAGGCCACACTCAGCAGGGGGTACCGCCAAGGACACGTGGGGCCGGGGGGCGGGGGGCGGGG
>NW_006791528.1:402380-424204 GCF_000442215.2 Lipotes vexillifer
GGGGGGCGGGGGGTGGTGAGGTCAGCTGGAGGACGGAGCTCCAGCCAGCCCAGGATGCCTTACTGTTGCTGCAGCTCCCTGCTGAAGTCACTTTAACTGAGACTGCCCCAGGTCTGCACCGGGCATCTTAGAGCTTAACTGATTTGTTTGCAAGACTCACTGTGATACAGTTTTAATTCCAGGACATGGGTTCAGCCATTTCAACAAATCCCTGTGTGGTCTTCATTCAATCCCGAATTTAAGATCCCCAGTCACTGTGGTGTGCAAGGAACTAGATGTCCTGGAGATGTCCTGCCTCTCTGAGTCGTGATTCTGAGGTCTGGTGAGGAATCTCTCCAGAGAATCTCTCCGGCCTCTCTCCACGTATATGCTTTCACAACCGGGATTACTTTTGCCAAAGAACATGGCATAGAATTTTTTTAGTCTTTGAGAATACTGTGCACATGTCAGATTCTAAAAGCCTAGCTGCATTTTCAAAAATGAAATGAGAAAAGTGGGGAAACCCAACAATACATGTGCAGTGAAATTGAGGGTGGCACAGAGTTAAACCTGCCGTGTCCCACCCACTCAACCCTCCCGCCTGGGCTGCCCTCAATGAACCTCACAGAAATGGCACTGGTGGGATTACGGAGAATCCAGGTGATGGCAACAGCTGGACCCAGAGGATGAGCTCATTTTAACTTAAATTCTCTAAAACCATGTTTCCTAGGTGATCACATCCTAGCTTCTAAGAAACTTTTTCTCTCTGTTAAATTCATGTCCTATCTGACTACTGATCTTTTGAAATAGACCTTTCCAATTTCCTATAATTATAATGTTAGACATTTCTGGGGTTCAGTCCCCTGAAAAGAATTGTTTCATGAATGCCATAAACACCTCTCCTGGGAGTGGAGCCTGTCATTGGATTGAGCCTTCCCGTGGAGATATGGCTAAGTCTCTCCAAAATCCCTTCTTCCCTGACATGAATTTATTTAAGTTGCCTCTGTTTTTATGAAACACATTTTTTAAAGGCATTGGAACACAGAAACTTGACAGCTCTGTTTTTTTTGTGAAGTCAGTTTCCCCTGGCTCTGAATTGCAGAAAATCCAATCTTTTTATCAAGATTTCTTCCCTGTTTGTGAGTGATGTATCCAAGTGTTATATTTTAGGGGGCCTGACCTAGAGCTATTTGGCTACAGCATGAGCTATTCAAGGACAGGGAAGGACCTGCAGGTATTCAGAGATCATCAGGGCCACTGCTTCATTTCAACAGGTCAGATGGCCTCTGACTGAAGCTGTGGGACCACCCTGTGGAACCTTGGGGGAGAGATGGCCTCAGCTTTTGGGGCAAAAGACCTGCAGGGCAGCACTGTGGAGGGGAACCACCACCCAGTGAGCCTAGAGGGCAGAGCATCCAACCAAGGAGCGCTGTTCTCCAATCTTGAGATCTGGTGGAACTTCCTTGCTAGGGTTTGGACTTCCTCGGGACTCACCACCTTTACCTTCTCTCCCATTTCCCCCTTCTAGAATAGGATTGTCTATCCTCTTCCTGTCCCACCATTGTATTTTGGAAGTGCATAACTTGTCTGATTTCACAGTTCACAGCTGGAGAGGAATTTTGCCTCAGGATGAGTCATACCAAGCCTCTCACCCATGTCTGATTTAGATGATATTTAGATGAGACTTTGGCCTTGGAGTTCAGAGTTTTGGGGCTGTTGGCATGGAGTGAATGCACTTTGTCTGTGAGAAGGACATGAATTGGGGGGCCAGGGGAATATTATGGACTGAACGGAGACCGTTTGTCAGGAGGAGCCCTGGACTGCTGACTCCTAGGGGATACTTCAGCCGCAGAGATGAGGCCAGGCCTGTGGAGCCCAAGAAGCCTACTGCTCTCATGCGTGAGGAGTGAGGAGATGGGGCCAAGGCTAGGTGGCTTCCGTTCCCAGACACATTCTCACTGAGTCGTCAGAGCAGCCCTGTGAGGTGTGCATGTACACCCTGTCTTACAGGGATTTCCAGGCTCAGTGAGGTCAAGTGTTTCCCAATCTTGTGCCTTTTGCTCCATCAGCATACTCCCTCTAACACAGACTTTCTGGTTTTGAACCAGGGTCAGCTGTCTGCGTGAGATTGTGTAAAAAGACTCAGTATTCCTATACAGACGACCAGCTTCCCGAACCTCAGTAGGTGGAGAATGATGAGTGCATTTTGACAGACTCTGCTGTCGGCAGGGTTTGGGGCAAAGCTGACCTGGCCACCTGCTGTCCGAGCTGGGCCTCCCTTTCCAAAGCCTTGGTTTTCTCACTTTGTAAATTTCTGATTATGACCTCTGCCTCTTAGCAGTGCTGCAGATATTAAGCAAGAGAAAGTGTGTAAAGTGGACCCCCCTTCCTCTTCCTCTCTTCCCCTCCCTCCTTCTCTCTTCCCCTCCCTCCATTGTCTCACTTGCCCTTCCCATAGTCCTGTGTCTTCTGGTGGGGGTGTTGGGGTGTGGAAGGGAATGGTCACCCTGAGTGCCCGTCCTCCCTGGGCACCGTGGTGGGACTTGCACCGATGTTTTGTCACACTCCCAAAGCCTCAATCTGGTTGCTGTTCCAATGTCCAGTAAACCCACACTGAGGGTCTGCCAGGTGCTGGTCTCCATTCTAGGGGCTGGAGATTCAGCAGTGATCGAAACAGACACCTCTGCCCCCCAGGAGCCTACATGCTGTGCAGAAACAAGTCAATAAAATGTAGAACAGGTGACATGCTGAATAGTACTGAGAAGAAAAATAAAGGTGGAGGGGGTGGGGTGTCAAGTGGGAGGTTTGTAACTACAAATAGGTGTCCTGAGAAGTTGTTTGAGCAGAAGTCTGAAGAAGATGACGGAGGAAGCCGTGTGAGGTCTGGGAGGAGTGTTCCAGGCAGAGAGAACAGCATGTGCAAAGGCCCTGCAGTGGGTGTTTGGGAGGTAGAGACCAGAATTAGCCCAGCCTGCTGGGCCAGTGCAGGGGCTTCAGCCTTTGCTCTCAGTGAAGTGGGAAGTCACCAGGGAGCAGGAAGGAGGGACAAGAGCTGACTTTCATTTAGAGAGGGGACTAAAGGGCAAGGGTGGGGGGCCGAGCAGGATTGCAGTGGGAGATGGGGTGGCTCAGGCTAGGGGTTAGCAGAGGGGTGGTGAGAAGTGCTCGGAACCCGAGTCTATTTGAAGGCAGAGACCACTGATGCCTTGTTGGGTTGTGTATGGGCCCAAGTGGGGTCAGAGCTGATGCCATGGTTTGTGGCTGAGCAACTGGCTGCCTGGAGCTGCGATGCCCAGGTGGGCTGGGCAGGCGGCTTTGGGATGTGGGGCTAGGACTCCCGAGGGTGGAGAGCAGACAGCAGGATGTACGGGTGACAGCAGGATGGATCAAGGGAGAGCCACCGACTGGACTCATACCTTGGGGGTTTTTAGTGAGGGTGGTTTGCTTGCCAGGAGACTGGACGAGCCCTGGAAAGATCTGAGAGTGGCCAGAGAAGAGGGAGACCCAAGTTTGTTTCCTGGAATTGAGAGACTAGGATGAACTAGCAAGTAAGACAGGAAAGGAAAGGCAGGAGGAGAGCAGGCCTCATGTCTGGGGCCCAGACGTGGACCCTTCACTGGGAGAATGGAGGTGGCATCCTTCAGAGCTAAAGAGTGGGGGCGATCCTGGTCAGTGTATTTTTCTTTCTTTTTTTAAAGGAAAAGAATATTTATTATGTACTATTTAGTTTACAAAACAAAACGTTCAACAGACATGTAATTTATAGAACACAATGACAATATAACACTTTCCTTTGAATGCCCCTCATAGTTCAAGTTCTAGAATGTTCCCAGGGCCACGTGTCTTCCTTTTTAACCCTCAGCCTCCCCAGAGGTAATATCATTCTGCAATCTGTGTTTATCATTTCCTTGTTTAAAATAATTTTATTAAATATATATTATCTCTAAACAATGTCATTTTATTTTGCTTTTTAAAAGTGTTGAGTGTTGTAAAGGTGTTCTCAGCGTTATCAGATGGTGCTAAATGGTTTACCAAAGCGGTTGAACTAATGTACTCACCCTCTGGTGGCATGGAAGACTGTTCCTTGCTCCACATTTTAGCACATAGAATTATCAGACTTATAACTTTTGCCAATCTAGTGGGAGTAAAATGATATCTCATTGTGATCTTAATTTCTATTTACCTTATGATTAAAGAGGTTGAACCTCTTTATATATGTTTATTTGCCATTTGTGTTCCTTTTGTTATGAAATGCTTATGTCTTTTGCTTATTTTTCTTTTGGATTGTTTATCTTTTTGATTTACAGAAATTCTTTTTATGTATGTTTTGAATACTAATCATCTGTCAGTTGTATGTGTTGCAAATATCTTCCCCAAATTTGTATCTTGTCTTTTCACCTTCATTACAGTATCTTATTTTTTTTTAATTGGGGTATAATTGTTTTACAGTGTTGTGTTAGTTTCTACTGTACAGCGAAGTGGAGTTCCCTGTGCTCTACAGCAAGTTCTCATTAGTTATCTATTTCATGCATATTGGTGTATATATGTCAATCCCAATCTCCCAATTCATCCCACCACCCCTTTCCTCCCTTGGTGTCCATATGTTTGTTTTTTACATCTGTCTCTCTATTTCTGCCTTGTAAACTGGTTCATCTGTACCACTTTTCTAGATTCCACATATATGCGTTAATATACGGTATTTGTTTTTCTCTTTCTGACTTAATTCACTCTGTAGGACAATATATTTTGATGATAGAAGATTTTAGTAATAATGCAGTAAAATTTACCAATGTTTCCCTTTATATTTTGTGCTTCGTTGGTCTGGCTTAAGAGTCTTTCCCACTCCAAAGTCATGGAAAGAGTCTCTATGATTTTTTAATGAAGAGTTTTAAACTTTTGATTTTAAAATTTAAATAATAAAGCCATTCGTAGTGGAGAGATGTCAGTTTTCCCCCACATAGGTAAACCATTGACTTAGAACTGTTTATTCCATGTTTTGAGGGTTGAATAGTCCCCAATGATCTGCAGTGTCACTTATGTCAATTATTAAGTTTGCACGATGGTTTGCTTTTTCTGAACTCTCTATTCTGTTCCACTGTTCATTTTGTATGTCCCTGAACTGATAACTGATAACTCGTAGGGCAAATTCCCCTTCAAAATTCTTCATGAATTCTTTGGCCTTTGCTGTTCTCCTTCGAAAAACTTTAGAATCAGAGGACCTTCAAGGTATCAGAGGAGTAAGAGGTGGAGATCACCTTCCTCCCCAAAAATACATCGAAAATACATCTATATGTGGAACATTTCCTACAGAACATCTACAGAATGCTGGCAGAAGACCTCAGACTTCCCAAAAGGCAAGAACTCCCCATGTACTTGGCCGTGTGGCTGACAAAGTCTTGGTGCTCCAGCCAGGTGTCAGGCCTGAGCCTCTTAGGAGGGGAGAGCCCAGTTCAGGACATGGGACCACTAGAGACCTCCTGGCCCCATGTAATATCAAATGGCAAAAGCTCTCCCAGAGATCTCCATCTCAACACTAAGACCCAGCCCCACTCAACGACCAGCAAGCTACAGTGCTGGACAACCCATGCCAAACAACTAGGAAGACAGGAACACAAAACCACCCATTAGCAGAGAGGCTGCCTAAAATCATAATAAGTTCACAGACACCCCAAAACACACCACTGGATGCGGTCCTGTGGACCAGAAAGATAAGATCCAGCCTCATCCACCAGAACACAGGCACTAGTCCCCTCCACTAGGAAGCCTACACAACCCAATGGACAAACCTTACCACTGGGGGCAGACACCAAAAACAACGGGAACTACGAACCTGCAGCCTGCAAAAAGAAGACCATAAATGTAGTAAGTTAAGCAAAATGAGAAGACAGAAAAATAAACCACAGAAGAAGAAGCAAGGTAAAAACCCACCAGACCAAACAAATGAAGAGGAAATAGGCAGTCTACCTGAAAAAGAGTTCAGAGTAATGATAGTAAAGATGATCCAAAGTCTTGGAAATACAATGGAGAAAATACAATAAATGTTTAACAAGGGCCTAGGAGAACTAAACAGCAAGCAAACAATGATGAAGAACACAATATATGATACTTATAAATTCTCTAAAAGGAATGAATAGCAGAATAACTGAGGCAGAAGGACAGATAAGTGACCTGGATGATAAAATAGTGAAAATAACTACCACAGAGCAGAATAAAGAAAAAAGAATGATAAGAACTGAGGACAATCTCAGAGACCTCTGGGACAACCTTAAAGGCACCAACATTCGAATTATAGGGGTCCCAGAAGAAGAAGAAAAAAAGAAAGGGACTGAGAAAATATTTGAAGAGATTATAGTTGAAAACTTCCCTAATATGGGAAAGGAAATAGTCAATCAAGGCCAGGAAGCTCAGAGAGTCCCATAAAGGATAAATCCAAGGAGAAACATGCCAAGACACATATTAGTCAAACTATCAAAAATTATGCAAAGAAAAAATATTGAAAGCAGCAAGGGAAAAGCAACAAATAACACACAAGGGAATCCTCATAAGGTCAACAGCTGATCTTTCAGCAGAAACTCTGCAAACCAGAAGGGAGTGGCGGGACATATTTAAAGTGATGAAAGGGAAAAACCTACAACCAAGATTACTCTACCCAGCAAAAATCTCATTCAGATTTAACAGAGAAATTAAAACCTTTACAGGCAAACAAAAGCTAAGAGAATTCAGCATCACCAAACCAGCTTTACAACAAATGCTAAAGGAACTTCCCTAGACAGAAAACACAAGAGAAGGAAAAGACCTATAATAACAAGCCCAAAACAATTAAGAAAATGGTAATAGGAACATACATATTGATAATTACCTTAAATGTAAATGGATTAGATGCTTCAACCAAAAGACATAGACTGGCTGAATGGATATAAAAATAAGACCCGTATGTATGCTGTCTACAAGAGACACACTTCAGACTTAGGGACACATACAGACTGAAAGTGAGGGGATGGAAAAAGATATTCCATGCAAATGGAAATCACAGCAATTCTTATATCAGACAAAATAGACTTTAAAATAAAGACTCTTACAAGAGACAAAAAAGGACACTACATAATGACCAAGTGATCAATCTAAGAAGAAGATTTAACAATTGTACATATTTATGCACCCAACTTAGGAGCACCTCAATACATAAAGCAAATGATAACATCCATAAAAGGGGAAATCAACAGTAACACAATCAGCGTAGGGGACTTTAACACCCCACTTTCACCAATGGACAGATCAACCAAAATGAAAATAAATAAGGAAACACAAGTTTTAAATGACACATTAAACAAGATGGACTTAACTGACATTTATAGGACATTCCATCCAAAAACAACAGAACACTTTCTTCTCAAGTGCTCATGGAACATTTTCCAGGATAGAGCATATCTAGGGTCACAAATCAAGCATTGGTAAATTTAAGAAAATTGAAATTGTATCAAATATCTTTTCTGACAACAGTGCTGTGAGACTAGATATCAATTACAGGAAAAAAGCGGTAAAAATACAAACACGTGGAGGCTAAACAATACTCTACCAAACAACCAAGAGATCACTGAAGAAATTAAAAAATACCTAGAAACAAATGACAATGAAAACACTATGACCCAAAACCTATGGGATGCAGCAAAAGCAGTTCTAAGAGGGAAGTTTATAGCAATAAAATCCTACTTCAAGAAACAAGAAACATCTCAAATAAACCACCTAACCTTACACCTAAAGCAATTAGAGAAAGAAGAACAAAAAACCCCCAAAGTTGGCAGAAGGAAAGCAATCGTAAAGATCAGATCAGAAACAAATGAAAAAGAAATGAAGGAAATGATAGCAAAGATCAATAAAACGAAAAGCTGGTTCTTTGAGAAGATAAACACAATTGATAAACCACTAGCCAGACTCATCAAGAAAAAAAGGGAGAAGACTCAATTCAACAGAATTAGAAATGAAAAAGGAGAAGTAACAACTGACACTACAGAAATACAAAGGATCATGAGAGACTACCACAAGCAACTCTATGCCAATAAAAGGGACAACCTGGAAGAAATGGACAAATTCTTAGAAAAGCACAGCCTTCTGAGACTGAATCAGGAAGAAATGGAAAATATAAACAGACCAATCACAAGCACTATAATTGAAACTGTGATTAAGAATATTCCAACAAACAAAAGGCCATGACCAGATGGCTTCACAGGTGAATTATATCAAACATTTAGAGAACAGCTAACACCTATCCTCCTCAAAGTCTTCCAAAATATAGCACAGGGAGGAACACTCCCAAACTCATTCTATGAGGCCACCATCACCCTGATACCAAAACCAGACAAAGATGTCACAAAAAAAGAAACCTACAGGACAATATCACAGATGAACATAGATGCAAAAATCCTTAACAAAATACTAGCAAACAGAATCCAACAGCACATTAAAAGGATCATACACCATGATCAAGTGGGATTTATCCCAGGAATGCAAGGATTCTCAATATACACAAGTCAATCAATGTGATACACCATATTAACAAATTGAAGGAGAAAAACCATATGATCATCTCAATAGATGCAGAGAAAGCTTTCAATAAAATTCAACACCCATTTATGATAAAATCCCTCCAGAAAGTAGTCATAGAGGCAACTTTCCTCAACATAATAAGACCATATATGACAAACCTAAAGCCAACATCGTTCTCAATGGTGAAAAACTGAAAGCATTTCCACTAAGATCAGGAACAAGATAAGGTTGCCCACTCTCACCACTATTATTCAACATAGTTTTGGAAATTTTAGCCACAGCAATCAGAGAACAAAAAGAAATAAAAGGAATCCAAATCAGAAAGGAAGAAGTAAAACTGTCACTCTTTGCAAATGACATGATACTATATATAGAGAATCCTAAAGATGCTACCAGAAAACTACTAGAGCTAATCAATGAATTTGGTAAAGTAGCAGGATACAAAACTAATGCACAGAAATTTCTTGCATTTCTATACACTAACGATGAAAAATCTGAAAGGGAAATTAAGGAAACACTCCCATTTACCATTGCAACAAAAAGTGTAAAATACCTAGGAATAAACCTACCTCAGGAGACAAAAGACCTGTATGCTGAAAACTATAAGACACTGATGAAAGAAATGAAAGATGATAAAAACAGATGGAGAGATATACCATGTTCTTGGATTGGAAGAATCAACACTGTGAAAATGACTATACTACCCAAAGCAATCTACAGCGTCAATGCAATTCTTGTCAAACTACCAATGGCATTTTCCACAGAATTAGAACAAAAAATTGCACAGTTTGTATGGAAACACAAAAGACCCAAATAGCCAAAACAATCTTGAGAAAGAAAAACGGAGCTGGAGGAATCAGGTTCCCTGACTTCAAAGTATATTACAAAGCTACAGTAATCAAGACAGTATGGTACTGGCATAAAAACAGAAATATATATCAGTGGAACAGGATAGAAAGACCAGTGATAAATCCACGCACATATGGTCACCTTATCTTTGATAAAGGAGGCAAGAATATACAGTGGAGAAAAGACAGTCTCTTTAATAAGTGGTGCTGGGAAAACTGGACAGCTTCATGTAAAATAATGAAATTAGAACACTCCCCTAACACCATACACAAAAATAAACTCAAAATGGATTAAAGACTAAATGTAAGGGCAGACACTATCAAACTCTTAGAGGAAAACATAGGCAGAACACTCTGACATAAATCACAGCAAGATCATTTTTGACCCACTTCCAACAGTAAGAAATAAAAACAAAATAAACAAATGAGACCTAATGAAACTTAAAAGCTTTTGCACAGCAAAGGGAACCATAAAGAAGACCAAAAGACAACCCTCAGAATGGGAGAAAATATTTGCAAATGAAGCAAGTGACAAAGCATTAATCTCCAAAATTTACAAGCAGCTCATGCAGCTCAATATCAAAAAAACAAACAACCCAATCCAGAAATTGGCAGAAGACCTAAATAGGCATTTCTCCAATGAAGATATACATATTGGCAACAAACACATGAAAGGTTTCTCAACATCATTAATTATTAGAGAGATGCAAATCAAAACTACAATGAGATATCATCTCACACTGGTCAGAATGACCATCATCAAAAAATCTAGAAACAATAAATGCTGGAGAGGGTGTGGAGAAAAGGGAACCCTCTTGCACTCTTGGTGGGAATGTAAATTGATACAGCCACTATGGAAAACAGTATAGAGGTTCCTTAAAAAACTAAAAATAGAACTACCATATGACCCAGAAATCCCACTACTGGGCATATACCTGAGAAAACCATAATTAAAAAGAGTCATGTACCACAATGCTCATTGCAGCTCTATTTACAATAGTCAGGATGTGAAAGCAACATAAGTGTCCACTGACAGATGAATGGTTAAAGAAGATGTGATACTTATGTACAATGGAATATTACTCAGGCCTAAAAAGAAATGAAACTGAGTTATTTGTACTGAGGTGGATGAATCTAGAGGCTGTCATACAGAGTGAAGTAAGTCAGAAAGAGAAAAACAAATACCGTATGCCAACACATATATATGGAATCTAGAAAAAAAAGAGTTTCTGAAGAACCTAGGGGCAGGACAGGAATAAAGACACAGGCATCGAGAATGTACTTGAGGACACAGGGAGGGGGAAGGGTAATCTGGGACATAGTGAGAGAGTGGCATGTACATATACACACTACTAAATGTAAAATAGATAGCAAGTAGGGAGCAGCCACATAACACAGGTTGGTCAGCTCAGTGCTTTGTGTCCACCTAGAGCGGTAGGATAGGGAGGGTGGGAGGGAGACGCAAGAGGGAGGGGATATGAGGATATACCTATACGTATAACTGATTCACTTTGTTATACAGCAGAACCTAACACACCATTGTAAAGCAATTATACTCCCATAAAGATGTTTAAAAATAAAGAACTTACAATGATATAATGCAATTCTGTTTTGTCAAATATTTGGCATAGACTATTGTGTTTCAATTTCCATGTTACTGATGAAGAAAGCTAACAGTTTCAGAATTAAAATGGATGGAAAATTAGAATTTTTATAGTATATTGTGGGTGGCTTCCAATTATTTTTCAATAAACGTTTTGTATGAAAAACCCCCCAAACCAAAAAACTTTAGAGTCAACTTCTCGAGTTCCTTCAAAACGCTGTTGGGATTTTGAATGGAATTTATTGAATCTATAGTTCAGTTTGGAGAAAACCAATCTCTTTGTAATATTGAATCTTCTTGTTCATGAGCACATTTTATCTCCATTTAGTTCCATTTTCTTTATTTTCTGTATGATTTTCTCCATATAAGTCTTTAAATATTTTTGTTAGATTTATCCCTATGTGCCTTATATGTTTTATCTCTGTTGTAATAGCATATATATATATTTAAATTACATATATATATATATATATATATATATATATATATATATTTGGCTGTGTAGCTTGTGGGATCTTAGTTCCCTGACCAGGGACTGAACAAAGGCCCTGGCATTGAAAGTGCAGAGTCCTAATCACTGGGCCACCAGGGAATTCTCCCAAAATTACATTTTGAACTGCTTGTTGTTGGTATAAAGAAGTACAACTGTTTTTTGTTTTTTATTTTCACCACCACTTTGAAAAAGTCTCTTTTATATTTCTAAAATTTTATCTGAAGATTTATTTTTTAAAATATAGGCAGTTATACAAGTTGTCAAAATAGATAGTTTTCTTTCTTCTTTTTCAATCTCTATAGTATAAAATTTCATTTTCTTGCCTTTCTGGCTTGACTATAGTATAAAATCGAATATGAAAAGAGTATAGTGTCGGCCTGGTCTTATTCCTGATTTTAAAGGGGAAGCTATGAATGTATCACCCTGAAGTATAATGTTTGCTGTAGGGTTTTTGGTAGATGAGCTTTTTGGGCCAAGGAAGTTCCTTTCTATTCCAATTATGATAAGAGTTATACTAAATAGTTTTAGGAACTTGATAAAATGCTTACCCCTGCATTTAATAATATAATAGTTTTCCTCCTTTAACCTATTATGTAGATTTTGTTTTCATTTTCTGCTGTTAGACTAACTTTGTGTTTCTGGGATAGACCCAATTTGGTCAAAATGAATGATCAATTTTAGGTCATTTATGTTTATAGGTAAAATCATTCTACAAATTTCCTTCTTTTTTCCTGTTCTTGCCTGGTTTGGATATCCAGGTTTTCGCTGCCTCATCGAATGAGTTGGGTCCCCCATTCTGCTCTCTGGAAGTGTTGGTATGGGACTAGAAGGCCCTTCCACCTGCCTTCTCTGTGGGTCTCAGCCTCAGACTCTGTGTGGGTGTGCAGGGCAGGCAGCCCTTCTCAGAGATGCCACAAGCTCTCTCTCCTTTCCCTCAATTTCGGAAATAATTTCTCCTGTGGGAGAGAGGATTTGCTCTAAACTTTCTCATATTCTTCTGAACCTCTTGTTCCTTTCCTGAGCTTAAGTTTTTGAAATGCCTAAGTCAAGACTGTAACTCCTGTTACCTGTGGGATGCTTCCCTCAGTTGTCAGGCTGAGAGCCAGGTGGGGGTATGGAGAACTCTGAGGAGTGAAACCTCGTTTAGCATCTTAGAATGGAATTCCATGACAGTGGCACAATCTCTCAGCTTACTTGTGCTGCGGTGTGGGGGATTTGTGCCTAGATCTACTTGGACCTGAAGACCTTGCTTTTTCCTTTCTCCTTTGCTGCTTCTTTACGCAGACCCCTGCTCCTGGCCAGCAGCTGTGTCCTTGGCCTCTGGCAATGATTCTACAGCTGACAGAGAGGCCAGAATTGCTTGTCTCTCACCTTCTCCACCTCCCTGAAGCCCTCTCAGCAATTTGTGTCTGGGGAAAAGTGTAAGCCCCAGACAGAAAATAAACTATCTGTACTACTAAGGGCGCTGCCTGTGTACTGCTCAGGGGAGGGGAGTCCTGGGCAGTGAAGGGCCCTGAGAGCCTGGAGACCAGGCTCCTGTCCTGGGTCCAGCACAGACAGCTGTGTGGTCTTGGTCAAGCCCCTCTGTCCACTAGGATCTTTGTTGCCACATCAGTAGAGGAAGGGGTTTGACCAAGTGTTCTCGGTGGGTCCCTCTCATAGTGCATTCACTGTATATAAAGTACTCAGGAGAAAATAAATTTGATTCTTTTAAAAATAAACCCAATTAAGAACTCAGGCCAGAGCTGGGATTTCTAGATAGTAATATTAACAGCTGACATTTATTGAGTGCTTATTACAGACCTGACACTCTTCTAAGTACTTTGCATGATTGAAATGTGTCATCCTCTCAGCAGCCTTGTGAGGTAAGTATTATTATCAGCATTCCTGTTTTACAGATAAGAAAGTGGAGACTTTGAAGGGGTGAGGGGCATCCCCCTAGGTCACCCAGCCAGTAGGTGGGAGATCCATATTTGAACCCAGGACTCTGGTACCAAAGCCTGCAGGCTTTGTATCCATGCCAATTTAATTCAGTCTGTTTATTGAGTGCTTAGAATGTGCAAAGAACTGTGTGGAAAACAATATATGACTTATATATCTTAAACATTAGTGGAGGAAACGCACATTAACAACTAACCATAAGACAACAGCCTTCAATGATAATTACAGATTTGTAATTCTCACTGGGTGATGGGGAAAGGAGGCCAGGTTTAAGAAAGGACATAGTGGGTAAGTAAGATGAAAAAATTAACTTCTTGTTATCAGGCAAAATTGTCAGGCTTGGATTCAAACAGATTCCTGAGTGTTCCTACAGAGAGAGCTGGCCATGGTTAGCGCTGGGGAGGGCCAGCTTTCTATGGGATGCAGCTTTAACTTCCTATTGGCCAGGCCACTCACGTTTTTGTAAGGAGAGAGGGTAACTTGTAGACACTGACAACAATACAAATGATTCTTGTTTGTGGCAATACAAATGAGTTTTTTTCCAGTAGAGTTTATAAATCGCTGTAAGTCAATTTCATTTGAACCATTTTCAGCATCTGATTCTCACATTAATTAATGAGTTAAATGAAATATTTAGAAAGTGTTTACTTTCTATTTGTATAAGAAGCATGGTTTTACCATTTTAAAGGCTATATTTTTAACACTGTGAATATTTTCAAACATATATTCAAAGCATCGAGATTAGCGTAACGAATTCCCATGCGCCAGCCTCCAGATGCCACATGGCATGGACACAGCTGTGAGGGCTGTATGTATTTCGTTCACTTAATTTGCTCACTCTCTCCATGGAGCAGGTGCAATTGTTACTCCACTTTATAGAGAATGAAACTAAACCACGAAGAGGGAAAGTGATATGTCCAGGGTGCCACAGCTGACACAGGCAGAGCTGGGATTTGTCTCTGGAGCCCTGGTTGTCAATCACTGCTATCTGAGCAGACTTCAATCCTGGAGGATCACTGGGGCTAGTATGTGGCTGTGCATTTTGAGGCTTCAGGAAGGTGACGTTGTGTGTGGGCTGCAAATCAGTGGGCTCCGTTAACACTTTTCCTCACACCCAGAATGAGGACCTCTGGATGGCTTTAGGAAATGCCACACTGGACCCAGCTGAGTAAAGCCTGGTCAGCACAGCATGGGCTCTAAGTTCAGAACACACTGCGTGAGATCTGCCACCTAACAGCTGTATAGCTCTAGACATGTCACTTCCCCCAGAAGCCCAGTGACCTCCCAACAGCTCACAACAGCCAGCCGGATGGAAAAGGTTGGCTTGTGTGACGATCCTGCAACTGGTGGGCATTACTTTCCCTTTCTCCAACTCTTGTCTTTCTGTCTTGTTGGCTGAGTGGTGGTGGGGGACTGAGCCTGTCCATGAGTTTGATGGTGGGGTGCTGACCCCATCTATGAGTCTGATGGTGGGGGGCTGCCCCTGTCTACAGGTGGTGTCACAGGTGGCCAAGAAGTCCACCCACACTGATCCCTGAGGAGTGGAAGCCTGGAAGCCCTGCTCCCTGAAAATGAAGGATCTTCCCTGGTCACCAGGACAGGGGGGTCAGACTCGGGCCTCTGACAGATTTTATTGCTCAAACAGGCCCACAGCACTGTTGGAGAGGGGCCAGAATGAGAGGGAAAGTTGATTTTATATATCCAAACAGGTTGTTCTTAGAATAAAAAAAACAAAAACTTAACTAAAAGCAAAAAGCAAAAGGAAGCATTCTGGCTCTGTGCCTGTGGGAGGCTTGCAGAGGTCACAGGGGCAGGAAATCCAGTTCCCCTTGGAGCCCAGAGACTTCTAGCAGGCAAGGGTCACAGTCCTGGAGCCGGGCCAGCTCTCTGTCCTCTGGCCTCTGCTCTAATGCTAGCATCCCCATGTTACTTGCAAGGGAGCTCAAGGCACACGTTGTCTGTGTTGATGTGTCTTTCCTTGCTCCAGGGTTATGCTGAGGTGCTCATGAACTGCCTGTGTTTGTGGTGTGGCCTCAGTTAACCCTCCAGCAGAGCAGTGAGGTGCACCTTCCACGGGCTGGAAGGCAGGGGAGGCCAGGGCTCCGGCTTGCATGGCTGTAAAAGGAAGGGCCAGGATTTGAATCCAGGTTTTCTGGTTTGGAGCACATGTTTCTTTGCTTTTCAAATTCCCCTTAAATTAACTCAGTTTTCTTATCTGTCAGTTGAGCTCTGTGGCAACAACCCCTTTACTGATAAAATGCAGATGAATGATTTGAAGTGTATCAAGGTTGTCAGAGAAAGGCCAAATGTGCTGGGCCTTCTCAAGGGCCGGGTGATCATTTATGATTCTTCCATATTACCCTGGAAAGGGATGTCAGCTCAGAGCTGGGCATCAGGTGTCTATGTCTTTGTGGTGGGGAGAGACACAGTGAGAGAGTTGAACAAACTGCAGGTCTGGGAACTGTGGGTTTAGACAGAGCAGGGGAGGAGGAAAGAGGAGGAAGAGGCTGGGTGGAGGATGGCTGGAGGCTTATCTCAGGAAACTCAGCAGAGGTATTGGGGCCTGGACAAAGGACTAGCTTCCAGGACCATTTCCGTGGAGACAAAGGCTCAGAGAAGTGGTCCTAAGGCTTGGAGAGGAAATGTAGAGCCATGGTAGGCAGTGTGGACATTCAGGTGGGAATAGGCCTCGCTGAGAGCCTGTGCATTAGGGGAGCTGTTCCCTGCTCTACAGTTCTCCATGATGACAAGGATGAAGATGATAATCAACATTTACCGCCTTCCTATGAGCTGAGAACTCTAAGCACCTTAAGTGTGGTAGGTCCATCAATTCTCACAATGGTTCTGAAAAATAGGCACTATTAACCACCACGAGGGACAGACAGGGGCAGAGAAAAGATCAATAATTTGTTCAAGGTCAGGTCACACAGGTCATGGTGAGGAGCTGGGATGTGAACCTGGTAGTCCAACTTCAGAGTCCACTCTGGGGTGTGATGCCACACCACCTCTTTCTCTCCAATAGCTAGATTGTGTCCACCGTCTGTGTCTTACATCAACAGCAGTCTATGGAGCTCTGGAAGGGATAGCAATGAGATGGAACAGAAATGGGTGAGAACCATCATGGGGGACAGTGCAAGAGCACAAGGGACTTACAGCCGGTAGTCACAGTGGTTGGCAGCTTCTTATGTGACCCCCATCCCTTGCCTCCTGGTGCTAAGCCCTCATGGAATCTCCTCCCCTAGTGATCCACTTCTAAAGAATAGACTATGTCAGGATGATGGGATGTTACCCCCAAGATTAGTTTATAAGAAAACTGTGGCTGTCTTGGACTCTCCTCTCTGTTTCTCTCTGTCCTCTTCCTCAGTCTTAGATCACTTGTACTGGGGAAGCCAGCTTCCTTGTGGGCAACGCTGTGGAGAGACCCATGAACCTTGATAAGGAACTGAGTCCTCAGTCCAGCAGCCCGGGAGGAAGTGAAGCTTGCCAACAACCATGTGAGTGACCCTGGGGCTGGGCTGCCCCACCACCTGTCACCACAGCTGAACATTCAGATGAGATCACAAGATGAAGCCAATAGCTTAACTGTGACCTCATCAGAGACCTTGGGTCTGAGATGCCCAGATAAGCCATGCCTGAATTCCTGACCTGTAGAAACTGTGAGATCATACTTGCTTGTTGTTTTAAGCTGCTAAGTTTTGGGATAGTTTGTTAGGCAGAAATAAGTAACTAATACACTTCCTACTCTTAAGAGGAACCTACCAATCCACTCTAAGTAGAGGGAACATATAAGTAATCACCTTAACTGGAACAATTCTGAGAATAAAATTATGCTGGAATGACAAGCATAAATTTGGACCATCCTTATGTGCAAATCAGGGCACATAGAACATAAGGAATATGTGTGGCATGATAGAATTCTCCTGAGGTCCTTTCATGTTCCACATGCTCCCTACCTGGTCTGGAGGTGCTGGGTGCCAACGTCTTGCTTCTGGAGCATCAGAGCTAGATCTTGGCTTTCTTTACTTTTACACATGCCCCTGGCCTGGCCTCTGAGGGCTTAGAACTTTTCACCTGATTGCCATGGCTGGTTTGCTCTCCTACAGTTCTCTGTGCACTGAATGCTGGGTCTGTCTGTCTGTTAGGATTTAGAATGGCTAGGGATGGGAAGCTCTTTATCCCTCTCTCTGTGCCATGGGAGTGACATTTGAGGCAAGGAAGACCTCCATCCTGCCTAAAGTCCAAGCCAAGAGCAGGTTTCCCATTCCTGGAAACGTGGCTCCAGTGGTCCTGGTGAAAGATGAGCTTATATGGGCACAGAGAACCTAAATTCAGGAGGAATTATGGCAAGAATGTTTGTGAACCGGAGTTGGAGGACCATTTATGATGAGCCCCTTTTGCCACCTCATAGCAGCTTCTTCTTGTTCTCTTGCCTCTGAACTGGCCTCTCAGCCCAAATTCCAGAAGGAACCATTCTGATTGCTTTAGCAAATTAACTCATTCCTTGTGCATCAGGTCCTTATGAGCAGACCAGCTTGGGGATAGCTGATAACTTATTGATTGGCCACCTTTGGGCAAAGATGCCAACTCAGATGCACAAAACAACTACCCCTTGGCAACAAGCAGCCCAACGTTGCTTCCTTGAGCAGGGGCTGAAGGTGGGGCCCAATCAGCTGAAATGGGACACTGGTTATGGTCCCTTGAGTCTCTTCCAGAAGCAGCAGGGTGACTTGGCCACATTGTCATTTCAACTATGTCTTGGGGTGTCTTCTGTCCTGGAGCATCCTCACAATCACTCTGACAGGTTGTGCACTGATAGTATTTTTCCATCTGATTCTCTTGATATTCTGAACTCTGTGGTGGCAGGAAGCAAAAATGATTCCTAAGAGACTGCAGAGTGGTGGACCCCTCATGTCAAGGGTGGTGATTGAGACACAATTGCATTTAAAATGGCTGCTTTGTGTCCATCTGATATGACATCTGTGGGTCTGTTTATCCTCACACTGTGAAGAATCAAGGAATCACAGTTGGCCAGAAAGCACTGGCGTGTGCTCCACCTTTGGGGACCTCTTGAAGAAGCTTCTCCTTGGCCATTGCTAAAGTTCTTTTCTGGAGAACTCACTTCCTTTGGGCAGTGCTTGCTGACTCCCTGTTAATTATGCATTAAAAGCGATGGAGATAAATTGATTTCTGTGTCAGACACTCTTGCTCCCATTGCAAAATTGCTTTAAAAGGCCATAAAACATGAACTTTTGATAGATCTTTGGAAGAAAAGCATACAGGCAAATGTTATTTTACTGTCTCAGTTATTAGTGCTGTTTTTAAAATGATCACTGACCAGGGCCCAATTCAGTTTCTCTTAAGTGTCTACTTGAAGTGTCTAATTGAACCTCTTCAAGGAATTTAATCATGGGACACTTGCAACTTATTTCCATACTCAAACGATAGCAAATTGTCTTCCTTTGGATCACTCTGTTAAGTAATTTCATATAAGTATCAAAAAAACACATTGAAAGAAATTTGGAAATGTTTCAGGTGGAGAATTTATATCTTTCTTGGAATAAGATTAATAAGAAGCTGAAAAATGAATCCATGTTCATTGGAGATTTTTAAAAATTTTATTTAATTAATTTACTTTGGCTGTGCTGGGTCTTCATTGCTGAGCACAGGCTTTCTCTAGTTGCGGCGAGCAGGGGCTACTCTTCGTTGCTGTGTGTGGGCTTCTCATTTCAGTGGCTTCTCTTGTTGTGGAGCACAGGCTCTAGGCGTGAGGTCTTCAGTAGTTGTGGCATGAGGGCTCAGTAGTTGTGGCTCATGGGCTCTAGAGTGCAGGCTCAGTAGTTGTGGTGCATGGGCTTAGTTGCTCTGTGGCATGTGGGATCTTCCTGGACCAGGGCTCGAACCCGTGTCCCCTGCATTGGCAGGCGGATTCTTAACCACTGTGCCACCAGGGAAATCCTGGAGTTGTTTGAACTAATTTTCAGACAGCTCCTCAACACCTAGGGTAAATTAAGTCACCTTCTCAATGAAGGAGACACAAGGTAATTTAGAGTCATTAAGCAAGGCCATTAGGAAATATCAATACTTATGTCCCTTGTCTATCGGTTAAAACCGTGTGTGTGTGTGTGTGTGTGTGTGTGTGTGTGTGTGTGTCTATACAATGTATTTCCCAAACCTACCTTAAAAATAAACAATGCTATTACGTTTCTGAGGACCCAAGACACCTATTCAGAGGCTGATTCCTTTCTACAGTAAGGCCTCTTTTCCTTGGCATTAGCAGAAAATGAAGTGTCCACACAAATTCTTCTTCTTTCAATGTACAACATTACAAAATTGTACAATTCTTGATTTCTTTTTTTTTTAATTCTTGATTTCTTGACAGAAATTTTTTCCAGCCAGCATTGCACATTGCATTACTTTCTAAACAAAACATATTGACCGGGCTTCCCTGGTGGCGCAGTGGTTGAGAGTCCGCCTGCCGATGCAGGGGACACGGGTTCGTGCCCCGGTCCGGGAAGATCCCACATGCCGCAGAGTGGCTGGGCCCGTGAGCCATGGCCGCTGGGCCTGCGCGTCTGGAGCCTGTGCTCCACAACAGTGAGAGGCCCACATACCATAAAAAAAAAACAACAAAAACCAAAAAACCAAAAAACCAAAAAATCATATTGACCAAAATTGAAAGTTTTCTACACGATTCCAATCATCATTAATATCCACTTGACAACTTTCTGTGTTCACTGAAGGCACTAATGCCAGGCTTGGGCTGAGCAGTGGGGCTATCTGAGAAGAGTCAGGGGCCAGGGCTGACTTAGGGGGCTGTGCCGGGGGGACAGCTCTTAAATAAGCACTGGTGCCAGTCCCAAGGTGACTGAAGCTACAGTGCCAGCTGAGGAAAACTTCCAGGGAGGCCTTATGCAGCTAAGTCTTGAGTAGCTGCTAACCAAGTGGTCACTGGAGACAGGCACTGAGCCAGGAGGGCCAGACCAGCAGAGCTTCCTGTGTAGCAGGGGACTGCCCGGCAGCTCGTCCTTAGTGAGCTCTGTGGAAGGGCTCCTCCTGGGTGATTGATTTTGAAATAGTTTATGATTAAAGAGAGTAGGAAGTACTCATGCACCAGCCCCTGTAGGTGATTTCCCAGAGGCTTGGGCTTAATATTAGGATAGGAAAGAATTCAAAACATCCTGTTGGAAAAAATCTGGCTTGACTGTGTTTAATCCAGAAAATTTCCCACATATTTGGTCATTGACTGCCCCTTTCCCCAATGGCCATGCTGTGTGTTGGTATAATATCCTTATTTTTTTTTTTTTTGAGAAATGTTCATATAGCCTCGAGGAATAGCGGAAACCTAACAGTTTATATAGGGACGGTTTCTTCACCGCACAGGAGGGCAGCAGAAACACCCCACAGGGCCTCCCCACAGCTCTGATGTCTCCTGCTGTGTTCTCTCTCCATCCTTGGGGTGGGGGCAGGGGCGGGGGGTGGAGAGGGGGCAGGGCAAGAGTCTGGGAGAAATCCAGGCAACTTTTCCAGGCCAGAACTTCTGCTCACATCTGATTGGCCAGGCTGTACCACATGACCTACCTTGTCTGAATAGAGCCAAGGACATTCTTCTTTCGTGGTCATTGGCTACTCCCAGAAGAAGGGGATAGGACTTGGGGTGGATAATTCCCAGTGACTCACTCTGTCTTTAGGCAGATGAGAGGGCTGGGGTAGAGGAGTATCCTGGGAAGTAGGCAGGGGTGGGTAAGGGAGAATCTTGCATGATTTAGGCTAAGAAACTTCACTTTTTCCTGCAGCCAGCAGTTGTCAAACTGGGTCTTATAGATGCTAGGTCTCTGCAGAGATGCCTTGCACATATGGCAAAAGATTAATTTGAATTACTTTTTAAAAATATAAGTTTCAGGTGTACAGCACTATAATATGGCATCTGTATACACTACAGAGTGATCACTACCACAGTAGAATTACCATCCATCACCATACATAGAGTTGACCCCCCTCACCCATTTCACCCACTTCCCATCCCCCTTCCACTCTGGTAACCACTAATCTGATCTCTGTATCTATGAGTTTTTGTATTGTTTGTTAGTTTGGTTTTTTTTAGATTCCACATATGAGTGAAATCATGCGAATTACTTAAAAAAGGATTTTAAATGATTTGAAAAGCTACTCAAATGTGTGGTGTATCACTTATATTTCTTTATTCACAGCCAAGAGAAGCTGACTCTGCAAATAAACACAATGGTTGCTGGTTGCCTATGGCAGTGATTTTGAAACTTTTAGTTAAAGCAACAAAATCCCCTTTCAAACCAAAGATGCCATGGTGCCTCAAAAAATAAGATGGATAGAAGGCATATTTTAAAAACTATATGGATTTGATAATTTTTTATCTATTATAAAGTTGATGACTTAGGGAAAG
>NW_006791528.1:424238-531738 GCF_000442215.2 Lipotes vexillifer
AGGGAAAGAATAGGAAGATGAGGAAGGAAGATAAAAGGGAGCAGGGAAGCAGTTACAAGGTTGCTGCAATGGCGAGAGATGATAGTGGCTCAGACGAAGGTAAAGATGAAATTGAAAGAATAATTTGAGGTAAATTTTGGCTTCAGAGCCCCTTGGTTCTAGTTGATGGATTGGATGTGGGTAAATAGGGTGGAAAAGAACACCAGGATGACTCCTGGGATTTTGGCTTGAGCAACTAGGTGGATTCTGGTAATAGTTGTTGAGATGAAGGGTGGAACACACTTACCTTTCTGAAGTACGATGAAGGATGTCACTAATTATATGAGCTGTTGGGGCAGTCATGGGAGGTAATTGTGAGGAGTGACAGAGAATAGAACATCAGAATAAGCCTGATAAGGAATTATGAGAAACAGGACAGTAGGGTAAGCTCAATGTAACTATGGCTACAAACAGAATAATGTCTGTTTACTAATAGTGGGATGATGGATAAGAATTGTAGCTTTGATTACAATTTATATCAACAGAGCCCCAAATCCACCATAGCTATGTAGACACTTGTTGGCTACCTGAATGCCTTTGAGATTTTTTTCTAAATGATAGAATTATTTAATTCTCTATTATGAATTAGTGTGTTCCTTTGGATCTTGTTTTCTTTTTTTGCCCTCGAAAGTTTGGTGACAAGGATGGGAATGAGCCTTTCCACTGGGCAGATTCTCATTCATTGTTGGAGGGTTAGTGGACACCTTTAATCAGGTAAATAGCTCTGTCTGTTTGCTAAAAAAGTCTTTCTTCAACACTTTGGCTCAGTAAATACACCATTTAATCAATTTCACTGTTGTAGCTTACAGCAAAAAGATATCATAGTCATGTGGGAAACAATATCTTCTCTCTATCTCAAATACAGGGAATAGAACCTGTAATTAGAGAACTAGAAAAACAGAGAATAATAAGGGAAGGACATTTTGCTTCTAATACCCCATATTATCTGTGAAAAAGGAAGGAAAATTTGATAAGGAGGGTCAACCATGTATAGATTTGTATAAGATCTGAGAGAAATAAATATGTTTTTGTTTTCTCTGACACTTAAATTACCAACCCTGCCACTATCCTAACCTCCGTATTAGGTGAGCTAAATATTTTTCTGTAATGGACTTATGTTCATCTTTCTTTACTATGCCTTTAGCGAAGGAGTCAAGGTGTTTCTTTGTGTTTACTTAGGGAGGCTTTCAATGTTTGTGGTGATGGATCCCCATGAATTCAGGTATTTGCCTAATATATTCTCCAGGTATTTACAAGAGAACTCAGATAATTCCTTCCTATCTTCGGGGTCCATGCTAATTCACTCTATGGATGACTCATTGATAGCTAACACTTTCTGTGCCTGTGATAGAAGATATTTCAGCTTTACTAAAATTTTAGCCTCTCAAGGACATAAGCCTCCCTAGATAATTTTCAGTCTTGTTGAACTGAAGTCAAGTATTTGGGATATTTGTTATTAGCTGATAGGTGGAAAACACTTTCATCCCCAAATCATCCTATTTTACAAACGAAGTGACCCACCATGAGAAAAAAGTCCTCCACGTTGAAGGTCCCTGCCTTCTCTGAGACGCACAGCCGCTTACAGAGGTGGTACAGCAAGCATCACTCATGCTTACTTACTGTGGTCCAAAAAATCTAAAGAAGGTTTCCAACTCTGCAAGTATCCATTGTTTTCCCACCTGTGTTAGAAGTTCCTCATTGACAGACTGCTCCATCTTTTCTGTAGGAGAACTAGAGGGCTGCTGGTGGTACACTTACTCAAAATTTATGCTTACCCAAATTAACCTCTTGTCTACCTGTGAAACTTCACACCTCAGATGGGAGTCAAACCCACAATCATACCTCAGATGGGACCCGAACCCATAATCTTCCAACTAAAACCACACAACTCATCACAGGACTTAATAAAGCTCAGGTTCTTTATGTCTCAGTGCAGAAGGAGTTCAGCAAGAGGCAAAGTGTTAGGCAAGAAGCATATTTATTAATATAGGATGCTTGTGAAGGATACAGGCAGGAAGGCAAGGGGGCTCTGCCCCAAGAACTAAGTGGGCTACATTTTTATAATCAAAGGAAAAGTAGGGAGGGAGAGAAGACCGCCTTTGTCTTCTTCCTTCATAAAGATGTAGGAAAATGAGGCATGAGAGGATGGTCATGTCCCAGTTCTTGGGCATGCCAAGTGAGGGTCCATGGCTTTACACAGGAAAGAATACAAGAGCTAGCCAGAGTAAACTAAAAGCAGAGATACACAATCCATAGGCAGAGAGATTGCACACCCAAGGTGTGGGGTGGTTCATTTTTATGGGCTGGGTAATTCCATAGGCTAACAAGTTGGGGGGATTATTCCAAGTATTTTGGGCAAGGGTGGGGATTTCCAGGTTTTGGGCCACGCCACTTTTTGGCCTTTAATTGTCGGCCTCAGAACTGTCATGGTGCTGGTGAATGTGTCGTTTAGCTAATGTATTACAATGAGCATATAATGAGGCTTAAGGTCCATTGGAAGTTGAATTTTCTACCATCTTGGACCTAGTAGGTTCTAACCAGTTTATGTCATATCCTCAATGGCTATGTCATTCTTTTAAAGGTTGTGCCCTGCCCCCTTCCCTTCTGTCTCACCTGCATGTGCTCTGGATGCTGGGTTGTTCAGGAGCCACACTAGTAGCCCTTCTACTTGAAAAGTGTGCAGCTGTGGCTCTGGGACATTAACTTCCTTGTGTGAATCTAGCTCTTACTGCTGTTTTCCAAGTCCCCATGAGACAGCACTTGTCAGTGGGTTGAAGGTCTTATTGTCTAATCCTAATGTAATGCTACACAGCGGTAAACTCTGAAACCCAGCTGCCCTGTTGCCATCTCCTGACCAGATGTGTGAACGTTACCACCTCACAGCCACAGAGGAAGATCCTCAGTCTCAGTTTGATTCATCTCACATTCTTCTTCCCAGTGTTGACTTATATTGTTCACTGATGGATCTTATGTGAGAGACACACAGGGAAATATGTGTCGTATGTAATAATCAGCCCTCGTGGGATTTAGAGGCTTATGTCCTCTCAGACATAAAATCAGCCCAAGCTCTAGAACTCATAAGCTGTTAGATGAGCTGTTAAATTAGCCACTGGTCTTAATGTGAATATCTATACTGATAGTAAATATGTGTTTGGGTCTGTCATGTTATGAAGCAAATGAAAAGAAGAGAGGTTTTCTAACATTAATTGGAACTAAAATGTCACAAGGGAGACTAATTGTTGATTTGCTAAAGTCATTAATACTTCACCAGCACATTACCATAACTCATACCAGCTCTGCTGAGGCTGAATGAGGGGTGGGGAGGCACTGGATGCTAACCAAATATTTAGTGTTTTGTAGGCCTGAGGCCATTCAATCCTGCAGGGTGGGGACAGGAACAGGGGTAAATGGAAGAAATGTAAAGAAAGCACTTGGTGCTGACTGGAGGGTAAAGGAGAAGGGAAGGAAGCATCTAGGAAACTGCCTAGACCTTTGGACTGGGTGGCTGGGTGAATAGATGTGACATTCACCATTTATGGAAACACTGGAAGAGGGTGCAGGTTTGTAGGACTCATTTTTGTCACATTGAATTTAAGGTGGTTGTGTAAGTAAATGTTGATGTAACTCTGGATGATGACAGAAGTTGGATGTGTTGCAGCAGAGGGAAAGGTCACGCCCCAGGACTTGTGTGACTGGGAAGGATTGCCGAGTGAGGGGCTTTGTCTTCCTGCAGGAAAGAATTCAAGAGTGAGCCAAAGTAAAGTGACAGTGGATTTATTTAGAGATACACATTCCACAGACAGAATGTCATCCATCTCAGAAAGTGGGAGCAGCCCCAGGGCATGGGGCTGTTGGTTTTTATGCGTTGAGTAATTTTATATGCCAAAAAGCGGGAGGAATATTCTTGCTATTTTAGGGAAGAGTAGAGATTCCAAGGGATTACTGGGCCATTGCCACTTTTTTTTAAATTTAACTTTATTTATTTTTTTATACAGCAGGTTCTTATGAGTTACCCATTTTATACATATTAGTGTATATACTTCAATCCCAATCTCCCAATTCATCACCCCCCACACCCACTCCGCTTTCCCCCCTTGGTGTCCATACACTTGTTCTCTACATCTGTGTCTCAATTTCTGCCCTGCAAACTGGTTCATCTGCACCATTTTTCTAGGTTCCACATATATGCATTAATATATGATATTTGTTTTTCTCTTTCTGACTTACTGCACTCTGTATGACAGTCTCTAGATTCATCCACCTCACTACAAATAACTCAATTTCATTCTTTTTTATGGCTGAGTAATATTCCATTGTATGTATGTACCATATCTTTATCCATTCACCTGTTGACGGACATTTTGGGTGCTTCCATGACCTGGCTATTGTAAAGAGAGCTACAATGAACATTTTGGTACATGACTCTCTATGAATTCTGGTTTTCTCAGGGTATATGCCCAGTAGTGGGATTGCTGGGTCATATGGTAGTTCTATCTGTAGTTTTTTAAGGAACCTCCATAATGTTCTCCATAGTGGCTACATCAATTTACATTCCCAACAACAGTGCAAGAGGGTTCCCTTTTCTCCACACCCTCTCCAGCATTTATTGTTTGTACATTTTTTGATGATAGCTATTCTGAACGGTGTTGGGTGATACCTCATTGTGATATTGGTTTGCATTTCACTAATGATTAGTATTGTTGAGCATCTTTTCCTGTGTTTGTTGGCAGTCTGTATATCTTCTTTGGAGAAATGTCTATTTAAGTCTTCTGCCCATTTTTGGATTGGGTTATTTTTTTTTTGGATATTGAGCTGCATGAGCTGCTTGTAAATTTTGGAAATTAATCCTTTGTCCATTGCTTCACTTGCAAATATTTTCTCCCATTCTGAAGGGTGTCTTTTGGTCTTGTTTATGGTTTCCTTTGCTGTGCAAAAGCTTTGAAGTTTCATTAGGTCCCATTTGTTTACTTTTGTTTTTATTTCCATTTCTCTAGGAAGTGGGTCAAAACGGATCATGCTGTGATTTATGTCATAGAGTGTTCTACCTATGTTTTCCTATAAGACTTTGATAGTTTCTGGGCTTACATTTAGTTCTTTAATGGCTTTTGAGCTCATTTTTTTGTATGGTGTTAGGGAGTGATCTAATCTCATACTTTTACATGTACCTGTCCACTTTTCCTAGCACCATTTACTGAAGAGGCTGTCCTTTCTCCACTGTACATTCCTGCCTCCTTTATCAAAGATAAGGTGACCATATGTGCGTGGGTTTATCTCTGGGCTTTCTATCCTGTTCCATTGATCTATCTTTCTGTTTTTGTACCAGTACCATACTTTCTTGATTACTGTAGCTTCATAGTATAGTCTGAAGTCAGGGAGCCTGATTCCTCCAGCTCCGTTATTCGTTCTCAAGATTGCTTTGGCTATTCGGGGTCTTTTGTGTTTCCATACAAATTGTGAAATTTTTTGTTCTAGTTCTGTGAAAACTGCCAGTGGTAGTTTGATAGGGATTGCATTGAATCTGTAGATTGCTTTGGGTAGTAGAGTTATTTTCACAATGTTGATTCTTCCAATCCAAGAACATGGTATATCTCTCCATCTATTTGTATCATCTTTAATTTCTTTTATCAATGTCTTATAATTTTCTGCATACAGGTCTTTTGCCTCCTTAGGTAGGTTTATTCCCAGATATTTTATTCTTTTTGTTGCAATGGTAAATGGGAGTGTTTTCTTAATTTCGCTTTCAGATTTTTCATCATTAGTGTATAGGAATGCCAGAGATTTCTGTGCATTAATTTTGTATCCTGCTACTTTACCAAATTCATTGATTAGCTCTAGTACTTTTCTGGTAGCATCTTTAGGATTCTCTATGTATAGTATCATGTCATCTGCAAACAGTGACAGCTTTACTTCTTCTTTTCCGATTTGGATTCCTTTTATTTCCTTTTCTTCTCTGATTGCTGTGGTTAAAACTTCCAAAACTTTGTTGAATAAGAGTGGTGAGAGTGGGCAACCTTGTCTTGTTCTTGATCTTAGTGGAAATGCTTTCAGTTTTTCACCATTGAGGATGATGTTGGCTGTGGGTTTGTCATATATGGCCTTTATTATCTTGAGGAAATTTCCCTCTATGCCTACTTTCTAGAGGGTTTTTATCATAAATGGGTGTTGAATTTTGTCAAAAGCTTTCTCTGCATCTATTGAGATGACCATATTGTTTTTCTCCTTCAATTTGTTAATATGGTGTATCACATTGATTGATTTGCGTATATTGAAGAATCCTTGCCTTCCTGGAATAAAGCTCCCTTGATCATGGTGTATGATCCTTTTAATGTGCTGTTGGATTCTGTTTGCTAGTATTTTGTTGAGGATTTTTGCATCTATGTTCATCAGTGATATTGGTCTGCAGTTTTCTTTCTTTGTGACATCCTTGTCTAGTTTTGGTATCAGGGTGATGGTGGCCTTGTAGAATGAGTTTGGGAGTGTTCCTCCCTGTGATCTATTTTGGAAGAGTTTGAGAAGGATAGGTGTTAGTTCTTCTCTAAATGTTTGATAGAATTCGCCTGTGAAGCCATCTGGTCCTGGGCTTTTGTTTGTTGGAAGATTTTTAATCACAGTTTCAATTTCAGTGTTTGTGATTGGTCTGTTCATATTTTCTATTTCTTCCTGATTCAGTCTTGGCAGTTTGTGCATTTCTAAGAATTTGTCCATTTCTTCCAGATTGTCCATTTTATTGGCATAGAGTTGCTTGTAGTAATCCCTCATGATTTTTTGTATTTCTGCAGTGTCAGTTGTTACTTCTCCTTTTTCATTTCTGATTCTATTGATTTGAGTCTTCTCCCTTATTTTCTTGATGAGTCTGGCTAATGGTTTATCAATTTTGTTTATCTTCTCAGAGAACCAGCTTTTAGTTTTGTTGATCTTTGCTATCGTTTCCTTCATTTCTTTTTCATTTATTTCTGATCTGATCTTTATGATTTCTTTCCTTCTGCTAACTTTGGGGTTTCTTTGTTCTTCTTTCTCTAATTGCTTTAGGTGCAAGTTTAGGTTGTTTATTTGAGATGTTTCCTGTTTCTTAAGGTAGGATTGTATTGCTATAAACTTCTATCTTAGCACTGCTTTTGCTGCATCCCATAGGTTTTGGGTCATCATGTCTCCATTGTCATTTGTTTCTAGGTATTTTTTGATTTCCTCTTTGATTTCTTCAGTGATCACTTCGTTATTAAGTAGTGTATTGTTTAGCCTCCATGTGTTTGTATTTTTTACAGATCTTTTCTTGTAATTGATATCTAGTCTTGTATCATTGTGGTTGGAAAACATACTTGATACAATTTCAATTCTCTTTAATATACTAAGGCTTGATTTGTGACCTAAGTTATGATCTATCCTGGAGAATGTTCCATGAGCACTTGAGAAAAATGTGTATTTTGTTGTTTTTGGATGGAATGTCCTATAATATCAATTAAGTCCATCTTGCTTAATGTATCATTTAAAGCTTGTGTTTCCTTATTGATTTTCTGCTCGGATGATCTGTCCACTGATGTAAGTGAGTTGTTACTTTCCCCCACTATTATTGTGTTACTTTTGATTTCCTCTTTTATAGCTGTTAGCAGTTGCCTTATGTATTGAGGTGCTCCTCTGTTGGGTGCATATATATTTATAATTGTTATATCTTCTTCTTGGATTGATCCCTTGATCATTATGTAGTGTCCTTCCTTGTCTCTTGTAACATTGTTTATCTTAAAGTGTATTTTTTTTTTCTGATATGAGTATTGCTACTCCAGCTTTCTTTCGATTCCATTTGCATGGAATATCTTTTTCCATCCCCTCACTTTCAGTCTGTATGTGTCCCTAGGTCTGAAGTGGGTCTCTTGTAGACAGCATATATATGGGTCTTGTTTTTGTATCCATTCAGTGAGCCTGTGCTTTTTGGTTGGAAAATTTAATCCATTTACGTTAAAGGTAAATATCAATATATGTGTTCCTATTACCAGTTTCTTAATTGTTTTGGGTTTGTTTTTGTAAATCCTTCTCTTCTCTTGTGTTTCCCACTTAGAGAAGTTCCTTTAGCATTTGTTGTAGAGCTGGTTTTGTGGTGCTGTATTCTCTTAGCTTTTGCTTGTCTGTAAAGCTTTTGATTTCTCCATCGAATCTGAATGAGATCCTTGCCAGGTAGAGTAATCTTCATTGTAGTTTCTTCCATTTCATCACTTTAAATATGTCATGCTACTCCCTTCTGGCTTGTAGAATTTCTGCTGAGAAATCAGCTGTTAACCTTATGGAGTTCCCTTGTATGTTATTTGTCATTTTTCCCTTGCTGCTTTCAACAATTTTTCTTTGTCTTTAATATTTGCCAATTTGATTAGTTATTTGTCTTTTCCCTTGCTGCTTTCAACAATTTTTCTTTGTCTTTAATATTTGCCAATTTGATTACTCTTTGCTTGTTTCTCCTTGGGTCTATCCTGTATGGGACTCTCTACACTTCTTGGACTTGGGTGGCTATTTCCTTTCCCATGTTAAGGAAGTTTTCGACTATAATCTCTTCATATATTTTCTCTGGTCCTTTCTCTATCTCTTTTCCTCCTGAGTCCCCTATACTGTGAATGTTGTTGCATTTAATGTTGTCCCAGAGGTCTCTTTGGCTGTCTTCATTTCTTTTCATTCTTTTTTCTTTATTCTGTTCCACAGAAGTGAATTCCACCATTCTGTCTTCCAGGTCGCTTATCCGTTCTCCTTCCTCAGTTATTTTGCTATTGATTTCTTCTAGTGTGTTTTTCATTTCAGTTATTGTATTGTTCATCTCTGTTTGTTTGTTCTTTAATTCTTCTATGTCTTTGATAAACATTTATTGCATCTTCTTGATCTTTACCTCCATTCTTTTTCTGAGGTCCTGGATCATCTTCACTATCATTATTCTGAATTTCTTTTCTTGAAGGTTGCCTGTCTCCACTTCATTTAGTTGTTTTTCTGGGATTTTATCTTGTTCCTTCATCTGGTACATAGTGCTCTGCCTTTTCATCTTGTCTATCTTTTTGAATGTGGTTTTTTCCCACAGGCTGCAGGATTGTAGCTCTTCTTCTGCTGTCTTCCCTCTGCCAGATGAGGCTATCTAAGAAGGTTGAGCAAGTTTCCTGATGGGAGCGACTGGTGGTGGGTAGAGCTGGCTGTTGCTCTGGTGGGCAGTGCTCAGTCAAACTTTAATCTGAGTGTCTGCTGATGGGTGGGGCTGGGTTCCCTCTCTGTTGGTTGTTTGGCCTGAGGTGACCCAACACTGGAGCCTACCTGGGTTCTTTGTTGGGGCTAATGGCAGTCTCTGGGAGGGCTCTCACCAAGGAGTACTTCCCAGAACTTCTGCTGCCAGTGTCCTTGTCCTTATGGTGAGACATAGCCACCACCCCACCTCTGCAGGAGACCATCCAACACTAACAGGTAGGTCTGGTTCAGTCTCCTATGGGGTCACTGCTCCTTCCCATGGTTCCTGATGCACACACTATTTTGTGTGTGCCCTCCAAGAGTTGAGTCTCTGTTTCCCCCAGTCCTGTTGAAGTCCTGCAATCAAATCCTACTAGCCTTCAAAGTCTGATTCCCTAGGAATTCCTCCTCCCATTTTGGACTCCCAGGTTGGGAAGCCTGATGTGGGGCTCAGAACCTTCTCTCCAGTGGGTGGACTTCTGTGAGATAAGTGTTCTCCAGTTTGTGAGTCACTTACCCAGCAGTTATGGGAGTTGATTTTATTGTGATTGCACCCCTACTACCATTTCATTGTGGCTTCTCCTTTGTCTTTGGATGTGAGGTATCTTTTTTGTGAGTTCCAGTGTCTTCCTGTTGATGATTGTTCAGCAGTTAGTTGTGATTCCGGTGCTCTCGCAAGAGGGAGTGAGAGCACATCTTTCTGCTCTGCCATCTTGAACCAATCTCCATTGCCCACTTTTTGACCTTTTATGGTCTGTCTCAGAACTGTCATGGCATAAGGGGGAGTGATTTTTAGCATTCTAATGAAGGTACAATGTGCTAAAGGTCAATGGCCAGGCCATCCTCAAAGCCACCTTGGTTTAATTCAGTTCCAGCTGGGTTTTAGTGCATCCTAACAGCTGTGACCCATCTTCATTTATCTAGCAGTTGTGTCCTGTCCCTTTCCCTGCTGTCTCAGATGGAAAGGAATATTGTGGACTGGGTGGAAAAATCTTATACAATATAGCTAGGGAGATAAAACACCTGAGAATTAGGGCATTAGTTAGCTGAATGCTGTTAATCCAAATGGAACAAGTTTTTGTTTGTTTTTGTTTTTGTTATGAGGGATTTAAAAAATGGTTGGAGATCTGATATCTGCACTGGCAAGTGAGGAAATGGTAGACTCTAACTGTTGACCACAAAGTATTTGAGGTGAAGGAGATGGCTCCCATTGGCCTTACAAGAGATCCAAGCTTCAGGGAAGCAGAGCAGAAGGAGATAAAATATTATGGGTTAAGCAGATGTTGTGGGGCATGAAATGGTATTTTAGGGGGTATTTTTAGTTTTCTTTGGAGGAAGATATTTTCATCCAGGACTTCAAAGATTAGTCCTTAAGCAATTTTTCAACTACAATGAGTACACGTAGTCAAAGATAGTAGGGTACACAATGAATTATAATATCATGAGTGAAAATTAGAAGCACCACCCCATCACTCCCAGAAATTAACAATGGCCTCAAAGACCCAGGTATTGAAATCATCAGACATAAAATATAAAACAATTCTACTTACCCTGTTTAATAAGTTAAGGACACGCTTGGAAATATTTGCAGGGAGCAGAAAACTATAGAAAGTTATTTAGAAAATTTGAAAAAAATAATAGAGCTTCTAGTAATAATCAAGATTAAAAGTTCAGTTGGGGTTGGGTCTCCTGACCTGCTTGTTCCTGGGATATTCTGTTTGGGAGCCCTGAGCCACCATTTAAGAAGGCCAACTAGCCTGAGCATGACTTGCTTAAGAGGCCACATGTAGGCACTTTGGTCAACAATCCCAGCTGAGCCTGGCCTTCCAGCCACCCCCTCCAAGGTGGCCCACCTGTGAGTGAGGCTGTCTTGTGTCTCCAGACAAGCTGAGCATTGCTAATTAAGCAGAAGAGTCACCCAGCTGAGCCCTGCCTGAACTCCTGACCCATAAATCATGGTATAAATGGAAAATAAACCCAAGTTAATGCCTCACAAAAGAAAGCCAAGTTAAAAAAATTTTTTTTAAAGAAACCTAAACTGCCAAAATGGCCAGCTGTGCGACTGGACTCAGCCAGACATCAAACAGAGTACCAGGAGCATCTCTCAGTGCGCTCTTATGAAGTTACAAGTTTGAAGATGATGCCATCTATTGGCTAAAGCAGTCAAATGTTTGTGACTATTATGGTAATTACTGTGAAGGTCACGATGAAAAGACTGACACACAAATTTGTTGAATGAGTGGCAGTTGTTTGCAAGAAAGCCAGGAAACAGTGGAGAAGCACCATTACAGGAAATTCCGTTTCCAACACAGTTTTTGCACAGAGGATGATGTTACATGAGTAAAACAGACATGGACAACCTGAGTCAAAAAATGACATGGGTGTGGAATCTGGGTATAAAAAAGTTTTAAGACAACTTTAGGCAATATATTTTGCTTAATTTTTTCTTTTTAATGTATGCACCAAGATAATATGTGATAAAATCTATGTTCATATAAGCCGTGTGTTCTTTTAATAAGTATAAAATAAAAATCTAATCAAGAAGGTATCAGTTTAATTGCAGAATTTTCTTTCTTATTTATACATAAATAATGACACATTTCACAATCAATAGGGTTTTAGATGTTATGAAATATGGTATATTGTTTAGGGATTCATATGTAGGTGGAAAAACAAAAAATCAAGGAATTGACTATCATAAAAGTCAAGATATGGGCACCTTTGAGGTGAGGCAGTGGTCAGGAAGAGACCTGGGCTTCTGAATGGCTGCAGTGCCATATGTTTTTAGCTGGGTGGGTTGGATATTCATTTTACTATTTGGTGAATTGTAAATATATGTTTTATGCACTTTTCTATATAAGTTGTTTTCATGATAAAAAGTTTAAAATAAATTATAAACTCATTTGTAAATTTCGGTGTTTCTTAGCCTTTAGGGGTCACCCTGTTCCTGAGGAAATTGCTCAGGTTGAAAGATGTAACAGCTTGGATGCAGGAAGCAGCCTACATATTTCTTGCCTGCCAGCAGGATGCCAACTCTTAGCCTAGGTGCAGAATAGCAGTCACTGGTGTTGTTCATGTGCCTGATGCACAGTGAGACCAAACAAAAACATCAGAGTTTGGAGCAGAGAAAGATTCACTGCAGGGCCATGCAAGGAGACAGGTGGCTCATGCCCAGCAAGCCCCAAACTCCTTGAAGTGTTTTGACAAAGCAAGGTGAAGGAGATGTGTGGTTAGTTCTTGCAAACTTCTTGATGTAGGAATCCATTGTTCTTGCAGCTGTCCACATAGGTCAGGTCACAATGTTCCTGTAAACCTCCAACAAGACAAATGTTATTCTCTGTTCTGCAACTTTTTAATCTCTGTGTGAATGGATGTTTAAAGGTCAGAGCCTTAAGAATAGGCTATACTGTATATTTCAGAATAGGTAACATTCTTTTAAAAAAGGTGCAGAGCCAGCATGATTAAGCATAGGCAACAGAATGCAAAGTTTAGAGTAAAAGGAACAGATCTAATATGGGGTCAGATTTGGTCTTCCCTATTGCAGTGATTCCCTCCCCGGGTGGCAGACCTCAATTTGCTGAGAAGGAACTGGACAGCTGGAGGCTGCCAGCCTTCAGGTCTGGGTTTGGCACTTTTTCCAGAATGGATAATTTTTGTGCTTGGGTCTGTCAGTGGGGAAATGAATTCTTTTAAGAATTCTGGGGAAATCTAATCAAATGGGAGTGTGAAATGTGACAGTAAACTACAGATGTTAGCAAGGTCTTGGAATGCTGAGATGGGACACATAAACCTTGTAAGAGGAGAAATAAGATTTCTAGGGAGTAAAATAAGGTTTGGAGGTAAAAAGTCCTTATCAGTCACTCACTGTGGTCTCTCTGACTTTGGAAGATAATAAGAAATGGAAAATAAGAGAGGTCTTACACTCAAGCAATTTGGAAATTGAAATGTAAATGTCAGGGACCTGAGCACAGCAGAATGGAAAGAGTAGAATCCTGTGGGATGGACACTCCAAAGACCCATCTCCTTCTAAGAGGAGTGTGGGGATCGTCTTTTGGGGGCAGAGGATAGTTGATGGCTTTCCTTTTAGATGCCTTGGGGACCTCTGTCAGCAAAGGGTGGTGGACTACAAATCATGGTCTGGGGGAGAGTAGGAGGAAAACTCTTATTGCTGCTTTACGTGTGTGTCTGTGCTGTGCAAGTGTTTTCTGTATGTGTATGTCTAGACACAGTCCTTCCTAAGCTCCCCCTTGTGGACTGATTTTTTTAAGTACTCTAAGATCTGGATCCTCAAAATGGAGACCTATTTGTTATGCACACAGGGAACAAAGAAGGCGCAAAACCCTTATCCCCTAATCCTCCAACTGCTGGCACCTTCATCCCTGGGTGAGGTGGCCATACTGGGCCTCAGTAGCCTGGTCAGGGCACAGAGGGTGTGACTCTCTGAGGCTTGTCTGAGGCCATGCCGGTCCTCCTGTCCTGTCTGCTGCCCCTGTGGTAGGACACAAAGTTTAGCTCCAGCGCCCCCAGAGTGGCAACAAAAGAAGTGGGTTTTCTCATTTTTTTGGCTTTATCTTATGCAGTGAAATAAAGTCTAATAACACAAATCAAAAAAGGAAGCTTCTGCTCATGGGTATGGGGTTTTAGCTGCTCCCTTTCTGCGAAACAATAAATCCAGTCTTAACATTTTCATCTTTCTCATTCTCTTTCCCAAGGTGAGATAATCGTAACAATATTCTTGGAGAAAATCTTTGTGTGTGTGTGTGTGTGTGTGTGTGTGTGTGTGTGTGTGTAACTTTTCCTTTTCCAGTTGGAATGAAACTTACCTGGTGAAAGAGACAGTATGGAAACAACTGGTAATACTTAATATTTATGTGAAATGAAGGGGTGATTTAGATATACTGCTGCTGCTGCTGCTGACCATAACAGGTAAATAAACAGCCCTTCATAATCTGAGCATTTTAGAGTAATATTTGAATTGTTTAACTGAGAGATGTGTGTGTGTGTGAACAAATTTGACTCCATATTGGATCTGTTTCTTTTACTTTAACTTTTGTATTCTACTGCTTTTGCTATAAGTTAAGACTGTTGCCTACAGCCTGAAATATACAGGATAACCTATTCTCAAGGCTCTGACCTTTAAAGGTACAACACTTTTCCATTCATATAGAGATAAAAAGTTGCAGAACAGGATAATATTAGTCTTGTTGGAGGTTTATAGGAACATCATGACCTGACCCACGTGGACAGCTGCAAGAACAAAGGATTCTGACACCAAGAAGTCTGCAACAACCAGCCACACCCCCTCCCCTTTTAGTATAAAAGAAGCCTAAATTTGAATTCGGGGAAGATGGTTCTTTGGGACACTAGTCCACCATCTTCTGGGTCTGCTGGCTTTCCAAATGAAGTTGCTATTCCTTGCCCCAACATCTAGTATCTCAGTTTATTGGCCTGTTGTGCTGTGAGCAGTATGAGCTTGGACTTGGTAACAAATTTTGGCGAAGCCAGCCTGGGGGCCTTCCTGCTAGTGGACAGCTGGCTCCCATTGGGGAATATTAGGGTAAGGCCTTAGGAACTGCCAGGACCACTTGTCGTGAGGGTCTTCCCTTCAAAATTCCCCAAAGTGGCACTGGCTGCCCCTGAGCTTGGCAGTTAGAGCAGGGAATCGACATCTGGGAGGTGAAGGGCTCCACACAGTAGGGTAAGTTACTCTGGTGTGTACAGCTGGAAACTTTATTACACTCCAGTTGGGTTATTTTTCCTCTGGAATAAGCCAATTTGTTTTGTATTTTAGTAGAGTACCCTGTTGGAGAGAGGAAATAGTTGCTGGACCTTTACCTAGTTTGTGAACCATCTTTGGATGCTAACATTTGTGTGCACCATTTGTATTTTGTCTTGTATTTCTGTCTTAAAAAAATTGGGGAATGTTTAAACTCTCCCTAAAGAAAGTCCTCTGGGGTGCATTTTTTAAAACATTTTTATTGGAGTATAATTACTTTACAATGGTGTGTTAGTTTCTGCTTTATAACAAAGTGAGTCAACTATACATGTACATATATCTCCGTATCTCCTCCCTCGGATTATAGCTATGAACCCATGACTAAGAAAAAGATAATGTTATTGTAACAATGTGTGCCCACAGTATCTGTTCAGATCTCCACAAGGGGTTTATGCAGGGTTATCTTGAAACCCTGTGTAACATGTACTGCCACCCTTGCTGTGTTAATTATGTCATTTGTGGTCTCCTGTGTCATTGGTATAAGTAGGGCCCCAAGACCAAACTTGATGGTTTATTTAGGGTTTTCTCTTTGTGCTTTTTGTTTCATTTTGTTTTGGCACCATTTCTCCATTTAAAGCCAAATCAGTTTGTGATATTTAAAACTTTTACTGACGTCAAATGGAGGAAAAGAAGAGAAACCCCCGTCCCCAGCCTGTTTGTTCTTGTCTGACAGTGGGAAATTCTCAGGGAGAAGAGAAAGATTCCACTTAGTTTCTAAAATGACAAAAAGCCCCAGGCCAGAATTTAGCCTGGCTGTTTGATGCCAAGGCAAAATGGTTTTAAAGATGATCTGTTGCTACTTATGGTTTTACAATAAAATGCGGAGGAATGGTGGTCTTTGAATGCCTGTATACAATCCTGCAATTAGAGTTATTCCACAAAAAAAGAGGGGAAGAATGATGAAACCCCCTACGTGCAAGCATTTGTGCCATTACATCAGGGAAAATAAGCAAAGGAAGGGAATGAGAGTGAAGATATGTTGTTTCAAACCTTAACTCCTCCAGCTGAGCTAGCTGTCCCAGCTGTTCCGGCTGCTATGCCAATATACCCACTCCTCCCACCGTCTCCCATTCCTACAGATCCAGCCCCCATTCCTGACACTGGGGTTCAAGAAATGGTCAGACTGGCTCCCCCTCCTCATGGGGAGCAATTAGAAAATTCCATGTTAGTTCCTGGGGCACAGGGTCCTGGTCTGGCATTGCCATCTAACACCTGACAGCACACCCAGTTTGGACCAGGAGCCACTCCCAGTGCAGGGCAATTTCCCCTATGACATTATCCTGTGGGGGCCTAAATGCAAACAGCCAGCAGGCTGGGTTTTAACAAAATTAAAGAAATTCAGCAGAAAACAAATGAAGACCCCTCTGAATTTTTGGAAAGGATTTATCAAGCCTACAGCAGATCTCTAGGCCCCTGAAAATGCTAGAATGGAAAATATGAGAAAATTGCAAAAATCAGACGATGAATTTAGAATGAACTCTTCTCAACTGGTAGATGTTGCTTTTAAAGTGTTCAACAACAGGGAGCAGCAACAGAAAAAAGAAGATGCAAAATGGAATGCCACTTTTCTGGCAGCAGGGTTGAATTCCCAGAAGGTGAGTACCCCAGAGAGAGGTGAGCCACCACTGGGAAGGGAACAGTGTGCTTACTGGAAAGAGGAAGGGCACTGGGAAAAAGATTGCCTTAAGCTAAAGGATAAGAAGAAAAACTATAAAAGAAAGACAGGAGCCTCTCATTTGGTAGAAAGAGAGGAGCACTGATGATAAATGTGAGGCCGAGGGGCTCCCTTGCACTTGAGGCCCCAAATTCCAATTTCCCCACAGGAACTCCAGGTAAAGTTGACACTGGGAATGAGCTGATTGACTTTCTGATAGATATGGGTGCAGTATACTCTGTGGTAAACACCAAGGTGGCACAGAAAACATGCCAATCCATCTCAGTCATGGGAGTATCTGGAGAAATACAAAGTCATTCGTTCTTACAACCTCTAGAATGCCAACTAGGGGACCTCACCCTGAAACATAGTTTCTTACATATGCCAGAGAGTCCAATCCCTCTTTTGGGCTGAGATCTCCTTTATAAATTAAATGCTCAAGTAACTTCTTCACTAGAAAGCTTGATGTCAGAGTCCCATCAGAATATGCTTTAAACTTACAGATGGTACTCATGGACACCCCAGAAAAGGAGACAGAGCTATTTCCCCTGAGGTCTTCAAAAAGTAAGACCAGAAGTGTGGGCTGATGGCACCCCAGGGAAGGCCAAAAATGCATGGCTAATTTGGATCCCATTAAAAAAAGACTATGGCATACCTAATCTAAAACAATATCCTCTGAGGCAAAAGTCCCCAAAAGGAATTCAGCCAATTCTCAAAAAGCTTTTGAAAGCAGGACTGATTAAACTCTGCAGGTTCCCATACAACACCCCTATTCTCCTGGTCAAAAAGCCAAACTCAGCAGAGTATCGCTTTGCTCAAGACTTAAGGGCTATTAATAAAGTGATTCAAGATTTGCACCCTGTGGTGTCTAATCCATACACTTTGCTCACAGCTATTCTGGGAGAATATACCTGGCTCCCAGTTTGGGACTTGAAAGATGCTTTTTTCTGAATTCCTATTGCAGAAGAATCATAGCAGCTGTTTGCTTTTGAATGGCAGGACCCAGAAACACAGGTAGTCCAACAGTATGGTTGGACAGTCCTGCCTCAAGGATTTAAGAATTCCCCTACCTTGTTTGGGGAAATATTGGAAACCTAATATTGGATGAAGGACATTTACTCCAATTTGTGGACAATTTGCTCACAGCGAGCCCTACATGTCATAAATTCTACAAAATACCATCAGAACCCTGGCTAATTGTGGATATAAGGTCTCCCAGAAAAAGGTCCTGATTTGTAAGTAACAAGTCACATATCTGGGCTTTGCCCTCTCCCAAGGACAGTGATTTTTTGCCTGACAGAAAACAGGCAATTGCAGGCTTGGGAGCAACCAAGACCTGCAGACAGCTGAGGGGGTGTCTCTGGAAATGGCAGGGTTCTGTTGGCTGTGGATCCCAAACTATGGACTCAAAGTAAAGCCTCTCTATAAGGCTTTAAGAGACATGATCTTGAGTCCCTTACTTGGACTAAAGAGTGCTGAACAGTTTTTGAACAGGCCTACCTTTGTCTCTAGCATAACCCAACAAGTGTCTAAAGCACTGCAAATTAATTGGAAAATACATCATCCTGGAGATCACAATCAACAGGAAAAACTGAGACAGTGAACCATACATTGAAAAAGAGCATTGCTAAAATATGTCAAGAGACTAATTTAACTTGGGATAAGTCCTTGCCAGTTTCCCTGCTACAGATCAGAGTGGCTCTCAGAAGTAGGCTTAAATTAAGCCCCTTTGAAATATTGTATGGTAGGCCATTCCAAGTGTCTGCCTAGTGGGAGAATCTATAAATGCTTTAAAGACCTAGCAGCTGCCAATTATGTTACAACTTTGAGCACTATACTAACCTCTGTTCATGAGTTTGCCTCCAGCAGGTCTGCCTATCCAACTGCAGTAGCCTTGTGTCCTTTAAAACCCGGAGACAAAGTCCTTCTTAAAACCTAGAGAGAACAAGGGCCTGAACACCAGCTGACTGCAAGGTGGACAGGACCACATGTAGTATTACCTACCATGTGCTTGTCTGTCAATTTAGCTGGGGTAAAGCCATGGATTCATCACACTCGGATTAAAGCAGCACCACTGTCATCAGAAAACGACCCAACTTCCGAAAGGTCTAAAGAGCAATGGGTTTGTGAACCCTTAGAAGACTTAAGGTTGTTCTTTAAAAAGATAAGTATTGAGGGCTTCCCTGGTGGCACAGTGGTTGAGAGTCCACCTGCTGATACAGGGGACACAGGTTCGTGCCCAGGTCTGGGAGGATCCCACATGCTGCGGAGCAGCTGGGCCCGTGAGCCATGGCCACTGAGCCTGCGCATCCGGATCCTGTGCTCCACAACAGGAGAGGCCACAACAGTGAGAGGCCCACATACTTAAAAAAAAAAAAAAAAAAAAAAAAAGAAGCCTGAATCCTAAGTTCACATACTTGAAGGCTGCAAATACCTCAAGAATGGACCAATGAGAAGGCCAGCAAATGCATGAAAAGATGCTCAACATCACTAATTATTAGAGAAATGCAAATCAAATCTATAATGAGGTATCACCTCACACCAGTCAGAACGGCCATCATCAAAAAAATCTACAAACAGTAAATACTGGAGAGGGTGTGGAGAAAAGGGAACTCTCTTGCACTGTTGGTAGGAATGTAAATTGATACAGCCGCTATGGAGATCAGTACGGAGGATCCTTAAAAAACTAAAAATAGAATTACCATATGACACAGTAATCCCACTCTTGGGCATATACCTGGAATAAACCATAATTCAAAAAGACACATGCACCCCAATATTCATTGCAGCACTATTTACAATAGGCAGGACATGGAAGCAACCTAAATGTCCATCAACAGAGGAATGGATAAAGAAGATGTGGTACATATATACAATGGAATATTACTCAGCCATAAAAAGGAATGAAATAGTGCCATTTGCAGAGGCGTGGATGGACCTAGAGACTGTCACACAGAGTGAAATAAGTCGGGAAGAGAAAAACAAATACCGTATAATATCGCTTTTATGTGGAATCTATAAAAATGGTACTGATGAACTTATCTGCAAAGCAGAAACAGAGACACAGATGTAGAAAACAAACTTATAGATACCAAGGGGGGAAGGGAGGGGTTGGATGAATTGGGAGATTGGGATTGACATATATACACTACTATGTATAAAATAGATAACTAATGAGAACTTACTGTAGCACAGGGAACTCTACTCAGTGCTCTGTGGTGCCCTAAATGGGAATGAATTCTAAAAAAGAGGGGATATATATATACGTATAACTGATTCACTTTGCTATACAGCAGAAACTAACACAACATTGTAAAGCAACTACACTCAAATAAAAATTTTAAAAAATATCAATTAAAGGGAAAGAAAAATCTCATTAAAAAAAGAATGGACCAATGGCTTGAGAGACATTTCTTCCATGGGGATTCCTCTGTTCTGTTGCAAAGGATGAGAAATGAGCATCACACCTCATGGGGAATATTCCCAATAGAGATATTTTGGAAAAATTCTCCTTTTAGTGGGGTTTATTCAGCTTTTGAACACTGTGGAAGGGAAACATTTAAAATTGAAGAATGACTTTGGGAAGATAAATTGGGGAGCTTTCATATAGTTCTATTGGTTATATTTCTTAGTCTGAGAATTTTTTCAACCTAATGATATTACTTTGATTCCATAAAGATAATTATAAGTAAATTCAGTTTAACCATTTCATTATCCTAGCATACCTGGTAGGATAAAAGCAGACACCACATTTATCCATTTTCCCACTGTCGCCTTCAACAACCTTTCTGGGTATTTTGGGCAGGCTCCAACACTTTTCCAGTTCCTCTCAGTCTGATCCGGTATAATATCAAAAATAGTAAACTCCTAACACATCCAATTTGAATCTTCTTTCCTCCCTTATTTCCCCATCACCTGGGACTTCAACTAGGTTTAGGAGGAGAGAGCCTTCAACTGGAATAGGGGAGAGAGCCTCTGTGGCCGTCTTCACTATTATCTTGCTTTACCTCATCTCACTTGCTAGTATTTATTTCTGGTCCCTTCAGGGCTGGTGTGAGACAGAAGAGGCAGGGATATCTCACGTGGCCGGTGTGGTTCTCACCTAGCAGTGGACATCGGTCATGCACAGTTGCTGACTCTGTCTTTTAGATACTTTGGAGGTCCTGTGAGATCTTCTTTCCATCTCTCAATGGAGTCCTTGGACCCCACCCTCATTAGGGGATTTTTCTGTCCTCCCTCTACCTGGTGTGTTCTTAGGTGTGTTTCCTTTTGAGATGGCCTCAGACTTGCTCCTTTTTGTGAAGTTGGGAAGCATGTGACTTCACCCCAGTGATGGCAGAAGTGTGGTCCCCTCCCAATGCTATACTCATCTTTCTGCTCTGTGTTTTAGGCCTCCTGACCTTAGCCTTTGCCTTTAGGCTTCTCCTGGCTGAGTCAGAGATGTCCCTGAATCTTGCACACTCCTGGAGGTCTCAGTGTGACCTCTGAGTGGTTCTCTTGAGAAACTCTCTACCTGGTGTCAGGTGAAGAGGTGGCACAGCCCTTGTCTCCAATGGGGAAGTGCCCCTGCATGCCAAAAACTCCTCCCACAGGGACTCCCTGCTGGCTGCCTTGATCTCAGCTTTGGTGTTGGCTGGTGTGGTTAATACCTGGAAACCAGTTTAATAATCTGAACATGAACATGGTCCAGAAAGCTTTAGGATTTGTGGCACCAGTTGAGTTGTTCATGGCCTTTGGGACCTCTGAGAAAATTCATAGGGAAGGAGGGACCCCATAACTTCTTGCCACACTGGTAATTACTGAGGTATTTTGAATGTTGTAGAGGTGACCACAAACTTTATTCTTATGCTCTGTGGTGGGCATGCAGTGCCCACAGATGGAAACTTGAGGATGGAATGAAAGTGTTATGTGTTTCATGCATTCAAAGAACCCACATGCATGCCCTTTCAGGCCAGGCCCCACAGATATGGCAGGTTCCCAGCCCTTACAAATGACAACCATGACACAGGGTATCAACACCAGGCCTAGGCTGCTCTTCAAGAGTAATTCTTTATGCTGTCCAAGGTGGCAGACATAGCTATTGCCTTCCTAGTATCCATCACCCTTCTTCCTTAGTAACAGAATTCTGGTTTTTTTGGGGGGTCAGTGTGCCTGGATAAAGCCCTCACTTCCCTGCCTCTCATGCATCTCAGAGTTGCCAGGTGATGCAGTCTAGCTGATGAGTTACAAGTTGATGGTTTCCAGTAAATCTTTTGCTTTTATGACTTAGGGATGTTCCTTCTCTGCTTCCCTTTTGCTCAGTAGACAAAGATGTGGCCAGAGAAATAGCGAACTGTGGCCAGAAGGTGTGGGCATGTGCCTGCCTAGGACTGCCTCCTTTGGGATTTACTGCATTAGAGGTAAGTACCCCTATATGTTTAAGCTACTATGATTTGGGTTTTCTATTTTTTTTTTTTTTTGCGGTACGCGGGCCTCTCACTGTTGTGGCCTCTCCTGTTCCGGAGCACAGGCTCCGGACGCGCAGGCTCAGCGGCCATGGCCCACGGGCCCAGCCGCTCTGCGGCATGTGGGATCTTCCCGGACCAGGGCCACCAGGGAAGCCCTGGGTTTTCTTTTGCTTGCAGCTGAATGTGATCCTGGGTGTCACATTTGGGATTAGGAGTGGTTTGCATGGAGCAGAGAGCTCCTGGAAGCCCATGGGCTGCAGGAAGGTCGTCCATGTATTCCTTCTCACTGTGTTACCACACTCAGGTTCGGCTGCTCACCACTATAAAAGCCAATATTTGAGAGATAAATGTTGGTTGGAAAAGGAAATCTTCCTTGATTCAGGAGGCCAGCAACCTGAGGAGAAGGCGGACTCATGTCCCAGGACCAGCTCTGAAGATTCTGCTTGGTCATGAAAATTTTTAAAAGGACTATAGGGGAGTAATCTCAGTTAATTATTGAGGTACAGGGTCAGATTCTTTGCCATCTCCCACTGTATGAGTGTATGTTTCTACCAGGCCTTGGCTCTGGACTCTCTCAGCTACCCAGAGAGGTGTTACTAATAGCACGCTGGCAGAGTAAAGTGAAGAAGGAGAAGGGTGAAGTGAGGATCCCCAAATCATACACCTTCTGTGGGAAAGACAGCATCTGGACCCGTGTCTGATAGGGAAGCCCCTACCCACCCCTTGGCTGGATATGAAGGACTGTAGTGAAAATTCCATTTCATAATTGAATTGGATGAAGACATGTGTGTTTTAAATGTTGCTCTCACTTAAATATTTTTTTTCTTTTGCGGTACATGGGCGTCTCACTGTTGTGGCCTCTCCCGTTGCGGAGCACAGGCTCCGGACCCGCAGGCTCAGCGGCTGTGGCTCACGGGCCCAGCTGCTCCGCGGCATGGGGGATCCTACCGCACCGGGGCACGAACCCGTGTCCCCTGCATCGGCAGGCGGACTCTCAACCACTGCGCCACCAGGGAAGCCCTAAAAATTTTTTTAATTCATCAGAAGTCTTTCCCTTGCTGACCCTCTCTCCTGAATTCTGACGGTGTTCTTCCCATCTGTGGAGACGTCCGATAGGCAACTTGATTCCGAGACCTTACCTGACACCCACCCTCTCTTTCCACCGCTCGGCTTTCTTCATCTTTCCTCTCGCTCAGGCCCATATTCTGGAGCTGCCCTTGACTTCCCCCCATCCCTGCATTCCAGCAGCAGTGCCGCTGTCTAACACATCTATCCTGGTTGGAATCAAAGCTCTCGAGGGCTGGTACTGTCTCTTTGGGTCCCTGCCAGGTGCTCGGTGCGGGCACCATCCAGGCATGGAGCCGGCACTGAGTAAGAGGGAAAACAGCTCTCACTGCGTTAGGTCAGAATCTCCTTTCCTTGTGTGGCCTCTCCCACTACCCCTGGGGCTGTCTGCCAGCACAGACACACCTGAGTCAGGTCTGGCTGCCCGAGAGGCACAGGAAATACTTCTTGAACTGAGCTGAACATCTCAGAGCAGCTCGGGTCTAAACGGGTGAGTCTTAATAAGAGGATACAGGGAAGATTTGGACCTGGTTCAAGCCCAGAGCCAGGACTCAGCAGGTAGCATATCTTAGTTTGATTCCCCCAGAAGCAAACTTTAAGACAGGACTCCAAGGCAGGGTTTTTACCTGGGAGGTGCAGGAGAGAAGTGAGAGCAGGGCAGACAGCAGAGCAGCAGGAGGCTGGGCACTGGGCTGGTCAAACACACACTCTCCAGGGTCAAGTAGCTGGAGTGTCTACACACTAACTCTGTCAGTATGTGATGCCCTAGGACTGGTGGCTGCAGCAGGTGGGCAGAGTGACCACAGCTGGAGCTCTGGAGACTGCAGTTGGATGATTGGACATGCCTGAGCTCACTGGTGGTGGGTCTGACGGGTTAGTGGGCCTGACACAGATGCTGCCACTCAGGGGAGACCTTGGAGGAGGGTGTCCTGGCTCAGGACAGGGATGGAAAAGGCAGGACAACCCAGCACACTACTGGTTTATGTCATGCTCAAGAAATACTTCTTAGACTGAATAGTGAGGATGTAGTGGGAGTAGCTTTGAGCCTGGAACCAGGACAAGCTGGGGCTTTGTTTCAGTGAAAGAGCTCAGCTTCGGAACTGGAGGGACCCAGGTTAAAATCCTTCCTCTGACATGTGCCAGCTGCCAGATCTTTTTTTTTTTTTAACATCTTTATTGGAGTATAACTGCTTTACAATGGTGTGTTAGTTTCTACTTTATAACAAAGTGAATCAGTTATACATATACATATGTCCCCATATCTCTTCCCTCTTGTGTCTCCCTCTCTCCCACCCTCCCTATCCCACCCCTCTAGATGGTCACAAACCATCGAGCTTATCTCCCTGTGCTATGCGGCTGCTTCCCACTAGCTATCTATTTTACGTTTGGTAGTGTATATATGTCCATGCTGTTCTCTCATTTTGTCACAGCTTACCTGTCCCCCTCCCCATATCCTCAAGTCCATTCTCTAGTAGGTCTGTGTCTTTTTTCCCATCTTACCCCTAGGTTCTTCATGACCTTTCCTTTTTTTTCTTCTCAGATTCCATATATATGTGTCAGCATACAGTATTTGTTTTTCGCTTTCTGACTTACTTCACTCTGTATGGCAGACTCTAGGTCCATCCACCTCACTACAAATAACTCAATTTCGTTTCCTTTTATGGCTGAGTAATATTCCATTGTATATATGTGCCACATCTTCTTTATCCATTCATCCGATCATGGACACTTAGGTTGCTTCCATGACCTGGCTATTGTAAATAGAGCTGCAAAGAACATTGTGGTACATGACTCTTTTTGAATTATGGTTTCCTCAGGGTATAGATCTTAATCAAATCACTTAACCCCTCTGAACCATCTTTGCCTTGGTTGTAAAATGGAGATGAAGAGAACTCCCTGCTAGGGTGGTTGTAAACATGACGTGATAGAACGGAAGCAAGGCACTGGCAGGATGTCTGGGGGGTAATAGATGCTCCAGGCGCGTGATACACAGTTGCTTCTCCTCCCCTCCTCCCCTGCACCCCCAGCCCAACACTGCCTAACCTCAGTCAGTTTTTATCAGTTAAGATAAAGCCAGGTGTTACAATACATAAACCTTAGCTTCTGGGTGGCTTGGCTAAACAATTTAGCATTGTATTCCTTGCTCACGTAAAGTCCAGTCAGTCCATGGAAGGATGCCATTATCCACAGACCCAGGCTGGACATCTGGATGGAGCCCCTGCCATCCCCAAAGCCCAGCTACCAGGAAGTCGTTGGCATTGACATCTGGCTGCAGACAGTGGAAGAGAGAGAGAGAGCACACATCACCTCCACTCACATTCCATGTCACACAGCACAAACTACAAAGGCCGCTGGGAAATGTACTCCTTATTTGTGCCCAGGAGGGAAGGGAGAGGGTTTGGTGAACAGCTCACTGACCTCCACCATAGTGTTGCTGTGAGAATCAAGGGATCGAATGCATGATAGCACTTGGTTTTTACAATGTAGGTGTCCTGACTGCTATGAGGTAGATTCTCCTCCAGCTAATGCTCCCATCTAGACAGAACATCTGTCTTTTCTTTACCTACAGAATCAAGAGGGGCCATTTTTCTCAGGGCAGAGCCCAAATTCCAAGCTTGTATGAAATAGATATTTCTCCCCAGAGGTGAATAATGTGATGTCTAGAGACACGAGCAAGGTGTTCTCTACACCTGCCTGTGTCCTGCTCTCAGGATGGGGCTGTGAGCTGAGCTGAAGGACACTGACAAAACTCCATGCTCAGGATTTTTTTTTCATAGTACAAATAGATGCTGACTCAGTACTGTTGATGAAAATCAAAGTTTTAGATGCTTGCTTCAGTTTATAAAAGTTTCCTAAAGCATACCTATGGTCAATTAATCTTCAATAAGAGAGGCAAGAGTATACAATGGAGGAAAGACAGTCTCTTCAGCAAGTTGTGTTGGGAAAACTGGACAGCCACACATAAATCAATGAAGTTAGAACACATCCTCACACCATATACAAAAATAAACTTTAAATGGCTTAAAGACAAATATAAGACGTGACACCATAAAATTTTTAGAGGAGAATATAGGTAAAACATTTTCTGACATAAATCATACCAATGTTTTCTTAAGTCAGTCTCTCAAGGCAAAAGAAATAAAGGCAAAAATAAGCAAAGGGGACTTCTTAAACTTATAAGCTTTTGCACAGCAAAGGAAACCATAAACAAAACAAAAAGACAACGTATGGAATGGGAGAAAAAATTTGCAAACCATGCAAGCAACAAGGAATTAATTTCCAAAATATGCATACAGCTCATACAGCTCAATATCAAAAAAAACCAAAGAACCCAGTCAAAAAATGAGTGGAAGACCTAAATAGACATTTCTCCAAAGAAGACATCCAGATGCCCAAGAGGCACATGAAAAGATGCTTAACATTGCTAATTATTAGAGAAATGCAAATCAAAACTGCAATGAGTTATCACCAGTCAGAATGGTCATCATCAAAAAGTCTACAAATAATAAATGCTGGAGAGGGTGTGGAGAAAAGGGAACCCTCCTACACTGTTGGTGGGAATGTAAATTGGTACAGCCACTATGGAGAACAGTATGGAGGTTCCTTTAAAAACTAAGAGAGTTACCATATGATCCAGCAATCCCACTCCTGCACATATATCAGGGGGAAACTCTAATTTGAAAAGATACATTCATGCGAATGTTTATAGCAGCACTATTTACAATAGCCAAGACATGGAAGCAACCTAAGTGTCCATCGATAGATAAATGGATAAAGAAGATGTGGTACATATACACAAAAGAATATTACTCAACCATAAAAATGAATGAAATAATGCCATCTGCAGCAACATGGATGGACCTAGAGATTATCATACTAAGTGAAGTAAGTCAGAGAAAGACAAATATCATATGATATCACTTATACATGGAATGTAAAAAATGATACAAATGAACTTATTTACAAAACAGAAGCAGACTCACAGACATAGAAAACAAGTTTACGGTTACCAAAGGGGAAAAGGGGTGGGGAGGGATAAATTAGGAGCTTGGGATTAACATATCCACACTACTATAAAATAGATAGACAACAAGGATTTACTGCATAGCACACAGAACTATATTCAATATCTTGTAATAACCTATAATAGAAAAGAATCTGAAAGACTATATATATATATATATATACATATATATATATATACACACACACACACACACATAAAATGTATAACTGAATCACTTTGCTGTACACTAGAAACTAACTCAACATTGTAAATCAACTATGCTTCAATTAAAAAAAAATTTCCTCAAGAAGAAGACTTTGCCTGTAAATTGCACCATTTATATATGAAAGATAAATTTCCTTCCTAGTGATTCCATTCTGTTCTGCTATCCCTGGGAGCCCACATTGGAGTCAATATCTTGAATCTTTTCAAATTAAATTTGTTCCCTCCAGGGAGCCAGATTAAATAATGATTCAAAGAGATGGAACAGTTTGAATTCATCCATTTTCCATATTTGGGTTAAATTCTATTAAAGTGAATATTCTGCACCACCTAAACCATCTGTTTTGAGAATGATTTGTCATTATTTCTAAAAATGTACTAAAAACTCCACTCTAAACAGTAACTAAATTTTAAAAACACAATTCTGCCTAAATCCACATTTAAAGGGCACTGGCCTAGATGAGAACAATGGCATTTTAAATTTCACAGCCTATATTTTTATTGCCCTTCTCTGTTTACTTTAGTAGATTGACTTAATGGCACAAACTAATAGTAATTTGACAGGTATCTGAACATTTAAAAATTATGACATGTCTTTAAGAACTATCCTTCTTTGGGACTTTTTTGGTGGTCCCGTGGTTAAGACTCGGCGCTCCAAATGCACGGGGCCCGGGTTCGATCCCTGGTCAGGGAACCAGATACCGCATGCCGCAATTAAAAAAAAAGAAAAAGAAAAAATCCCACGCGTGGTAATGAAGATCCTGCATGCTGCAACTAAGACCTTGTTGCGGTCCGGGAGCCACACGCCTGGAGTCCCCCGGTAAATGTGACCCGTGTCCCAACCAAGGACACCCGAGAATCACCAACACCAAGTAGAAGGATTAACGAAGGATTTATTCAAGTATAGAAGCTTACACAAACTGTCCGGACAGGGTCCCACTCGGAGAGAAGTGAGTGAGGCCCCGACTAACAGTCGGGCGAGACTTTTATACCCTTTATAGGGCGGGAAGTCCCCAAGGAGGGAGGGAGCTGTTTAATTTTGAACCAGCCAATCAGGAACCCGGTTCTTCCTGCTTCAAACAAGCAGAGTTCCCCCTTTATAGAAGCCAATGTACACCGTGGGCTGTTCTGTTCCAGGAAAGGTACGCTCCCTTCCTGTTCCTGAGCAAGCAAGCAAAGCAACTTTCTTACAGAAGCCAAAATGTGCTGTTAGCCCTGAAGCTGTTCTTCCATTTCTTTTGTCACAACCTGGTGCAACTTTTATACCCTTCATAGGGCGGGAAGTCCCCAAGACGGGAGGGAGCTGTTTAATTTTGAACCAGCCAATCAGGAACTCGGTTCTTCCCGCCTCAAATAAGCAGAGTTCCCTCTTTATAGAAGCCAAAGTACACCGTGGGCTGCTCTGTTCCAGGAAGGGTATGCTCCCTTTCCTGTTCCTGAGCAAGCAAGCAAAGCAACTTTCTTACAGAAGCCAAAATGTGCTGTTAGACCTGAAGCTGTTCTTCCGTTTCTTTCGTCACATTCCCCCCTTTTTCTAGGAACTAATCAAATCCTTGATTCCTGGTCTTCCGTATTCAGGAGGTCATAATGCCTTCTAAGGGCCAGGATCTTTACTTCACTAACTCTCTGTTTTATAAATTTAACTATAGCATTAATAACGCATGGTCCGATTATTAGTCCCAAAAGTAGCAAGGCTAGTGGCCCAGCTAAGGCCGTGAGGAGGGTTGTCAGCCAAGGTGACCACGAGAACGTTCTCTGGTACCAAGGCTCCATATTCGTCCTCCTCTTTTCTCGTTCCTCGATATTCCTTCTCACAAGGGCTAAGGAGTCTCGGACCACTCCTGACTTGTTAGCATAGAAGCAGCATGTTTCTCCTAAGGCGGCACATAATCCTCCCTCTTTAAGGAATAACAGGTCTAGCCCTCTCCTATTTTGTAATACTACTTTAGCCAGGGCTGCATCTATTAGCTTTCCCAAGTTTTTTAAAATTCTGCTGGCTGGTGACCAGTCTGGCAGTGCCGATAGCAGCTGAGCCGGCAAAACCCAACCCTACGAGTAAGGGAATAACTATAGGGACAGCTCGTTGAAATCTTTGAGTTCCCAGGAGGTGGGATCTTCCTTCTGCTCCCCCATACAAGTAAATCTGGGGTAAAATCTGAACTAGAACACAGATTTCAGTAATTTCAGTAGAGGATAGACAAGGATAGACACCGTGGGTGCAGGCAAACCAGGTTCCCAAAAGGGGGCATGTAGAATATATTCGGGGCCATCAATATCTGTCTTAGGGATTTCTATGGTGTGGTTGCAATTAGAATGGTAGGGTGATGAGGACAAAACATACCCCTGGAGTATTATGCAGGTCCCATTACCATTTAGATCCCCTAGGGTGATGTGGGGATCCTTACATGAGCATCCTTTGGCATCCTAATTATTACGAACGTAAGTTTCGTTCGTACCTATAGTTGCTCTAATAGCAAACCCCACATAATAAGGAGGTTCTGGTAGCCAACAATCCTCAGCCAGGTGGGTGTTTGACTCATTTAGGATGACATGGACCTGTTCTATCTGCTTGCAAAGAGTTTCTGATGGGGGTTCTGTTAGCAGAGGGTCTTGTGTGAAGGGGGTGGGGGGTGAAGGCCAACTCCCAGTGGAAGACCAATTCCCAGTGGTCAGTCCGTCTTCGGGACTCTGTGTATTTGTCTCTGAGGTCGAACTAAATCACGGCTGGGCCCAATCGGGTTAGCCCCAGGGGACTTACTCATGCGTTGGAGTCTGAGCAATGCCCCGGGGTCCCAGCCGGTTACATACAGCCTGATTCCCCAAGTGTGGCCAGTAGTCCAAGCATCTGTGCTTGCCTGCTTTATACATAATTTTATAGGATTGCATTGCCGTGGGTTAGTTCGACAATCCCCTCCTACCGGGTCTCTATGAAGTTGAATTAGGGGATCCTTATTGTTGCTAATAATCCATGGGGCCATAGTTTCACAACCCCAGGCCCCACAGTAATATTGTCCATCCAGAGTACAATCTGGGCTCCCATCACTTGGACAGGCATACCATCCCTGGCTTCTGAGAGTGCTGGCTATTATAGAGTTTTTACAGCCCAAAAGCGTTCCCTCATGGGAAATCCCCCATCCCATTGCATTAGTTTCCATGAGCGTGCAAAGGTCAAATTTAATACAGGGGTTGGTCGAGTATGTTTCGTTTTGGGCTAAAGTTTGCCCAGTCAACCCATCTGTTAGTGTCCACGTAAAAGGATATCCTCCCACTTGCCCCAGTTGTCCCACCCAGAGCAACATAGGAACCCAGCCCCAAATCACTTGCGAATAATGCGCAGCTTTAGGGGGTCCTGAGGGTGAGCCTGTGCTTTCCATTCTGTGGAGTCCTCTTCTGGTTCTTCTGTAGTGTAGTCTCTCTTTATTCTGCTATGATGAATCCAAGTCAGGACACCGTCGACTTTAACAGCAGTCGGGGTACTCAACACAATCAGATGAGGTCCAGTCCATCTAGTCTCCAATATCTGGGGGTTATGCTTCTTTACCCAGACTAAGTCTCCAGGCTGGAAAGCATGGGGAACAGCAGGGGGTAAGGAAAATGCATCTTTCAACAGGGGTTTAACCTGGTCCTGGAAATGCTGTAATGCTAATAGAGAGGTTATTAAATTTTCCCTTTGTGTCAGCAGGTGGAGCTCTTTTCCTACTCGCGGCAAGAGTGGAGGGGGAGCTCCAAACATAATCTCAAACGGGGGAAAAACCCTTCTTATATGGGGTACATCTTACTCGTAAAAGAGCCATCGGAAGGGCTTCTAACCAGTTCTGGCCTGTCTCCATTACCAATTTAGTTAATGTTTCTTTTAAGGTCCTATTTAACCTTTCTATCTGGCCTGAGCTTTGAGGTCTATATGCACAATGTAATTTCCAATCTATTCCTAGTATTTTACTTACTTTTTGAGTTATTTGTGCAGTAAAAGCTGGTCCATTGTCTGTCCCTACCTGGAGCAGCAGTCCATACCTAGGGATGATTTCCTGTAACAGTTTTTTTACTACTGTGGCTGCAGTCTCTCGTTTCACCGGCCAGGTTTCCACCCATCCGGAAAAGGTGTCAATTGCTGCTAATAGGTACTTATATCCATATTTTCCTGGTTTTACTTCTGTAAAGTCCATTTCCCAAAAGCGGCCTGCTTCGCTGCCTCGATACCAATGCAGTTCCTGGTGTTGCGAGTTGGCCCCTTGGTTTACTTGTGCACAAGTCACACATTGCCTAGTGATTGAGAATACTTTCTCTTTTAGGTTGTTAATTCGAAAACGAGTTTTTAATAGTTCATGTAATTTTGTAGATCCCAGATGCGTTCCCTCATGCAAGCGTCGTATCAACAGCAGGCCTAGGTTCTCAGGAATAAAAATTCGGTGATCTTTGTCTTGAATCCATATCTTTCCTTCTTTCTCGTTATCTAATACCCCCCCCCCTCCTTTTTCTTTTGTATCCAGTCCAAATCCTTGGCTGAGTAGCAGGGACTTACCGGCAATGTGGGTTCCAGAAATTTTATTTATAGTTTTTGTACTAGTGTCGAGGTTAAATTTCGAGCGGCTTGTCTTGCTGCTTGGTCAGCAAGTTGGTTTCCTTTTATTATTGGGGAGGCACCCTTTTTATGTCCCAAACAATGTATGATGGCAAGTTTTTTTGGTTCCCAGATGGCTGTCAAAAGATCTAGAATTTTTTGTTTATTTTTGATAGTCTTTTCTTCTGCCGTTAGGAGGCCCCTTTCTTGATATATCTGTCCATGTACATGGGCCGTAGCAAAAGCATAGCGGCTGTCAGTGTAGATGTTAGCAGATTTGTCTTTTGCCAGGTGTAGGGCCTTAGTCAGCACTAAAAGCTCAGCTCGCTGTGCTGACGTTCCGGCTGGTAAGGACTGTTGCCAAAGAATCTCAGATTCCGTCGTAACTGCTGCTCCCGCTTTTCGAATCCCCTCTTCCACAAGGCTGCTGCCATCTGTATAGAGAGTTAGTTGGGGATTCTGTAGCAGGGTGTCAGTTAGATCAGGCCGAAGAGTGGTATAGGTTTGCAGAGCCGTCAGGCAATCATGAAGTTCTGGTACTGCGTTCTCGGTAACATCAGTGGGCAGAAGGGTGGCTGGGTTTAGACTGTTAGTAACTTCTAATTTAATCCTTGGCTAATCTAGGAGCAATGCCTGGTATTGTACTATTCGTGCGTTTGAGAGCCATCGTTCAGGAGGGGAGTTTAGAAGGGTCTTAACAGCATGTGGAGTAAACACGGTTAATTGTTGCCCCATGGTTAATTTGTCAGCAAATTTGTCAGCATCTTTTATCAGCAGGGCAGTGGCTGCAATTCGTCTGACGCATGAGGGCCACCCGGAGGCTACTGGGTCCAGATGTTTAGAGAGATAGGCTATCGGCCTTCGCCAGGGCCCAAGTTTCTGAGTTAGTACTCCCCTTGCCACCCCGGTTCATTCATCTACGAACAGTTCAAAACGCTTATCAGGGTTGGGGAGTGCCAGAGCAGGAGGTGAGGTAAGAGCCCTTTTAATGTCCTGGAAGGCCTTCCCTTGTGTCTCAGTCCAGTTAATCTTGGTGGCTTCAGGGCCATTCTGGTTAACGCCCTTCAGGGCATCGTATAGAGGCTTGGCCAGCTCTGTAAATCTGGGTATCCAGAGCCAGCAATAACTCACCATTTCCAAGAATTCTCTCAATTTCTTTCTTGTGGTAGGGGTTGGTAAGGTTAGGATGGCCTGAGTGCGTGGCTTTCCTAGCCATCTCTGTCCTCCCTTTAGGATATACCCTAAATAGTTTACTTGTTCTTGACAAATCTGAGCCTTTTTAATTGCGTTTATAGCCTAAGTCCTGTAGTAACCTCATTAGGCCTTTTGTTCCTGTTAGACAATCCTGAACAGTTTCTCCAGCCACAAGTAAATCATCCATATATTGTAATAAGGTTACTTTGGGAAACTGGTTATGGAAAGGTTGTAGGTCCCGTTGTAGGGTCGTAGTAAAAAGAGTGGGCGAGTTTTTAAATCCCTGAGGTAACCGTGTCCATGTTAGCTGAACCGGTTGGCCCCTCTCATCAGTCCATTCGAAAGCAAATAAAGGTTGACCTTTGGGGGCCAGTGGTATGGAGAAAAATGCATCTTTTAAATCTAGCACGGAGTAAAACTTTTGTTCTGGTGGCAGCAGGCTCAAAAGTGTGTAGGGTTAGGCACTGTAGGGTGTATGTCAGTTACCCTATCATTTATTGCCCGTAGATCTTGTACTGGTCTATCATCTTCACTGTTGGGCTTTTTAACAGGAAGGAGAGGAGTATTCCATGGGGAATGGCAGGGGACCAGGATTCCTGCATTTAGGAGCCGATTAATATGGGGGGTTATTCCCTTTTTAGCTTTTTCAGTTAAGGGGTACTGTCGTAGCCGAATCGGGGTGGCTCCAGCCTTTAATTCTACCACCACTGGTATTCGATGGGCCATAGCCCCAAAGGGGTGGTTTTCTGCCCAAACTAAGGGGAATTCCTCTCTTAAAACAGTCAGTTGAGGATTGTCCTCTGGGTGTGCTTTTTGTCCCGTTTCAAATAGCAGTCCTTCCTCCTGCAAGGGCAGTGTAATCATAATGGAGGGAGGCTTGTCTGGCCCGAATGCAAATTCAAATCCTCCTTTGTCAAACTTTATGGGAGTCTGTAAATGTTGTAGCAAATCTCGTCCTAAGAGTCCTTCATAGGGGCAGTCAGGCATGACCAGGAAGGAGTGGGTGACTGTTTGTTTGCCCAAGTCGACCTTCCTGTCTGTGGTCCAAAAACAGCGTTGAGTCCCAGTGGCCTTCTGTACCAAAGCCTTTTCTGGTTGTTTCGGTCCATAATCTGATTGGAGGACTGAGAACGTGGCCCCTGTGTCTATTAAGAACGTCTTAGGTTTTCCCCCCACTTTTAAGTTTACCAAGGGCTCGGGGAGGCTCAAGCCTTGACCCCTTCAGTCTGAGTCCAATTCTAGCATCTCGGGGCCCTTTCGGGATTGTTCCTTTTTAGTAGGAAGTTCGGGACATTCATTTTTCCAATGTCCTTCCTTTTTACAATAAGCACATTGGTTCCTCTTTAAGGGCTTTCGTGGGCCGGATATTTGTCCTCTCCCTTTGGGTTGGAAGTCAGACCTTTCCCTCCCTCGGGGAGATTTGTCATTTAGGACTGCCGCCATTACTTTGGATACCTGCCTTAACTGTCTCTTCTCAGTTTCATCTCTATTATTATAAATTTTTAATGTTATCTCTACCAATTCAGATCAGTTTTTCCCTTCAAAACCATCTAATTTTTGTAATTTCCTTTGGATATCTGGGGCCGACTGTGTCACAAAGGCCAAGTTAATTGCCCACCTGCCTGTGTTTTTTTTTTTTGTGCCTCAGGGTCTATGGGGGTCCATAGCCTGTAAGTCTCCATCAGCCTTTCCAGGAAGGTGGCTGGAGACTCTGTGGCTCCCTGGGTCACCTCTGTAACCTTGGACATATTAGTTGGCCTTCGTGCTGCCGCCCGAAGTCCTGTTAACAGAGCCTGGCGAAAACGGGCCAAAGCCCCTCGTCCCTCCTCCGTGTTAGGATTCCATTCCGGTCGGGTACTAGGGAGCACGGTTTCAATTAGGTTGGGGTTATCAGTGGGCCGTCCATCTGGACCAAGTACCTGTTTACGGGCCCCCCACATGATTTTTTTCTCCTTCTTCCGTAGTAAAGAAAACCTGTAACAACTGCTGACAATCATCCCAGGTCGGCTGGTGAGTTACAAATATAGTTTCTAACAGTGATATTAACGCTTGTGATTTCTCAGAAAATGGAGGATTTTGTAATTTCCAATTATATAAAGCAGTCGTGGAGAATGGGGCGTAAGTAAGAAAAGGCTGTGCCTCCCCTGGTCTAGGTGCTTGTTGCCGCAGAGGCAGAGCAGTGGGCTGCAGTTCAGTCAAGTGATCTCTAGACCGGGTATGCGGTCTCCTGGGCCGACCTGGGAGGATGTTGTCATCGGGGCCGGTATCCGCCTCGGGAGGGACATAGGGAGGGGGAGGTGCAGACGCCTCGGGAGGAGGGGACTTAGAGCTTTTAACATTAGTTTTTTTCCCGTCCGCCATCTTGGCGGCACATATGTTATCTTTAGATCTTGTTTCCTTTCTGTTGGTAGCTCCTGGCGGGGGCAACCAGGGCTTCAGCCAGTCAGGTGGTGTCTCCACGAGACCCCGCCAACACTCAATATAAGGAATCTGATCATCATGTACCTTAAAGACAATATCTTCCACCACAGCTATAACCGAAATAGAGAACGTACCTTCAGATGGCCATCCCACCTCAAATGTCGGCCATTCCCATTCACAAAAGGTGCAGAGGGCTTCCGGGGATACAGAGGCCCCGAATCCCCTGGTGATCTGGCGGAAGTCTCTGAAGTGGTCCAGAACTAGACTCAGGGGGGTCTGCATCTGGGACTTACCTTGTCCCATTGTTAAATTTCTGTTGAGCTAAAGGTTTCAGCACAAAGCCAAAGTGTCCAAGCAAATGCAAGAGCACACACACGAGTGACAAAAGACAGAAGGGGAGAACAACAAGTTTTAACACGATCCCAGTTCAAAGTCGGGACAGAAGAATATCGAAACCGACTTTGAATTCCCAAGGAGGAATCGCGGTGTCCCGTGACTCCTCCTGACTCCAGGCTTAACGTTGCCTCTGACAAGCCTTAATGGAGTCTCCTAGTTTCTTGCTGGCAAGCCAGGGGTCGCAAACTTACCCGAAGAAGGAGCATGTAGTGGCTTCAGTGGAGGGACCCTGTTTCAGATCTTTAACCTCCGCTGTTAGGATCCCGAATGAGCCCCCAAATGTTGCGATCCGGGAGCCACACGCCTGGAGTCCCCCGGTAAATGTGACCCGTGTCCCAACCAAGGACACCCGAGAATCACCAACACCAAGTAGAAGGATTAACGAAGGATTTATTCAAGTATAGAAGCTTACACAAACTGTCCGGACAGGATCCCACTCGGAGAGAAGTGAGTGAGACCCCGACTAACAGTCGGGCGAGACTTTTATACCCTTTATAGGGCGGGAAGTCCCCAAGGAGGGAGGGAGCTGTTTAATTTTGAACCAGCCAATCAGGAACCCGGTTCTTCCTGCTTCAAACAAGCAGAGTTCCCCCTTTATAGAAGCCAATGTACACCGTGGGCTGTTCTGTTCCAGGAAAGGTACGCTCCCTTCCTGTTCCTGAGCAAGCAAGCAAAGCAACTTTCTTACAGAAGCCAAAATGTGCTGTTAGCCCTGAAGCTGTTCTTCCATTTCTTTTGTCACAACCTGGTGCAGCTAAAAAACAAAACAAAACAAAACAAAACAAAAGCTATACTTCTTCAAGAAAATATGTTTCTCCACAAGAGGCCAAATGTTTCTCCATCTGGGAAATATCTGAGTGGTGAATTGCATTTTTCACTTTCTATCTGATCAGGTGGATGAGAAGCCCCAGTTGCTGGGGCCAGATCTAGTTTATGTCTACTGTCCTAGTGTCATTAATAGACACCCCCGCCCCCAAATTCACTCTCAAAATTGTTCCATTTGGATGATATATTACATGATCACCTTATGTCTCACTCTTGTGATAATAGCAGGCATGAAATGACCTTTAAGTAAGAATTGTTACCGAGTTCAAGCTCATATTGCTTAGCTGCATGATGGGCCAATAAGTCAAGAGAAGGGGTGTTGGGGAAGGAATAGTGACTTTATTTGGAAAGTCAATGGACCAAGAAGATGGTGGACTAGGGTCTCAAAGAACCATCTTCCCCAGGTTAGAATTCAGTCTTCTTTTATACTAAAAGGGGAGGAGGTGTGTGGCTGGTTGTTGTAGACTTCTTGGTACTGAAATCCTTTGTTCTTGCAGCTGTCCATGGAGTTTTGGTCACAGTGTTCCTATAAACCTCCAAGAAGACAATTGTTACTTTTTGTTCTGTAAATTTTTATCTCTATATGAATGGAAAAGTGTTATACCTTTAAAGGTCAAGCCTGGGAGGTGGAGCCTTGAGAAAGGGCTATCCTATATATTTCAGGCTATAGGCAACATTCCTTTACAAAGGTGCAGAGCCAGCATGACTAAGCACAGGCAACAGGGCACAGAGGTTAAGAGCTAAAGGAATAGATCCAATGTGGAGTCAGGTTTATCCTTCTGTTACAGAATGCCAATTTATCCTTTGAGAAGACTAAAGTTATTCTGAGAAATATTTACTTTCTTTTAAAAGACTTTTAATACTTTCAGACACATTGATTTCTGACGACATTAATTGTATGTATATAAAGTGTTCAATAAGATCAGAAAGACTAATGAAAAGTAGTGAATCACCAAGACATGGAATTAATACAGATGGTCCCCAACTTACGATGGTTCAACTTATGATTTTTCGACTTTATGATGATGTGGAAATGATAACGTAAGCAGTAGAATTTTGACTCTCTCCTGGGCTAATGATACGTGGTATGTATGATACTGTCTCCTGATGCTGAGCAGTGGCAGCAATGCAATCACAAGGGTGAACACCTGATACGCTTACAACCTTTCTGTACCCAGACAACAATCTGCTTTTCACTTTCAGTACAGTATCCACTGTACTGAATTGCATGAGATATTTAACACTTTATTATAAAATAGGCTTTGTGTTAGATGATTTGGCCCAACTATAGGTTAATGTAAGTGTTCTGAGCATGTTTAAGGTAGGCTAAGCTAGACTAAGCTATGAGGTTTGGTATGTTGGTGTATTAAATTTATTTTTGATGTCCAGTATTTTCGATTTGCAATGGGTTTGTCAGGACCTAACTGTGTGGAAAGTGGAGGAAGATCTGTATGGCAAAACTCATGTCCCATTCTTCAGTCCCGGAGCTCAGAAGCTCCACCTAAAGGTTCTTCGGACTAATGAAGGCCTAGCTTATTCCCAGGACATCTCATTAGGTGGAGAAGGAGTTCATAGCCATGCCACTCAGGCAGTGCTTCTCCTTGATCTTTAGTTGTTTTTCAGGAGACCAGCAGCCCCTCCCTCATTAACCTCAGGGCTTTACTGTCCATCTTCTGCCCGGAAAATTCAGTGATATGATAGAAGAAATGTTCACATATTGAGGTTTAAGGAAGTCATTCTGGCTTATACATGAGGTAACTTGGAATTTTATGCTAACTAAAACAGCCTGTTTGTACCTCATCAAACATAGATTGTACATCTGCTTTAATTATTAAAGAAAAGCGCACATTGACTGGAAGTAAAGAATGTCCAAGTTAAAAATGAATATTAAGTGCCTCCTTTCCTGGGATGCAATGCTGGAGCCCCTTTAATGATAAGACTCCTTCCCAGGTGCCAAGGCCATGCCTACTTGCTGTGTCCATGCTGATATGTTATTTCTGAAACCTTGAAGGAATGTATCCCTGACTTGTTCGATGTTCTTTGCTCTGACAAGACATAAAACTGTGCTGAAAGTCATGCTTCTCTGGAGCAGTGTCTTAGAGTAATCTGGGAAGCTGGCTTCCAGGCTATAGTCCTCAGTTTGGCTCCAATAAAGCTCTTTTCTATTCCTATTATAGATTGTTTATTGATCATTTTCATTGACAGATACCTTTGCCTCCAGTGTCCTCTGCCCAGTTCCCACGGCCTCCCACATGGGAGGACCTGCTGTCTGGGCGGAGTTGGGGAGAAGGGCCAGCACAAGTGCTGTGGAGCCAGGTGCTGCCTCAGGGTTTCCAGCCCCATGACCCACTAGCTCTGTGAGCTCAGGCAGGCTTCATAACCTCATTGTGCCCCAGTTCTTCTGCCTGTTGAATGTCTAATAACAATTGAGACTTCCCAGGGATTTCCGGGATTAGACAGGTGGGTTAAGAGCTGTCAGGCATTGAGACTGCGCTCAGTGTAGAAGAGGGGTCGCCCACATGCCTGACGCATGTAACCCCACAGCCCTGGGAGGAAGGGTATCCATTGTTCCATGGATACATGTATGTAGGCTCACAACAAATATCCACTGTTGCTATTATTCTCATAGTTCATAGAAAGGCATGGTAGCCACTTGGGGCCCTCTGGCTTTCAAATACCGCCCCCAGACCTCCTCCTTCCATGTGTCCCCCCTTTACTGTGCCACAGCCCTCTGTGGTTTGCTGGTTGGTACGGGAAGTGGCAGTGGTGATGGAAGTTACTGACCTGGGCCTGCAGGATTTCCAGCTCACATGGAGGTTTTTCTTCCGTGCCAAATATAGTCTTTTATAATGAAGGAGCCGCTGGGTATATTTCTTTTGCTTTCCAAGCTGCTGTTGAAAGAAGTGCCTTGACCATGAGTAGCATTTGAATTAAGGACATAAACCAAGTGATGGAGTGATTTTGACAGAAGACAGTCATTTAGAAAAGTTTAGATAATTATTACCATTTGTGCAAGACTGCTGCTAAAACAGGCAACTCTGAAAGCTGGGAGGAAGAGTCTGTTGGAGGAGAGTCAGTATGTTGTGATGGAAAGAGTTTGGTGTGTCTCTGGAATTAGAAATCTGAGCTCCAATCCCATCCACCTCTCCAATTCCCAATTTCCTACTCTGTAACTATGTACTCACTGCATGGGAAGATGAAATGACAAATGCAAAAAGAGCAGAGTGCCTGGCACAGCACCAAGCAAGAATCACTAATAACTTATGTTTGTATATCTTAAAGTATCAAAATATTTTCACCTTTGTTAACCATGTCATTTCTTAATTGAAATATAATTGACATACAATATTATGTTAATTTTAGGTGTACATTTGCTTGACATTTTCATACATTATGAAATGTCTAATAATCATCTGTTCCCATACAAATTTTTTTTAACATCTTTATTGGGGTATAATTGCTTTACAATGGTGTGTTAGTTTCTGCTTTATAACAAAGTGAATCATTTATACATATACATATGTTCCCATATCTCTTCCTTCTTGCGTCTCCCTCCCCGCCTCCCTATCCCACCCCTTCAGGTAGTCACAAAGCACCGAGCCAATATCCCTGTGCCATGCGGCTGCTTCCCACTAGCTATCTACCTTACGTTTGTTAGTGTATATATGTCCATGCCTCTCTCTCGCCCTGTCACAGCTCACCCTTCCCGCTCCCCATATCCTCAAGTCCGTTCTCCAGTAGGTCTGTGTCTCTATACCTGTCTTACCCTAGGTTCTCATGACATTTTTTTTTTCTTAAATTCCATATATATGTGTTAGCATACGGTATTTGTCTTTCTATTTCTGACTTACTTCACTCTGTATGATAGACTCTAGGTCTATCCACCTCATTACAAATAGCTCAATTTCGTTTCTTTTTATGGCTGAGCAATATTCCATTGTATATATGTGCCACATCTTCTTTATCCATTCATCTGATGATGGGCACTTAGGTTGTTTCCATCTCTGGGCTATTGTAAATAGAGCTGCAATGAACATTTTGGTACATGACTCTTTCTGAATTCTGGTTTCCTCAGGGTATATACCTAGTAGTGGGATTGCTGGGTCATATGGTAGTTCTATTTGTAGTTTTTTAAGGAACCTCCATACTGTTCTCCATAGTGGCTGAACCAATTCACATTCCCACCAGCAGTGCAAGAGTGTTCCCTTTTCTCCACACCCTCTCCAGCATTTATTGTTTCTAGATTTTTTGATGATGGCCATTCTGACTGGTGTGAGATGATATCTCATTGTAGTTTTGATTTGCATTTCTCTAATGATTAATGATGTTGAGCATTCTTTCATGTGTTTGTTGGCAGTCTGTATATCTTCTTTGGAGAAATGTCTATTTAGGTCTTCTGCCCATTTTTGGATTGGGTTGTTTATTTTTTTGTTATTGAGCTGCATGAGCTGCCTGTAAATTTTAGAGATTAATCCTTTGTCAGTTGATTCATTTGCAAATATTTTCTCCCATTCTGAGGGGTGTCTTTTGGTCATGTTTATGGTTTCCTTTGCTGTGAAAAAGCTTTGAAGTTTCATTAGGTCCCATTTTTTTATTTTTGTTTTTATTTCCATTTCTCTAGGAGGTGGGTCAAAAAGGATCTTCCTGTGATTTATGTCATAGAGTGTTTTGCCTATGTTTTCCTCTAAGAGTTTGATAGTCTCTGGCCTTACATTTAGGTCTTTAAACCATTTTGAGCTTATTTTTGTGTATGGTGTTAGGGAGTGATCTAATCTCGTACTTTTGCATGTACCTGTCCACTTTTCCAAGCACCACTTATTGAAGAGGCTGTCCTTTCTCCACTGTACATTCCTTCCACCTTTATCAAAGATAAGGTGTCCATATGTGCGTGGGTATACCTCTGGGCTTTCTATCCTGTTCCATTGATCTACCTTTCTGTTTTTGTGCCAGTACCATACTGTCTTGATTACTGTAGCTTTGTAGTATAGTCTGAAGTCAGGGAGCCTGATTCCTCCAGCTCCGTTTTCTGTTCTCAAGATTTCTTTGGCTATTCGGGGTCTTTTGTGTTTCCATACAAATTGTGAAATTTTTTGTTCTAGTTCTGTGAAAAATGCCAGTGGTAGTTTGATAGGGATTGCATTGAATCTGTAGATTGCTTTGGGTAGTAGAGTCATTTTCACAATGTTGATTCTTCCAATCCAAGAACATGGTATATCTCTCCATCTATTTGTATCATCTTTAATTTCTTTTATCAGTGTCTTATAATTTTCTGCATACAGGTCTTTTGTCTCCTTAGGTAGGTTTATTCCTAGATATTTTATTCTTTTTGTTGCAATGGTAAATGGGAGTGTTTTCTTGATTTCACTTTCAGATTTTTCATCATTAGTATATAGGAATGCCAGAGATTTCTGTGCATTAATTTTGTATCCTGCTACTTTACCAAATTCATTGATTAGCTCTAGTAGTTTTCTGGTAGCATCTTTAGGATTCTCTATGTATAGTATCATGTCATCTGCAAACAGTGACAGCTTTACTTCTTCTTTTCCGATTTGGATTCCTTTTATTTCCTTTTCTTCTCTGATTGCTGTGGCTAAAACTTCCAAAACTATGTTGAATAAGAGTGGTGAGAGTGGGCAACCTTGTCTTGTTCCTGACCTTAGTGGAAATGCTTTCAGTTTTTCGCCATTGAGGATGATGTTGGCTGTGGGCTTGTCATATACGGCCTTTATTATGTTGAGGAAAGTTCCCTCTATGCCTACTTTCTGGAGAGTTTTTATCATAAATGGGTGTTGGATTTTGTCAAAAGCTTTCTCTGCATCTATTGAGATGATTATATGGTTTTTCTCCTTCAATTTGTTAATATGGTGTATCACATTGATAGATTTGCATATATTGAAGAATCCTTGCATTCCTGGAATAAACCCCACTTGCTCATGGTGTATGATCCTTTTAATGTGCTGTTGGATTCTGTTTGCTAGTATTTTGTTGAGGATTTTTGCATCTATGTTCATCAGTGATATTGGCCTGTAGCTTTCTTTCTTTGTGACATCCTTGTCTGGTTTTGGTTCCCATACAAATTTCTTACAATATTATTGACCATATTCCTTATGCTGTATATTACAATCCATGGCTTATTTATTTTATAACTGGAGGTTTGTACCTCTTAATCCCTTTCACCTATTTTTCCCCTCCCTAACCCCTCCCCTCTGGCACCCATCCTTTTGTTCTCTGTATCTGTCTGTTTTCATTTTGTTTTATTTGTTTTGGTTTTTAGATTCCACATGGAAGTGACATCATATGGTATTTGTCTTTCTCTGCTTGACTTTTTCCACTTAGCATAATACCCTCTAGATTCATCCATGTTGTTGCAAAAGGCAAGATTTCATTTCTTTTGTTACTGAGTAATATCCCATTGTGCATATCTATATCCATATCTATATCTATATCTATGTATCTATATGTATTCCTTTATCCATTCATCTGTTGATGGACCCTTAGGTTGCTTCCTTCCATATCTTGGCTGTTGTAAATAATGCTGCAATGAACATTGGTATGTATATATCTTTTTGAATTAGTGTTTTCATTTTCTTTGGAAAAAAAACCAGAAGTGAATTTGCCAGATCATATGGCAGTTCTATTTTTAGTTTTTTGAGAAACCTCCATAGGGTTGTCCACAGTGTCTGCAACAATTTGCATTCCCAGCAAGAGTGCACTAGGGATCCCTTTTCTCTACATCCTAGCCAACACTTGTTATCTGTTGTCTTTTTGATAATAGGCCTTCTGACAGTTGTGGGGTGATTTTTGTGAGGTGATCTCATTTTGGTTTTGATTTGCATTTCTTTGATGATGAGTGATGTTGTCCATCTTTTCATGTGCCTTTTGGCCATCTGTATGACCTCTTTGGAAAAATGCCTATTCAATTCCTCTGCCTATTTTTTAATTGGGTTGTGTTTTTTTTTTTTATTTCTATGTTGAGTTGTATGAGTTCTTTATATAGTTTGGATATTAACCTTTTATTGGACATATCGTTTGCAAATACCTTCTTCCATTCAGTAGGTGGCTTTTACATTTTATAGTTTCCTTCAGTGTGCAAAAGATTTTTAGTTTGGTATAGTCCACTTTGTTTATTTTTGTTTTTGTTTCTCTTGCCTGAGGAGACACATCCAATAAAAATTTCCTAAGACCGATGACAAAGAGTGTATTGCCTGTGTTTTCTTCTAGGAGTTTTTATGGTTTCAGATCTTACATTTAAGTCTTTAATTCATTGTGAGTTTATATTTGTATACCACATGAGAAAGTAGTCCAGTTTGATTCTTTTGCATGTAGCTGTCCAGTTTTCCCAGTATTATTTATTGAAGACTGTCTTTTCCCTATTGTATATTCTGCCTCCTTTGTCATAGATTGATTGACTATATGAGTGGGTTTACTTCTGGTCATCTTAGTCTAATGACCACCTTATTTAGTTAATTTAACAATTGTTTAGGAGTGTTTTTTAATTTCAAGGTATTTGTGAATTTTTCTTCTTTCATGCTCTTGTTGATATCTAGTTTCATACCTTTGTGGTCAGAAAAGACATCTGATATAATTTCTGTCTTCTTGAATTTGTTGAGACTTATTTTGTGGCCTAACATATGGTCTATAGGAAACATTCTCCATACACTTGAGAAGAATGTATATTCTGCTTACTGTTGGATTGAATGTTCTGTGTATGTCTGTTAGATTCATTTGTTCTGTAGTGTTTGTCAAATCTATTGTTTGCTTGTTTCTCTGTATGGATAATTTATGCATTGTTGAGTGTGAAATCTTAAAGTCCTCAATTATTATATTGCTGTTTATTTCTTCTTTTAGCTTTGTTTGTATTTTTAAAATATATTTAGCTGATGTGATGTTGGGTACATAAATATTAATGATTGTTTTATACTCTTGATGAGTTTACTCTTTATCATTATATAATGGCCTTCTTTATATCTTGTGACCATTTTTATTTACTTTTTGACCATTTTTAGTTTAAAGTCTATTTTGTCTGATATATGTAGCTTCCCTTGTTTTCTTTTGGTTTCAAATTGCCTGAAATATCTTTTTATATCCCTTCACTCCCAGTCTATGTGTGTCCTTAAAGCCAAACTGAGCCTTTTATAGGCAGCATTTCATTGGATTTTGTTTCTTTTTATTTTTTAAAATCCATTTGGCTATTATGTCTTCTGAGTGGAGAATTTAATTCATTTACTTTAAAGTAGTTATTGATAAGTAAGGACTTGCTATTGCCATTTTATTAATTGTTTTCTGACTGTTTTGCAGATCTTTTGTTCCTTGCTTCCTCTCATGCTGTCTTCTTTTGTAATTTGATGACTTTTTGTAGTGGTATGCTTTGACTCCTTTATCATATTTTTTTGCATGTGTAGTAGAGATTTTATTTTTGTGTCTACTCAGGTGCTTACATAAATTATTTTACAGTTATAACATCCTATTTTAAGCTGCTAATAATTTAACTTGGATAATCTACATAAACTTAAAAAAATAAATTTATTTATTTATTTATTTATGTCTGGCTGTGTTGGATCTTCGTTGCTGCGCGCGGGCTTTCTCTAGCTTCGGTGAGCAGGGACTACTCTTTATTGTGGTGTGTGGGCTTCTCACTGTGGTGGCTTTTCTTGCTGAAGAGCATGGGCTCTAAATGCAGGGGCTTCAGTAGTTGTCACACATGGGCTTCAGTAGTTGTGGTGCCTGGGCTCAGTTGCTCTGAACATGTGGGATCTTCCTGGACCAGGGATTGAACCTGTGTCCCCTGCATTGGCAGACAGATTCTTAACCACTGAGCCACTAGGGAAACCCTACATAAATTTTACACTTTAACTTCTCACCTCCCCTTAGGGTTTAGGTTTTTGATCTTACAATTTGCATTTATTTTTATTTTGTGTGTCCAATAATAAATTATTGTAGTTACAGTTATTTTTTTTTTACATCTTTATTGGAGTATAATTGCTTTACAATGTTGTGTTAGTTTCTGCTGTGCAACTAAGTGAATCAGCTATATGTATATGTATATCCCCATATCCCCTCCCTCTTGAGCCTCCTTCCCACCCTCCCTATCCCACCCCTCTAGGTGATCACAAAGCACTGAGCTGATCTCCCTGTGCTATGCAGCAGCTTCCCACTAGCTATCTATTTTACATTTGGTAGTTTATATATATCAGTGCTATTCTCTCACTTCATCCCAGCTTCCTCTTCCCCCTCTGTGTCCTCAGGTCCGTTCTCTACATCTGTGTCTTTATTCCTGTGCTGTCACTAAGTTCATTAGTACCGTTTTCTTAGATTCTATATATATGTGTTAGTATACGGTATTTGTTTTGCTCTTTCTGACTTACTTCACTCTGTATGACAGACTCTAGGTCCATCCACCTCACTACAAATGACTCAGTTTCATTCCTTTTTATGGTTGGATAATATTCCATTGCATATATGTGTCACATCTTCTTTATCTCTTCATCTGTCGATGGACATTCTTTTTAAAGTTTTGAACTAGAGTTGTAAATAGTTTATGCACCACCATTACAATATTAGAAAGTCTGACTTTGACTATATATTTACCTTTACTGATGAGTTTTACATATTTGTATGTTTCTGTGATATTAAGTAGCATATTTATTTCTGCTTGAAAAACACACTTTGGCATTTCTTATAAGTTGGGTGTAGTGGTGATGAACTTCCTCAGCTATTATTTGTTTGGGAAAGTCTTTTTTTTTTTTTTTTTTTGCGGTACGCGGGCCTCTCACTGTTGTGGCCTCTCCCATTGTGGAGCACAGGCTCCGGGCGCGCAGGCTCAGTGGCCATGGCTCATGGGCCTAACCGCTCTGCGGCACATGGGATCTTCCCGAGCTGGGGCACGAACCTGTGTCCCCTGCATCGGCTGGCGGATTCTCAAAAACTGTGCCACCAGGGAAGACCTGGGAAAGTCTTTATCACTCCTTCATCTCTGAAGTACAGCTTTGCTGGGTGTAATATTCATGGTTGACAGTTTTTTTTTCTTTCAGAATGTTGAATGTATCATCCTACTCTCTCCTGGCCTGCAGTTTCTGCTAGGAAGACCACTGGTAATCTTATGGGAGGATTCCTTATATGTGACAAATCACTTCTCTTGCTGTTTTCAGAATTCTCTTTGTCTCTGACTTTTGACAATTTAATTGTAATGTATCTCTGTGTAGGCTTTTTCAGGTTCAACCTCTTTGGGGTCTTTTGAACCTCATGAATGTGGAGGTTCATTTAACTCCCCAAGTTTGGGGAGTTTTCAGCCATTATTGCTTAAATACACATTATGGTCATTTCTCTTTCTCTTCTCCTTTGGATTCCCCAAATGTGTATATTGTTTCTTTTGGTGATGTTCCATACGTCCTGTAGGCTTTTTTCACTCTTTTTTCTTTTGGTCCTCTATCTAGATAATTTTAAATCACCTTTCACTTATTTTTTCTTTTGCTTGGTCAAGTTTGTTCTTGAGGCTCTCTATTTAGAGATAACCAAATGGCTTAGAAAAAAAAAATTTAAAGTGCGTCTGGTGATAATAAGAGTCACTTAAAAACTTTTTATTTTTTACACTTATAGAAAGTTTCCAGATCAGAATAGAATATAGAACATCCATATATCCTGATTCCACTGTTAATATTTTCCCTCATTTGCTTTACCATTTGCTTTCTCTATTTCTCTCTATATACAATATATATATTTTTCTAAGCCATTTAGTTATCTCTAAATACTTAAGCATTCTCATATACCCTTCATCACAATTATCCACTTCATTAAATTTAACTTTTTTTCTAATATATTGACCATATTACAATTTTGTCAATTGACCAAATAATGTTCTTTATAGCATTTTCCTTGCTTCAATATAGGATCCTGTCTAGATTAGGTATTTCAATAAGTTTCAGTGTCTCTTTAACCTCCTTTAATCTAGAACAGTTTGCAGATGGCAAATTGCATAATTACATGAGCCAATTCCTCATAATAAATCTTTTCCTCTGTCTCTCTCTGTCTCTTTCAGTTTATAAAATAGAATAATAATTATTTTGGGTTTGCCTAATGTTTTCTCTCAGCTAGATTTGGGTTGTGTATTTTAAGTCAGGATGTTAGAAAAGTGATATTATGTCCTTCTTAGGGCATCACTTATAGAGACATACAGAATCCATCTCTTCCTCAATGGTGATATTAATTTTAATCACTTGGACATAGTGTTGTCCCATTTTTCCATTCTATACTAACACTTTTTTCCCTTGTAAGTCATCTAATAAGCAATCTGTAGAGATCACTTTAAGCCCATGCAAATATCCTGCTTCTCATAGAAATTTCCCTCTAGATTTAGCATCTGTTGATGCAACCTGCAGTCCCACAGCTGGTGGTGAGCAGAAACATGTTTCAACACAGGTGTCTGGCTCTGGTACATGTGCTCTTTCTGGATGAAGCCCCTGCATCTGTCTACTCTGACACCTGTATTCACAGCAGTCATATGGCATCATCCCAGCCCAGACATTTATTTGAGTCCATACTTGGAGTGATTCATGAACCTGGAAGATGTATGAAGACCTCAAGAGCATTTGTGAAGAATCCAGCAGAGTGAAAATCCAACCACTTCTTCAGGACGCCCCAAAGGAGCCTTGAGTTCCTCCCCTTTAGGGGATTTCAGGAAACCCATCAGCAGACAGACCTCAGCTCTATAACGTTCAGCTAGTATCTTCTCCTCAGCCAGGCCTGATCTGTGATCCCCTGTAGGTGTTCTTCGCTGATGCTATCCCACCCTCTATCCAAGCCTTCATTAATACTCACGGAAAAATCTTCAGAAGTCTTTGCTTGCACATCTCTCCAAAGCTTACCCTAAGTGAGCTTTACTGTCACTAAGGATGCCTGACTTCTCTCTCATAGACTCTGCAGAAGAAATAGGCACTTAGGACTCCATATGATTAATATCTTCTCCCCCACTGGACATGCCTAGCACTGCCTGACCCTCTGGTCTCTGGGAAATCCATTTAGCAGTCAGCATCACTTCTTGATTGGGCACAGACCTGAAGTAAGTGTGTGGACAATTTCTGGGTAACACTGATAAATCTCCCCTCCCTCTAGTACCTAACAACAGGCACTTAGGCTGTGCCCTCCTCAAAGACAGCAACCAGTACTGGAGAGGGTCATATAAGGAAAATGACATTAGTCATTACCATTTCCATTATGGTGTGTACTGTGGTCCAGAAACTGTGATGGTAGACATTTGACTTACATTTTTCATAATTGATCTTCATAGCAAATTTACAAGCTATACAGATAAGGAAACTAATGCTCAGTGAGACTGAGAGTTTCTTAGGTAACACGTGAGAGCAGCTGGTATTTGGATCTGGCATGTCAGATTCTGACATCTAGGCCCTTTCCACTTTTCCATGGTGCCTCCCAGGTTGAGATGTTCAGATTATGTTTCAATAAACCAATGTCATCCCATGCTATCTTCTATATTTATGAAATTCTACAAAAGTTATTATACTTATAGTAAGGTTAATATATGGTCTTTAGAACTATCTATGACCTTGAGCTTCTCAGTATTAATGTGTTGGGAAAAGGTTGAGAAACCCCCCACCATGCACTACTGTACCAGGATGGATGAACATATAAACTACAGTAAATATAGAGTTATAATTTTTATTAAAGAAATCAGAAGTATATATATTCAATTCTCCAAAAGCATTTTGTTGCTGATTTCCAAGTCTCACTGCAATTACTAGTTAATAAAAACATGTTTTAATATGCTGGCAGAAAATTGATACTATTTCCAATCTCTGCCATGAAACAAATAAATGGGGGAGAAATTGAGCTATTTCATTTCAGAAATGGAAAATGGATTTTTAAAAGTTCAGATCATTACCAAGAGTAATTTTCTTATAATAAGTTTAACACTGGCTTGCTCACTGCACAACTTTGTCAGGGAAGATTGTTATTTTTGAAACAAAATAAAGATGTAATATATTCTAAGAGTTGTCTGTTCTAAAAGCAGGTGTGTGTGGGTCCAGTAGTGTTGCCTCTGCCCAGGGCCAGGGCAAGGCCTGAAAGACCACTGCACAGAAGCCTGTGTGGCTTGTTTTAGAGAGGATAGAAGGACAGGGATCAGGTCTGGCTGGGGTTACTTCTTATTTCCCAGGAGGCAGTGAGTGCTCTGTGTGCATGCATGGCTCAGGAGATCGAATCTTGGTTTCTCCTTCTAATAACCTCCATATTCTTGGAAGTAGAGTGTGCTAAACATTATTTATGTACACTGATACCTGGCTCTGTCTACTTCTGAGCACATGAGACAATGATACTTCTTAGCCTCCTTGAATCTGGACATGGTCATGTGATTTGTTTGGCCAACATCAGGAATGAAAATTACCAATATCAGGAATGAGAAAGAGAATGTAACTACAGAATCTAAAGTCATTGAAAATATTGTAAGAAATATTGTAAAGACTTTATGTCAATAAATGTGGGAAATTAAATGAAATAAATTTCTAAGAAAAAAAAACAGCTTACTGAAAATGACATGAAAAATAGAAATTATATATTTTCTCATATTTCTTAAAAATTTTAGTCTTTACTTAAAACCTTTCTCATAAATAAATACACAATTTCAGACAGGTTTTCTGGTAACTTCTTGATAACATTTTAAGAAGAAATAACACAGATATTACACAAACTCATCCAGAGAATAGAAAAAGTGAAAATATTCTCAACTAATATCATGAGCTCAGAACAAACTTCATACCAATACCCGACAAGGACATTTAAAGAAAGGAAAATTACAAGCTAATTTTACTGAAAAACATAGTTGCAAAAAGTCCTAAAAAATATTTTCAACAAAGGAAAATATACCACACTAACTTAGGTTTACTCAAGAATTGTAAGATTGGTGTAACACTAGAAAATTAATGCAGTTCACCATATTATGAGAATAAGGAGAGTAATCATATGATTAACTAAACAGATAAAGAAAAGTCACTTGATGAAGTTTCGTGACAAAAGCTTTATTTTTTTTTAAACTAGAAGTTTAAACCTTTTGACCACATTCACCCTTTCTCTCACCCCCACCTCCCCAACCACACTTTACCTCCACTGCCAACCTGTTACTTGTTTCTAGGAGTTTGTTTTCTTCAGATTCCACATACAAGTGATATCATATCAAGAGCTCTTAACAAACCAGGAATAAATGGAAAGTTCCTTAATATGATGAAAAGTATCTTAAAAATAACTATAGCAAATTCATATTTAATAGTGAAATATTGAAAGCTTTCTAGCTGAGATTGGCAACCAGAAAGGATTGCCTACCCTCATCACTTCTACTCAATGTTGTTCTGAGCATTCTACCCAGTGCAACATTGACACATTGAAAAGGGTAAGTGAAACATTGGAATCTTACTGTGTCATTTGTCCCTCAAGGTGGCACAGCTCACCACCAGGAAAACCCTGCGATTTCTTCTTTGAGGGAAAGTGAGAGCATATGACTGAGTGTCTGGCTTCCCCAGCTGTGTGGGATGCTGCCAAAGAGTCCCATTTCTCTCTCGCCCCATTCAGAAGACTGAGTTGCAAACTGCACAGCTGGGAGGCCAGTGAGCAGCTGGAAGAACAGCAGGCCGGGCTCAGAACAGAATGTATCAAAGGGAGATGGATCCTACTAGCTGTATCACAAACACCATCAGGAGGTCCACCTGTGAGAAGTTGGGGGTGCCTTGTCTGCAGATCCTCCCAACTGGCCACTGCTCTGAACATCTCACCCAAATACAACTCCCTTCCCAACCTGTGTCAAGCACTTGTGCATGCTCCCAACAGTGCAGGAGCAAACCTTTGCAGATGGCTAGGGAGCACATGCCCAAATCCATTGGCTTAGGAGAAAACACAAATTTGAGCATTCAGCACTGTCCTAGGGAAAGCAATACACCCAGTCTGGATTTGCAGGATTGAGAGAAAGCATGTAAGCTTAAGAAATCTGCTACAAGAGGGACCGAGAAGGGCAGAGCAAGTGTACACATAGAAAAGGTCTGAGAAAACCTCAGAATCCCTAATAGAGCTGACAGAAGGTATTTATCTCCTAAAGCCAGCCAGTAAAGACTGGAGGCGGGGTGACTGCTTCTTCAAATGCAAAGATAGCAATGCAAGACTTCAAGGAATGTGAAAAATGAAAGAAACATGACACCACAAAAGGAACACAATAATTTTTCAGTAACAAATCCCAAAGATATGGATATCTGTGATTTACCTGACAAAGAATTCAGAATACCTGTTTTTAAGGAAGCTTAGTCAGCTGCAGGAAAACACAGAAAGCCAATTCAATGAAATCAGAAAAACAATACATGAACAAAGTGAGAAGTTTTACAGAGTGTTAAAAAACATATTTTGAAACTATCCAGTTGGAGGAACAAAAAGAAAAAGGATGAAAGAGAGTGAAGAAAGCCAATAATGAAAGTTTGAAAGCTTTCCCTTTAATATCAGGAACAAGAAAAGGGTACCCACTCTCACCACTCCCATTTAACACCCGAAGTCCTGGCCAGGCCAATCATGTCAGAAAGAAATAAAAGTCATCCAATTTGAAAAGGAAGAACTAAAATTGTCTATGCAGATGATTAGATATTATAATAGAAAACCCTGAAGATGCCACCAAAAAACTGTAAGGTCGGAGCTTAACAAATGGCACCACAAAACAAAGGAAAGCTTTAAGTGAGCTTTATTAGGGAATGCTCCTGGGCGAGGTTCACTGGTCCAAGAGAAAGGGGCCAGAGAAGTCGAGCCCAGCTCTAGGCATGGGAGATTTTTATTGAGGTGTAAGGGAAGGGTGGTTTGCAAGGGGGGTGGGGTTTGCTATACAGGGTAATTCCTTATTTGGTGAGGATACAGCAGGGCCGGGTGTTGGTTGGTCTGTTGTGGGACGTAAGCCCGCTTCCCCCTTCCGTCAGCCCCATTGTCTCTGGGCAGGAAGTTAGAGTCTCTTGTTGATTCTCAGAATAGGTGAGGTTGTCATGTCCCAATGCCTCTCCTTCCTCATACTAGCCGATGCTTCCTCTTACCCCCCAAGGTCTCCTCTCGCCCGGGCCAACGGACCTTACAAACTATTAGAACTAAAAAGTAAATTCAGTAAAGTTGCAGGATATAAAATCAACATACAGAAATCAATTGCATTTTGATACACTAAAAATGGACTATCTATACTTTTCTATTTAATTTTGATTTTAAAAATTAATTCAAAAATTAAACTAAAAGATATAAAGTAGGTCTGAATTATTCCATTGTGTACCTCTACCATTGGAACAAATAAATTTTATTGATTTGACTTACAAAAAAAAAAAAAAGAAACCAATCCTATTTACAGTAGCATCAAGAACAATAAAATACTTAAGAATAAATTTAACCAAAGACATGTACACTGAAAACTACAAGACTTTAATAGTTTTGAAATTAAAGAAGACACAAATAAATGGAAAGATGTACCATATTCATGGATCAGAAGAATTAATATTGTTAAAAGTTTATACTACCCAAAGCCATCTATAGATTCAATGTAATGCCTATCAAAATTCCAATGGCATTTTTCTCAAGAATACAAAAAGCAATCCTAATGTATACATGGAACCACTAAGGACCCTGAATAGCTAAAGTAATCCTGAGAAAGAAGAACAAAGCTGGAGGCACCACAATTCCTGGTTTCAAAATGTATTAGAAAGAAATTGTAATCAGAACAGTATGATAATGGCATAAAAGTAAACACATATATCAATGGAACAGAATTGAGAGCCCAGAAATAAATCCTTGCATATATGATCAACTAATATATGATAAGTAAGCCAAGAATACTCAATGGGGAAAAGACAGTGTTTTCAATAAATGGTTGGAAAAGCTGGATAACTACATATAAAAAAAATGAAAATGGACCCCTATCTTACTGTGCTCACAAAAATTAACTCGAAATGGATTAAAGACTTAAACGTAAGAACCCAAACCATAAAACTCTTAGAACAAAATAAGGGAAAAGCAACTTGAAATTGATCTTGAAAAAGATATTTTTTTTGATATGATACCAAAAGCACAAGCACAAAAGCAAAAATCAAGTGGGACTACATCAAACTTCTGCACAGCAAAAAAACCCATCAATAGTCATGGTTTGTGTGTCCATTCACTTAATACTGTCTTTCAAAGAGAAGAATTTCTTAATTTGGATATGGTCCAAATTATCAACTTTTAATTTTATGGACAAATCCTTTTTGTTTGATATCTAAGAAATATTGTCTCAGCCAGAGGTTAGCAAATGTTTTCGGTGTAGAGCCAGAGAGGCTTTGGAGGCCACATGTAGTTGCAGAATAATCTTCTTTTATTTTATTTATTTATTTATTAATAGATCTTTATTGCAGTATAATTGCTTCACAATATTGTGTTAGTTTCTGTTGCAAAACAAAGTGAATCAGCCATGTGCATACACATGTCCCTGTAAGCTCTCCCTCTTGAGCCTCCTTCCCACCCTCCCTGTCCCACCCCTCTAGGTCATCACAAAGCATTAAGCTAATCTCCCTGTGCTATGCTGCTGCTTCACACCAGCCAAATATTTTACATTTGGTAGTGTATACTGTCGCTGCTACTCTCACTTTGCCCCAGCATCGTGCTCCCACCCCATGTCATCAAGTCCATTGTCTATGTCTACTTCTTTATTCCTGCCTTACAACTAGGTTCATCAGTATCATTTTTGTTTGATTCCATATATAAGCGTTAGCATACAGTATTCGTTTTTCTCTCTTTCTGACTTACTTCACTCTGTATGACAAACTCTAGGTCCATCCACCTCACTACAAATTACTCAATTTCATTTCTTTTTATGGCTGAGTAATATTCTATTGTATATATGTACCACATATTATTTATCCATTAATTTGTCAATGGACATTTAGGTTAGCCCATATCCTGGCTATTGTAAATAGAGCTGCAGTGAATATTGTGGTACATGACTCTTTTTGAATTATGGTTTTCTCAGGGTATATGCCCAGTAGTGGGATTGCTGGGTCATATGGTAGTTCTATTTGTAGTTTTGTAAGGAACTTCCATACTGTTTTCCATAGTGGTTGTATAAATTTACATTCCCACCACCAGTGTAGATGGGTTCTCTTTTCAGCACACCCTTTCCAGGATTTATTTTTTCTAGCTTTTTTGATAATGGCCATTCTCACTGGCATGAGGTGATACCTCACTGTAGTTTTGATTTGCATTTCCCTAATAATTAGTGATGCTGAGCATCTTTTCATGTGCTTCTTAGCCATCTGTATGTCTTCCTTGGTGAAATGTCTATTTAGGTCTTCTGCCCATTTTTTAACTGATATTTGATATTGAGCTCCATGAGCTGTTTGTATATTTTGGAGGTTAATCCTTTGTTGTTTCAGTTGCAAATATTTTCTCCCATTTTGAGGGATTTCTTTTTGTCTTGTTTATGGTTTCCTTTACTGTGCAAAAGCTTTTCAGTTTAATTAAGTCCAATTTGTTTATTTTTGTTTTTATTTCTGTTACTCTAGGAGGTGGGTCAAAAAAGATTTTGCTGTGATTTATGTCAAAGTGTGTTTTTCCTATGTTTTCCTCTAAAAGTTTTGTTGTGTCTGGTCTTACATTTAAGTCTTTAATCCATTTGGAGTATATTTTTGTTTATGGTGCTAGGTAGTGTTCTAACTTCATTCTTTTACGTGTAGTGGTGCAGTTTCCCCAGCACCACTTATTGAAGAGGCTGTCTTTTCTTCATTGTATGTTCTTGTCTCCTTTGTCATAAATTAGGTGCCCATATGTGCATGGGTTTATCTCTGGGCATTCTATCCTGTACCATTGATCTATATTTCTGTTTTTGTGCCAGTACCATACTGTCTTGATTACTGTAGCTTTGTTGTATAGTTTGAAGTCAGGGAGCCTGATTCTTCCAACTCCATTTCTCTTTCTCAAGATTGCCTTGGCTATTTGGGGTCTTTTGTGTTTCCATACCAATTGTAAGATTTTTTGTTCTAATTCTGTGAAGAATGCCATGGTAGTTTGATAGGGGTGGCATTGGAACTGTAGATTGCTTTGGGAAGTATAGTCATTTTCATGATATTGATTCTTCCAATCCAAGGACATGGTATATTTCTCCATCTGTTTATGTCATCTTTTATTTCTTTCATCAGTGTTTTATAGTTTTCTGAGTACAAGTCTTTCGCCTCTTTAGGCAGGTTTATTCCTAGGTATTTTATCCTTTTTGTTACAATGGTAAATGAGAGTGTTTCCTTAATTTCTCTTTCTGATTTTTCATTGTTGGTGAATAGGAATGCCACAGACTTCTGTGCATTAATTTTGTATCCTGCAACCTTACCAAATTCATTGATTAGATCTAGTAGCTTTCTGGTGGCATCTTTAGGATTTTCTATGTATAGTATCATGTCATCAGCAAATAGTGAGTGTTTTACTTCTTCATTTCTAATTTGTATTCCTTTAATTTCTTTCTCTTCTCTGATTGCTGTGGCTAGGACTTCCAAAACTATTTTGAATAAGAGTCTTGTTCCTGATCCTAGTGCAAATGATTTCAGTTTTCCACCATTGAGTATGATGTTTCCTGTAGGTTTGTCATATATAGCCTTTGTTATGTTGAGGTAGTTTCCCTCTATGCCCACTTTCTGGAGAGTTTTAATCATAAATTGGTGTTGAATTTTCTCGAAAGCTTTTTCTGCATCTATTGAGATGATCATATGTTTTTTGTGTGTGTGTGTGTGTGATACGCGGGCCTCTCACTGTTGTGGCCTCTCCTGTTGTGGAGCACAGGCTCAGCAGCCATGAGCTCAGGCTCAGGCTCAGCCATGAGCGCAGGCTCAGCAGCCATGGCTCACGGGCCCAGCTGCTCTGCGGCATGGGATCTTCCTGGACCAGGGCATGAACCCATGTCCCCTGCATCGGCAGGCGGACTCTCAACCACTGCACCACCAGGGACGCCCAATCATATGGTTTTTATTCCTTAATTTGTTAATGTGGTGTATCACATTGTTTGATCTACTTATATTGAAGAATCCTTGCATCCCTGTGATAAATCTCACTTGATCATGGTGTATGATCCTTCTAATGTGCTGGTGGGTTCTGTTTGCTAGTATTTTGTTGAGGTTTTTTGCATCTATGTTCATCAGTGATATTGGTCTATAATTTTCTTTTTTTGTGATATCTTTTTCTGGTTTTGGCATCAGGGTGATGGTGGCTTCATAGAATGAACTTGGGAATATTTCTCCCTCTGAAATCTTTTGGAAGAGCTTGAGAAGGATTGGTGCTAGCTCTTCTCTAAATGTTTGATAGAATTCGCCTGTGAAGCCATCTGGTCCTGGAGTTTTGTTTCTTGGAAGATTTTTAATTACAGTTTCAATTTCATTACTTGTGATAGGTTTGTTTACCTTTTCTAATTGTTCCTGGTTCAGTCTTGGAAAATTGTACCTTTTTAAGAATTTGTCCATTTCTTTGTTGTTGTCCATTTTATTGGCATATAGTTTTTTATAGTAGTCGCTTATAATCCTTTGTGTTTCTGCACTTTCAGTTGTGATTTCTCTTTTTCTTCATTTCTAATTTTATTGATTTGCCACCTCTCCCTTTTTTTTTTTTTTGATGAGTCTGGCTAAGGGTTTATCAATTTTGTTTATCTTCTCAAAGAACCAGCTTTTAGTTTTATTGATTTTTGATATTATTTTCTTTGTTTCTATTTCATTTATTTCTGCTCTGCTCTTTATGAGTTCTTTCCTTCTACTGACTTTTCTTTGTTCTTCTTTCTCTAATTGTTTTAAGTGTAGGGTTAGATTGTTTATTTGAGATTTTTCTTGTTTGTTGAGGTGAGATTGAATTGGTATAAACTTCCCTCTTAGAACTGCTTTTGCTGCATCTCATAGGCTTTGGGTCGTCATGTTTTCATTATCATTTGTTTCTATGTATTTTTAAAATTACTTCTTTGATTTCTTCAGTGATCTCTTGGTTATTTAGTAGTGCACTGTTTAGCCTCCATGTATTTGTGTTTTTACAGATTTTTTCCTGTAATTGATTTCCATCTCATAGCATTGTGGTCAGAAAAGATGCTTGATACGATTTCAATTTTCTTAAATTTTCTGAGGCTTGATTTGTGACCTAAGATGTAATCTATCCTGGAGAATATTCCATGTGCACTTGAGAAGAAAGTGAATTCTAACACTTTTGGGTGGAATGTTCTATAAATATCAATTAGATCTATCTGGTCTATTGTGTCATTTAAAGCTTGTGTTTCCTTATTTATTTTCTGTTTGGATGATCTGTCCATTGGAGTAAGTGGGGTGTTAAAGACCCCTACTATTATCGTGTTACTGTCGATGTCTCCTTTCATGGCTGTTAGCATTTGCCTTATGTATTGAGGTGTTCCTATGTTGAGTGCATAAACATTTATAATTGTTATATCTTCTTCTTGGATGGATCCTTTGATCAGTATGTAGTGCCCCCATTTATCTCTTGTAACAGTCTTTATTTTAAAGTCTATTTTATCTGATACGAGTATTGCTTCTCCAGCTTTCTTTTGATTTCCACTTGCATGGAATATCTTTTTCCATCCCTTCACTTTCAGTCTGTATGTGTCCCTAGGTCTGAAGTGGGTCTCTTGTAGACAGCATATATATGGGTCTTGTTGTTGTATCTATTCAACCAGTTTGTGTCCTTTGGTTGAGGCATTTTATCCATTTACATTCAAGGTTATTATGGATATGTGTGTTCCTTTTACCATTTTTTCAATTGTTTTGGGTTTGTTTTTGTAGGTCTTTTCCTTCTCTTGTGTTTCCTGCCTAGAGAAGTTCCTTTAGCATTTTTTGTAAAGCTGGTGTAGTGGTGCTGAATTCTCTTGGGTTTTGTTTGTCTGAAAAGATTTTGACTACATTGAATCTGAATGAGATCCTTGCTGGGTATAGTAATCTTGGTTGTAGGTTTTTCTCTTTCATCACTTTAAGTATAACCTGCCACTCCCTTCTGGCCTGCAGAGTTGCCACCAAAAAATCAGCTGATAACCATAAGGGGATTCCTTTGTATGTTATTTTTTGTTTTTCCCTTGCTTCTTTTAATACTTTTTCTTTATATTTAATTTTTGTCAGTTTGATTAATATGTGTCTTGGTGTGTTTTTCCAAGGGTTTATCCTGTATGGGACTCTCTGTGCTTCCTGGACTTGGATGACTATCTCCTTTCCCATATTAGGGATGTTTTCCACTCTAATCTCTTCAAATATTTTCTCAGACCCTTTCTCTTTCTCTTCTTTTTCTGGGACCCCTATAATTCGAATGTTCGTTCATTTAGTGTGTCCCAGAGGTCTCTGAGATTGTCTTCAATTCTTTTCTTTTTTTTCATTCTTTTTTCTTGATTCTGCTCCTCAGCTGTTATTTCCACTATTTTGTCTTCCAGCTCACTTATTTGTTCTTCTGCCTCCATTATTCTGTTATTGATTCCTTCTAGTTACTTTTCATTTCAGTTATTGTGTTGTTCATCTCTGTTTGTTTGTTCTTTAGTTCTTCTAGATCTTTGTTTAACATTTCTTGTATTTTATCAATCTGTGCTTCCATTCAGTTTTGGAGGTTCTGGATTATCTTTAGTATCATTACTCTGAATTATTTTTCAGGTAGAATGCTTATTTCCTTTTCATTTATTTGGTCTTGTAGGTTTTTACCTTGCTCCTTCATCTGTGACATATTGTTTTGCTGTCTCATTTTGTTTTTTTTTAATGAGTGGGATTGTTTTCCTGTTTAATGGTTGTTTGATCTGAGGCTTTCAACACTGGACTTTGTCAGCTATTGGGTAGATCTGGGTCTTGGTGCTGAGATGAGGAACTCTATGAGACCTCACTCCAATGAATATTCCCTGGGATCTGAGGTTCTCTGTTAGTCCAGTGGGTCAGACTTGCAGCTCCCACTGCAGGGGCTTCTGCCCAGCCCTGGGTTCAAAAAGCAAGATCCTGCAAGCTGTGTAGGGTGGTGGTTCACTCTGGGGTTGCTCTGTTTCCTTGGGGGTCAGAGTCTCCCACCAGAGGGCAGCAGGTGCCCTAGTTGTGGGGAGACACTAACTCCACAACTTCCCACACCACCATATTGACTCCTCCACTCCTTTTATGTATTTTATTAAACACTTTAAAATTTTATTTTATTAAACACTTTTGTACTGCCCTTTAGTGATATAGAATTCCTTCTTATGGAAGGAATTTGGAGGGACAAAATTTGGCTTACATGTGGTGTTCTGACCCTTGGCATAACTCAAACTCACAAAGACTTTTTTCTGTTTTCTTCTAGAAGTTTTATAGTTTTAAGTTTTGTATTTAGATATATGATCCATTTTGAGTTAACTTTTATATATGATGAGAGGTATGAATTGAAGTTCATTGCTTCTGCATCTGCTGTCTACATTTCTCAGTAATATTTGTATAGATATTTTTCATTCTCCACCTAATTATCTTTGCTTTCCACTAATGGACAGATCAACTAGACAGAAAATTAATAAGGAAACACAAGCTTTTAATGACACAATAGACCAGATAGATTTAATTGATATTTATAGGACATTCCATCCAAAAACAGCAGATTACACTTTCTTCTCAAGCTCATATGGAACATTCTCCAGGATTGATCATATCTTGGGTCACAAATCAAGACTCAGTAAAGTTAAGAAAATTGAAATCATATCAAGCATCTTTTCTGACCACAACGCTATGAGATTAGAAATCAAATACAGGGGAAAAAACGTAAAAAACACAAAATGCATGGAGGCTAAACAATACCTTACTAAATAACCAAGAGATCACTGAAGAAATCAAAGAGGGAATCAGAAAATACTTAGAGACAAATTACAAGGAAATCGCGATGATCCAAAACCTATGGGATGCAGCAAAAGCAGTTCTAAGAGGGAATTTTATAGCAATACAAGCCTACCTCAAGAAACAAGAAAAATCTCAAATAAACAACCTAAACTTACACCTAAAGAAACTAGAGAAAGAAGAGTGAACAAAACCCAAAGTTAGTAGAAGGAAAGAAATCATAAAGATCAGAGAAGAAATAAATGAAATAGAAACAAAGAAAACAATAGCAAAGATCAATAAAACTAAAAGCTGGTTCTTTGAGAAGTTAAACAAAATTGATAAACCTGTAACCAGACTCATCAAGAAAGAGAGGTAGAGGACTCAAATCAATAAAATTAGAAACAATAAAGGAGAAGTTACAACAGACACCACAGAAATACAAAGCATCATAAGAGACTACTACAAGCAACTCTATGCCAATAAAATGGACAACCTGGAAGAAATGGACAAATTCTTAGAAAGTTATAATGTTCTAAGACTGAACCAGAAAGAAATAGAAATATGAACAGACCAACCACAAGTAATGAAATTGAAACTGTGTTTAAAAATCTTCCAAAAAACAAAAGTCCAGGACCAGATGGCTTTATAGGTGAATTCTATCAAACTTTTAGAGAAGAGCTAACACGCATCCTTCTCAAACTCTTCCAAAAAATTGTAGAGGAAGGAACACTCCCAAACTCATTTTGTGCCATTTTAGATAGTTGTTTTTGGTATGTCTCCAAGTTCACTAGTATTTACTTCTCCAAGGTAGTTTTCATCTCAGGGAGTTCTATTTTGTTCTTTTTTATAGCTTCATGTCTATGCTTAACTTTTATAACATATAGAACACAGTTTTAATAACCAGTTTAATGTCATGTCTGCTAATTTTAACACCTGTGTCTGTCTTGGGTCTGTTCCACTAATTGATCAAATACTTGTATTGGGTTATTTTATCTTGCTGATTTTGATTGGATGCTATACATTGTGAATTTTACCTTTTTGGTAGCTAGATATTCTTGTATTCCTAAAAATATTCTTGAGATTTGTTTGGGGACACAATTCAGTTACTTGAAAGAGCTTCATCTTTTTGGTTTTGCTTATTTATTTAGTTAACTATAGTTGATTTATAATATTGTATTAGTTTCAGGTGTAGCTTCAGATTCTTTCTACTATAGGTTATTACAAGTTCTTGTATATATTTCCCTGTGCAATACAGTAAATCCTTGCTGTTTTTCTGTTTTATATATAGTATTGTGTGTCTGTTAATCCTAATTTATCCCCCCCACACACCTTTCCCCTTTAGTAACCATAACTTTGTTTTCTATGTCTGTGAGTATGCTTCTGTTTTGTAAATAAGTGATTTGTACTAGTTTTTAAGATTCTACATATAAGTGATATCATATAATATTTGTCTTTCTCTGCCTGACTTACTTCATTTTGTATGGTAATCTCTAAGTCTGTCCACATTGCTGCAAATGGTGGCCATTCTGATGCATGGGAGCTGATACCTCATTGTAGTTTTGACTTCTCTAATAATTAGTGATGTTGAGCAGTTTTCCTTTCATGTGCCTGTTGGCCATCTGGATGTCTTCTTTAGAGAAATGTCTATTTAGGTCTTCTGCCATTTTTTTTATTGGGTTGTCTGTTTTTTTTTGATATTGAGTTAAATGAGCTGTTTGTGTAGTTTGGAAATTAATTCCTTGTTAGTTTCATGGTTTGCAAATTTTTTCTCCCATTCTCTAGGTTGTCATTTTGTTTTGTTTATGGTTTCCTCTGCTCTGTAAGAGCTTATAAGTTTGATTAAGTCCAATTTGTTTATTTTTGCTTTTATTTCTTTTGCTTTGAGAGACTGACCTAAGAAAACATTGGTATGATTTATGTCAGAGAATGTTTTGACTATATTCTCCTCTAAAAATTTTATGGTGTCATGTCTTATATTTAAGTCTCTAAGCCATTTAGAGTTTATTTTTGTGTATGGTGTGGGGGAGTGTTCTAACTTCATTGATTTACATGTAGCTGTCCAGTTTCCCCAACACCACTTTCTGAAGAGACTGTCATTTCTCCATTATATAGTCTTGCCTCCTTTGTCAAAGATTAATTGGTTGTAGGTGTGTGGGTTTATTTCCAGGCTCTATTCTGTTTCATTGATATGTCTGTTTTTTTGCCAATATCACACTGTTTTGATTACTGTAGTTTTATAGTATTGTCTGAAGTCTGGAAGTGTTATTCCTCCAGCTTCGTTCTTTTTCCTCAGAATTGCTTCAGCAATTCTGGGTCCTTTATTGTTCTATATAAAATTTAGGATTATTTGTTCTAGCTCTGTGAAAACTGTTATGGGTAATCTGACTGAAATCACATTAAATCTGTACATTGCTTTGGGGAGTATGGTCTGGCGATTTTAACAATATTAATTGTTCCAGTCCAAGAGCAAGGGATATCTTTCCATTTTTTTTATCATCTTCAATTTCCTTTATCAGTGTTTTATAGTTTTCAGCATATAGGTCTTTCACATCTTTGGTTAGGTCTGTTCCAAAGTATTTTATTTTATTTTATTTTTTTTGGTGTGACTTTAAATAAGGTTAAAAAAATATTACTCTTTCTGATGTTTCATTATTAGTGTAGAGAAATACAACAGATTTCTGTATGTTAATCTTGTATCTTGCTACCTTCTGAATTAATTTATTAGTTCTAATAGTATTTATGTGGAGTCTTTAGGGTTTCCATATATATATATATATATATATATATATATATATATATATATATATACACAGAGAGAGAGAGAGAGGGCAAGAGAGAGAGAGAGAGCATCATGTCACCTGCGAATAATAACAAATTTATCTTTTCCCTTCCAATTTGGATCACTTTTATTTCTTTTTCTTGACTGATTGCTGTGCCTAAGGCTTCCAATACTATGTTGAATAGAAGTGGTGAGACTGGGCATCCTTGCTTGTTCTAGTATTTAGCAGGAAGGCTTTCAGCTTTTCATTGTTGAGTATTATACTGGCTGTGAGTTTGTTGTAAATGGCTTTTATTATATTGAGATATGTTCCCTCTATACCCATTTTGGTGAGAGTTTTTATCATGAATGGATGTTGCATTTTATCAAATGCTTTTTCTGCACCTATTGAGATGATCATGTGGTTTTTGTCTTTTTTGTTGTTGTTGTTGATGTGGTGTATCATATTGATTGATTTGTGTATGTTGAAGCATTCTTGTGACCCTGGAATGAATCCAACTTGATCATGGTGTGTAATCCTTCTTGTGTGTTTTTGGATTCTGTTTGCTAGTATTTTGTTGAGGATTTTTACATCTATATTAATCAAAGATATTTGCCTGTAATTTTCTTTTTTTTTAGTAGTGTCTTTGCCTTGTTTTGATATCAGGGTGATGGCTTCATAGAACGACTTTGGAAGTGTTCCTTCCTCTTCAATCTTTTGGAAGAGTTTGAGAAGGATAGGTATGAACTCTTTGTATGGTTGGTAGAATTCCCCAGTGACACCACCCAGTCCTTGACTTTTATTTGCACGGAGTTTTGTTTTGTTTTTTTAAATTACTATTCTATTTCACTTTTAGTGATCAGTCTGTTCAAATTATCTGTTTCTTTTTCATTCAGTTTTGGTGGGCTGTATGTTTCCAGGAACTTGTCCATTTCTTCTAGGTTGTCCAATTTGTTGGCATATGATTGTCTATAGTATCCTCTTATAATTTTTTTATGTGTCATAATTTATTTTTTCAGTTTTAATATTTTTAATTGAATATAGTTGATTTACAATGTGCTAATTTCTGCTGTACAGCAAAGTGATTCATATATATATATATGTATACATTTTTTTAATATTCTTCCATTATGGTTTATTATAGGAATTTGAGTATATTTCTCTGTGTTATACAGTAGGACCTTGTTGTTTATGCATTCTCTTATGTTTTTTTTAATTCCTGTGGTATCAGTTGTTATTTCTCCTCTTTATTTCAGTCTACCACCCTAGGTTTGTAATTTTTTCCCCCCCAAGCCACACAGCATTCAGGATCTTAGTTCCCCAACCAGGGATTGAACCTGTGCCCACTGCAGTGGAAGTGTGGTGTCTTAACCATTGGACCACCAGGGAAGTCCCTCTCCTCTTTGTTTCTCATTTTGCTTATTTGGACCCTCTCTCTTTTCTTCTTGGTTAGCCCCTGGCTAGAGGTTTGTTAATTTTGTTTATCCTTTCAAAGAATCAGCTCTTGGTTTTATTGATTTTTTTCTATTTGTTTAAATCTATATTTTATTTATTTCCTTTCTGGTCTTTATTATTTCCTTCCTTCTGCTGACTCAGGTTGGTCTGCTTTTTAATATTTGTTGGGTGGGACCAGAGTGGAGTGAAGTCTAGAGTTTACTTATCCCAAGACTGAGGTAAGAGCTTCTGTGCTCTCCACACAGTGTCAGTGAATCACAATGTTTCACTGCTTGGCTGGTGGGAACAAGCACTATGTCTGGCTCTGTGTGAGCACTGCTTCTTGTTTCTTCTAATCCTCTCAGTCTGCTGGGCTCTGTCTTGGACACCCCTCCCTGCAACAGGGCCTGGAACTCTCTCAAGGTAGTGAACTGGGACAATCACAGGGCTCACTTCATTTGTTTCCTATCTCCCAATGATCACTGTTCTTCATTGCCTAACATCAGGGTTCTACAAACCACTGTTTTAAACATTTGTCCATTTCTGACTGGTTTATGTGAATGGGCAAGTCCTTTCTCTGTTGAAAGTGAAATCCTGCTAAACTAGTTTTATTTATACACATTTGCTTATCAGCTTCCTTGCTCACTATTCTTTTCTTGCAATCCACCTCTCTCTTCTGGGTTCAGTGGTTTATTTATGTAATGTTCTTGGGGTTTAACGCTCATTTTTTCATGCATACTTATTCTCACACAAACAACATTGTTCTCTCCTGTGTGTTTTGTAATCTTGGTTTGGAGCACATCTTTCTTTTCTTTTCTTTTTTTTTTCTTTTTTTTTTTTTGGCGGGGGGGATGATTTTATTAGTTTTCTGTTGTTGAATAACAGATTACCACCACCCCAGAGGGTGGAAGCAACATGAATTTATTATCTCACATTTCCCACTGGTTTGGAGTGCAGCACAGCCCAACTGAGTTCTCTACTGAGGGTCTCACATGGTTGAAATCATGGTATCATAGACATTCTCATATGAAGTCCAGCGTCCTTTTCTGAGTGCATCCAGGCTGTTGGTAGAATGCAGTCCTTGTGGTTGTAGGACTAAGAGCTCTGTTTCTTGTTGCTGTTGGCTGGAACCCCTCTCAGCCCTATTCCTGCCCTGTGGTCCCCTCCACAACATGGGAGTTTCTCCTTCAAGGTCAGCAGGAGTGTCCGTGCTGCTTTGATCTCTGATGTCCTCTGCCTCTGACTTCTAGAGCCAGATATATAGAGCTTGTGTGAATGGGTCAGACCCATATGAAAAACCTCCATTTTGGCTTAAGGTCAACTGACTAGTCATCTTAATTAAACTGGAAAATCCCACTTGCCTTGTAATGTAACAATCACGGGGCTGAGACTCTATAACACTCACAGGTCTTTTTTTTTTTTTTTTTTTTTTTGCGGCATTCGGGCCTCTCACTGCCGTGGCCTCCCCAATACGGAGCACAGGCTCCGGACGCCCAGGCCCAGCAGCCATGGCCCACGGGCCCAGCCGCTCCGCGGCACGTGGGACATTCCCGGACCGGGGCACGAACCCGCGTCCTCCGCACGGGCAGGCGGGCCCCCAACCACCGCACCACCAGGGAAGCCCCACTCACAGGTCTTATGCATACTCATGGGAAGGGAGTTAGTTTCAGGGGTGGGAATCTTGAGGGCAATCTTTGAATTCTGCCTACCACAGTCCACCTTCTGGACCCCAACAATTTATATCCCCTCCAAAACCTTCCCATTAGGTAGTCAACCTAAGTCCAGAATCTCATCATCTTACTTAGACCCAGGTGTGGATGAGGCTCCCGGGTGTAGTTTCCTTGGGCACATTTCCTCCCCATCTGTGGGCCTGTGAAACTAGAGAAGTTATCTTCCCAGTAATCCCAACATACAATGATGGGACAGAGAGAGGATAATGGTATAGTCATTCCTGTCTAAAAGGGGGGAAAATGAAAGGTGAAGAGGAATCACCACTTCAAAGCAGTTCTGAAATACAGTTTGGTGAATTCCAGCCAGTGGTCTCCACTTAGGTTTCAAGGTCTCCGAATTACCCTGTTTCTCTTGGTTCAACCCTCTGCAGTCTTGGTTCTGCTCTCTGGTCTCTGAGTCATCCTTCCTTTTCCATGAGAAGTAGCAGATGTTTGCAGCTATAGTGTTTCATCAGCCTGCTTCCTGCTACCAGGATCCTGCAGGTCCAGTTGCCTCTTTTGATTTTGTAGTCTCTTTCTCCCTTTAATCCAAGTTGACATTTATTTTGTCCAGAACAACCTTCCTCAGAACCTTGTAGGCCTTGTGTGAATTGCACTAGGATTCAGCCCATTAGATAGAAATTACACCCACAGATCTGTTTGAGATAATCCGTGCTCCCTGTCTGGCTCCAGATGAGATGGCTAAGGGACAAAGGAAAGAGGATATAGTCTCTCTGGTTTGGTTGAGAAGACCTGTGAGGCATAATTTTTATCTCTTGAAAGAGGCCTTCGTGTGGCTGAATACTCTGACCTTTTGATCTTTCTGAGGTTTTAACAAAAGGTTGTACAGTTGCACTTGTGGCTTTTTCTCTATGCCATGCTTTTGAAAGTAATCTCTTAATTTTATCACCTTTTGACACCTGGATAGGCTGAGAAACTCCCAAATCATCCACTCTTGTTCCGTTTTGTTTAACAGTTCTTCGCTCAACATATATCTCTCCTCTCACATTTTACTATAATCAGCGATAAAAAACCCAGCTGCATCTTAAACACTTGCTTGAAAATCTTCTTAGCTGTATATCCAAGTTTATTGCTTATGAGTTTTGCTTTCCACCTAACTGCAGGACACAATTTTGCCAAGTTTCTGCCAATAAATAATAAGGATTCCCCATCTTTCCGTTTCCAATAACATGTTTGTCACTTCCTTCTGAGCCTCACCTGTAGTATGCTCCCAATACAAATTCTTACCAACACTCTGGTCACTGAAATTGAGACTTCTTTTGGTCATTCTTCTCAACACTCTTCCATCCTCTGCCTGCTGCCTAAAGCCACTGCCACATTTTAGGTATTATTTACAGCAACACCCACTTCCAGTTAACGAAACCTGTATTAGTTCTCTATTGAAAATACATAACACATTACCACCAACTTAGAGGCTCAAAACAATACCCGTTTATTATTCTTTTACATAGCTAAATATATCATTTCAAGCATAGTTCTGAAGGTTAGAAGTCTGGCAAGGCATGTCTGGGTTTTCTGTTCAGTCTCACCAGCTTGAAACCAAGGTGCTGGCTGTTCTGAGTTTTCTTCTGAGGCTCTGGGGCAAAAGATGTTTCCAAGCTCATTCAGCTTGTTGGCAGAATGCACTTCTCTGTGGTTGCAGGGCTGAGTCTCTGTTTCTTTGCTAGCTGTCAGCTGATGCTGCCCCCATTCCTTGCCATGTGGCCCTCTTCTTCAAAACCAGCAATGGAGAATTTCTCATGCATTGAATCTATTTCCCTTTTTCCAGGAAAAGCCCCATCTTTTGATAAGGGCTCCCCTGATTAAGGGTCCACCCAGGATAATAGCCCTTTCTTACTGTCAACTGGGTCAGGTCTTAGTTACAGCTGCAGCATCTCCTCCCAGCAGCATGTAGATTTGTGTATGATTGAATAGGTGGGAGAAGCTGTGTGTACATATTAGAGATAGAAATCCTAGGGCAAGTTAGAATTCTGTCTACCACAGGGGCTCTGTGAAGCCCAGGTTGGTGGTATATTCCCCCAGAGAAAATTCTCCCTTGTGGCAGTGGTGATTTCCAGGGACATAATCTTCTGGGGACCAGTTTTACGTTTATTTCCTGACTTAGAGTTCCTCAGACAGCACAAGTAGTATAAATTTTAACGTTAAACATGCACAAAGGCAGGGAAATGGTTAGAAATTCTCAGGGGAGTGTTTAGACCAATATAACAAAATTCCTTGTCTTTTTATGCTTTGAAGATATATTTTCTCGTTTCTTTTCTTTCTTTTTTTTACCCTGAAGCTATAACCCCTCCAAGGTTCTAACTACATATATAGAGCTTCTCAGTCCCTACTCCTCGTCAAGCTAATGCTCAAAGCTTTGCCTCCTATTCCTTCATGATTGTTAAAATCCAATCTCCTAGGTTATCAAGAGAGGCAGCCATCTCCACTCCTGCTGCCCCTGGCCCTGGCAGCCATAAAATTAACTCACCTACTTATCAATTTAATTTTTAGTTACCATGTTTTTCTTTCTGAGGATTTCCCTTAATTTCTGGTTTAAATTCACCATTGCTTAAAAAATATGTTTTATTATATATCACCCACTACTTCTTTTTGTTTGTGATGGGAGGAAGGTTTATTTCATCTGTTACATTGATGCAAGTGGAAAATCTTGTTCTTTTTACCTTGTGTTTTGAAGGCATCACCATTTCTCACTGTTCTGAGCCAATAAACCCTTCATTCTCTCTTCCTCTCCTCGTGCCCTACTTCAATCCACCTCCACACAGCTGCCTAAGTCATCTTTGGAAAATATAAATCAGATCGTGCAACTTCTAGGCTTAAAAATGTTCATCGATGCCCAGACTTTTGTGACAGATCTAACTCAGGCCCTGCTCCTGTCTGCCCTGCAGCTCTACCTGCCACGTCTTCACATGACCTGGCCTGAACTTGACCTCATCCTTTCCCAGGAACTCTGAGGTTGCCTTTACTGGACACTTTCCCTTGGCTGTTTGTGAAGGACTCTCCTTTTGTTCTTCAGGTGTCATCCCAGGTGGTCTCCTGACCACCCACTCAGCCTCGTTCCAGTTTCTGTTTTTCCACTTTGTTCCCACCCCAGTCTGTGGTGACTCACTCCCCTTAGCAAAGTGGATGCTCTCTGTGGCCGGGTGCCATCTGCACATGCTTTTCCACCTTCAGTGCAAAGCACAGCCCCTGGCTCAGATCAAGGACTTGCATAGTTTTGAATGATCAGGCCCAGACCTTCCTATGGGATGGGCATAGGAAAGTCAGAGCCTACAGACAGTCAGTAAGATGGGTTATAATCATGTAACTCTACGCTGCTCCTGTGACAGGTAAGGTAGAAACTTGTTATATCAATGAATTCAAGGCTATCTGATTGGAATATAAATATATTTTTGAGTGAAATCATCTTTGTAAGCCTAATTCTTTTAACATTAAGCTTTAAAAACTGGCCCAATTGTTAGAGACACGTTGAAAGAAAAACTTGGGATTACCACCAGGACAGTGTGTCCAGCCAGCTCAGTTCCACAGAGGCCTGCACCCTGGAGGAGAGGTGCTGAGCAGCTGGGGTGGTCAGAGAGCAGCCAGTGACTTGCCCACACGTGACAGACAGAAAGAATCGTCTTAATTCACGATGAGTATGGGAGGGCATTTTCTTCTCATACAGAGTCTAAAGAACTGCTTGAAATAACATCAGCAGATGGCATACTGGTTGTCCGTGTTCAACTAAAGCCCACCATAGGACCTCTGATCACTAGGTACTGTTTAGAAGTCAGACAATATCCTGGATCTTTTACATATGGTATCTCATGGACCAGAGTTGGAGGTGTCTCATACCATAGTCTGAAGCCCTTTCCACCAACAAGTAAAGTCCAGGAAAGAGGACACCAGCAGAAATGTTGCTCTTTGCCTCCAGCCACAACCTCCTGCATCCTTCTTTTTTTCTCCTCCCATCTGATCACTCTGGGCAGAGGTCCCTGTTGAAAACATGCCCTGTGAAGATTCAGAATTTTCTCTTAACCCATTTTGGACACAGAGTGTGCCCAAGGGAATTCTTTAAAAGAAAGGGTCTTTGAGGATACTAAAACTAGGTACTGGTTAAAAAATCCATTTATAAGCAAGTTTATGTCAGGAAAATAGTATCTATTTTATTAAGTGAATAGCATGCCTATGGAAAATAGAATTCTCTATGATTTTTTACAAGTGAAGCTGAGGGATTCTGTACATGAATCCTACTCAGAGATCTCCTGCCCCCTTCCCTCCTTTTCTTCTTTCCCTCAACACTTCCTGCCTTTATCAAATATTTATTGCCTAATGTGTGTCAGGGACATAGGACATGGTTTTTGTTCTCAAAATAGTTATAATCTAGTATGAAATATAGACAAGAAAATAGTCAATCAGAATAATGGGTGGCTGACTTCTGTCTTCAAAGAACAGTCACTGGAAGGGCCTGACCTGCCTTCTCTGTGTTGGATCTTAAATTCCCATGGAATCAAAGTCACTGATAACTGATGGATACTAGGTGAATCTCCATCAGCCAGAGCACAGACATGGCTCTGTGAGCTATTATAATCATTTGCAGATAATATGATTGTCTACTGAGGGAGTCCAAGAGCTACAATAGAACAACTTACTAGAAATAATAATGGCCTTCAATAAAATGTTATTAGATAGGATTAAGTTTGGCTGAGAATAACAGAAAATCCCCCCAATAGTGGCTTAAACAAGTTAGAGAAAACTAGGTGAAGAAAACTGCAAACTTGACCAAAGGACACAAAAAAGAATTGAGTAAATTAATGTTCCTTAATAGCAATATTTCTCAATGGACAGAATGGAAATTGTGGAGAATGGAATTTAATACATACATTTAACACAACTGCAAACAAATTGAGATTTTTTTGAATTTGAAAAATGAGTTCATCTGGAGAAACTGACATTGAAAATAATCAAGACAATGTTGAGAAAATATTTTATGAGGAAGGTATACCTTCTCAGATACTGAAATGCATTATAAAGCTACAATCAGTAAAATAGTATTACTGCAATAGAATAGACAGAGAAACCACTATGACAAATAGAAAGTTCAGAAACACAGTGCATTATATATATAAACTTCTAAATCTATTTGTTATATGCACACATATACTTAGTTTATGACAAAGTTGGCATTTCAAACCAGAGATTGAGTATAGATTGTTCCATGAATGATGGTATGGGGAAAATTTGCTAACCATTGGCATAAATCAAGAAGAAGCCATACATCACATCATATACCCAAAATAATTCTAGATGGAATTAAGATTTATGTGTAAAAAATGAAAATATAAACATATCAAGAGATTATGTAGGTGAATATTTTACACAATCTGTGCCAGGGTAAGTTTTACTAGCACAGCACCAAAGGCATAAAGAATATGGTAAGATTTAGGTATATAGAAATTAAAAGAAAATTTTATGATTAAAACTTAAATAAATAAAACTTAAAGGCAAGTGCACACTAAATATAAGTATTTGTGGTACACTTGGAAGGAAATAGTATTTTTTAACATGTAAAAATCCCATATTGATCAGTGAGCAGAGGATGTAAAAATGAAGTGAAAACAACAGAGCACAGTAGCAAACCACTGCTTTGCAGCTTCTGGGAAATGTCCTTCTTCAATAATAAGAAAATATTGAAAGAATACAATATTTTGCATCTCAAAAAGATAAAGATACAGTATAAAGAATTTTCTCAAACACAACTGTGAGAGTGTATATGGATAATGACCTTTTTTTTTAAGCTGCTTGGCTTTATGTAACAAAAACTTCACATGATAACTCTTGGACTCAATAATCCTCAGTTCAGGCTCTATTCTAAAGAAATAATCAAAGATGTAATCAAAGATTTATGAATGTTGAATTTTCACTGCAACATCATCTGTAATAGTAAAAAGTTGGAAATGAACAAATCCCACAATAGAGAAATGGGTATATTAATTATACTATGTTTAGATGATGATTAATTATGCAGCCTCTACAGTCAAGTTTTTCAGGAATATTTAATGACATAGAAAGTGACCTTGCTAATAAGTCAATTAGAAAGTGTAGGGTTGTATGACAGCCAAGGTACAGAGCAGGGGCTTGAGTAGGCGGTTGACATGCCTGTGCTCAGGTGGCTGTGTCCACACGTGACATTGCCTTTGTAGGCTGCTGCTCTTTGTCCTCAACCCCAGCCTCCTGCTCCCCTCTCACCCTACCCTGTTGTCTAGGAACATCACTTCACACTGAAATCATTTCCAGGGGCCTCTCAAGACACCACTTAGGGGTTAAATGAGGTGGCTTTTATCCCTTACTTGGGGGTGTAAGACAGTGAGCTATTTGGACATTAATGGGACCCTGGGTCTTCCATTTACCATTGGGGATTCATCAGCCTCTGCAGTATGAGGATTCCTCCTCACTCTACCAAGAGGAAAGCCAGGCAGCTTTGTTTTGGGAAGAGCAGTGATCGTACACTGGGGAGAGGGGAGAGGGCTGCTGCAGGCAGAGGGCAGGGAACCCCCCTCAGGGTTCCTCCCGAGTTCTGGGAAGGGCTTCTCATCTTCCTCACCATCTTCCCCTCATTCTCATACTTCTCTTCTGCTCCCCCGTCTCCCCCTGACATTCACTGCATGCCCCTGTGAGCCACGTCACGTTATGCCTGCTTGCTCATTTAATTTTCAGGAACCCCCATGAGACCGTTCTGACCCCCATGTAACAGGTGAGCAATTCAGGCCCATAGAGGCTGCTCCTGGCCCTGAGATCCTGGCAAATAGATCTTTGTATTGGTCAGGGTTCTCCAGAGAAATAGAGCAAACAGGATGTGCATGTATGTTTAGAAAGATGTTCATTTTGAGGAATTGGCTCATGTGCTTACGGAGGCTGTTAAGTCCAAAACCTGCAGAGCAGGCCAGCAGGCTGGAGACCAGGGAGAGACACTACTGTAGTTCAAGTCTGTAGACTGCCTGCTGAGAAATCCCCTCTTCCCTGGGGGGCAGCAGTCTTTTGTTCTGTTCAGGCTTTCAGCTGATCAGAAGGAACCCATTCACATGGTGGAGGGCAATCTGCTTTACTCAAGCCCACTGATTAAAATGATAATCTCATCCAAAAACACTCTCACAGAAGCATCCAGAATAATGTTTGGTCCAGCCAACGTGACACATAAAATTAACCATCCCAGTTTCTGCATCTGAGAAGCTGCTGCTTTCGTTCTGATCCACACCAGAGAGGAGGAGAATGGAGACTGTGCTCAGAGCAGCCCCATGTGTGGTCTGGCCCTGACTCTGGAGGTGAGGTCCCCTGGGGTGCCTTTGCCCTGCCCCCATGGGCTTGCCCTGTGTCTGTTTCACTGAGCACCTAAGGGTGGCTGTCTTCCTGACACAGGCATGGTGTGCTCAGAGAGGGTGAGCTGGGATTCTGGCTGCTCTGGAAGGCCTTCTGGGCTGTCTTGGGGGGATCTGATCTCAAATTATTGGTCTGTGGCCTCTATAGGTCAGGGTCACATAACTTAGCTGGGGACAGCACAGGTGGCTTTTGGCCTTCTCAGCACCTCCCCCCAGAGCCTGCTGGCTGGGCTTCCAGTCCCCTGGGGGATAAGCAGGTCACATGTCCTTCATCCTTCTGCCAGGACTTGACCAGGCAAGACCAGAGGAGACAAGGGCTCCTCTATTCCTTGTGGCATTCAAAAACGATTTCACACCCACTCCCTGCCAGACCGTATGCTTAGCATAGGGGAGATCAGGGCACAGAGGGGACAGATGAGGACACTTCCATGTTGTCTGTAACTTGCTGGGATAGACAGAAGTGTGGGGAGGCGGGGCACAAGGAGGGCTGCCTGGAAGAGGTGACAACCGACTGAGAACTGAAGGCAGCCAGATCCAGGGGAGGTGGGAGGAAGGAGACGGCTCAGGCGATGGCCAGCTCAGGTGAAGACAAGGCTGGGAAACCTTCAGTGTCCTGCCTGGCAGGAGTGAGGGGAGAGAGGCTGGGCACAGGAGGGCTTTGCAGGCCTTGCTTCGTGGAGCTAGTGTTGAGATGCAAGGGGTGAGAGAGTGTACTTGCTCCCCCGGCAGCAACATTGTCTCTACTCTGAAGCCTCATCACCGTTCATCTGCTGGCATTTGACACGTGCTGCCAGGCACAGCAAAAGCAGCCCCACTCTGTAGGGACCCTAGGTGAGGTGTGAGTCCTGCCCTGGGGAGCTCACAGGAAGGCAGGGGAGACCCAGATGCCCTGTGCCAGTGGGGAAGGCTCTGACTCAGAGGACCAGAGCCAGGTCAGAGCACGATTCCCGAGAAAGGGCTCATTTGTCAAAGATTCTATTATCCTGGAAACAGCAAGGTCCATAGGTTTGCTAATGGCTTACTTAGGAGGATGACCCAGATAAAGGGGACAACTGTCTGTGAAGACAGTTCACATTGTGAAACAGGCTCAGAGAGTAGCAGTTCTCAGCAAATTACCTTCATCTGTCTTCTCTCATTTTTTATTCTTTTCCTCTCTCATCCATAACAGTTTATTTATTTATTTTTTTTTCCTTGCGTTATGCGGGCCTCTCACTGTTGTGGCCTCTCCCATTTGCGGAGCACGGGCTCCGGACGCGCAGGCTCAGCGGCCATGGCTCACGGGCCCAGCCGCTCCGCGGCATGTGGGATCCTCCCGAAACGGGGCACGACCCCGCGTCTCCTGCATCGGCAGGCGGACTCTCAAGCACTGCGCCACCAGGGAAGCCCACAGTTTATTTTTTATTATGAAATGTACCATTTATACAAAAGAGTGAAAAAAAACACAAGCACAGTTTAAAGACTAATGCTACCAAAACTCACAGAATTGTTGTTAGCTACTTGGAAGAAAATCCTGGAGACAGAAATGGAGCACTCTTTTAAGAAATGCTATATCACCATTACTTTTGATGGTAAAGAACAACACTGTGTGGAAAATTGGGAAAGTTTACAACTCTGAGCCAAAAAAAGATTCAGAAGATTTGGACTCTAAAAGTGAGAAATTTTAGGAATATGTGAAAAAATGTATTTAGCTTATATTTAACTTTTTATAGTATACTGATATATTATAAAAGGATGCCTAAATAATATTTTTTCAATAAGTATAAAAAAAATTCTAAGTTGTTAAAAAAAAAAGACTAATGCTAAAACAGATGCTCACGTACTTACCGCCACAGGTTAAGAGGTAGAAGATTACTAACATTTGCCGTCCCCTCCCACCTCAGAAAAGGTGTCTACCATCCAGATCTTTGTGTTAATAAATAATCCTTACATTTCCCATGTGTGCACCCCTACACTACATTGCTTAATTTTTGTCTGTTTTTGAACTTTGAGGACCTGGGATAGTCCTATTTCTATGTATTCTCTTGTGATTCCCTTCTTTTGCTCATTATTACATGTTGAAGACCCATCAATGTTGATGGATATAACTGTAGCTGTTTGCTTTGTCTTACTTTGTACAGTATTCTATTGTGTGCATTTACCACAATTCATTTTTCTGTTGCAGTCTTGGTGAGCATTTGGTTCATTGCCAGGTTTTCCTATCATAACACTGCCTCTGTGAACTTCCCAGTGCATGGTATTGCCTGGTGCACACCTGCAGCAGTTTCTGGATGGCATGGTTCTCAAAGTTGGTCTGGGGATACCTGTTGATCCCAAAACACTTTCAGGGGGTTTCTGAGGTCAAACCATTTTCATAATAATGTTAAAATATTATTTGCCATTTTCACTGCCATTCTCTCATAAGTGTGCATTTGGAAAGTCTGCACAACTCAGGGACTCAGTTATTTTCCAAATGACGGATGCACAATGTTACAGAGTCACACATGGTTAAGAGAGACATTCAAAGTGCAAGACAGGCCAGTGGATTTTAATGTAACTGAGTAGGAAAGTTTCACTGGTGCAGTTTCAGATTCCACATTACAGCTAATCTTTAAGGAACAGTCATTGATCAAGTTTTGATATAATACCAAGAAAGAATATCCACAGTTATCTGAAAGATAACTCCTTCCTTTACCAACTCCTTATCTGCAAAAGGCTGGATTTTCTTCTCATAGTCCAACTAAAACACATATCACATATATCACAACAGAAGCAGACATGAGAACCCAGCTGTGTTCTATTAAATCAGACATTAAAAAGGATTTGTAAAAATATAAAACAATGCCACTTTTCTACTAAATAATTTTTTGGGAAAATACACTTAAAATATTATCTAACATGAAATGGGATTATTATTGCTATTTTAAAATAAATGAATACACATTTAAAACTTTTTTAGTTTTAATTTTTGATATGGTATCAAAAGATTCTGGGAAGGGCTTCTCATCTTCTTCCTCAATAGATAGATAGAACCCACATACACTTCTTTAGTTTCCTCAATAATTTCCAAGGGTGTAAATAGTGTAAAAGTATAGAGTCTGTGAGCACTGCTGCTCTTGGTATATTTTGAAGAGACTTTTGCATCTTTAACTTACTTCTGCCTTGGCTGGACCAAATGATGCCCAGCAGCAGTGAAGAAGAGTTCCTGCAAACTCACATTCTTGGAAGTTTCAGCTCTTTAAGTTTTCCAAACTTGTGAATGTGAAATGGTAATTTCTTATGGTTCCAATGTACCAGTTTTTGTTTACAGATGAGGTTGAACAACTTTTCATGTGCTTATGGGTCATAGTTGTCTTCTTCCTGGAAAATGCCTGTTCATGTATTTTGTCAACCTTTTTGGGGAGCTTGTTAGCCTTCTCCTTATTAAATCAGAAGAATTCTTTGTATGTGCTCAATGATAATTCAGTTATACATGTTGCAAGCATATTTTCCTAGTTTACTATTTGCCTTTTCTCTCTCTTTGTGAAGTCATTAGATGTACAGATTTTCCTAGCTTTAATGTAGTTAAAATTATCCATCTTTCTTTTATGGTTTGTGCATTTTATGTCTTGTTTAAGAAGTCCTTTCCAAAAGAGAAAGATGAATACCATATGATATCACTTATATGTGGAATCTAAAATGTGACCCAGATGAACCTATCCATGAAGCAGAAACAGAATCACGGACATATAGAACAGACTGGTGGTTGCCAAGGGGGAGGGGATTGGGGAGGGATGGAGTGGGAGGTTGGGATTAGCAGATGTAAGCTTTTATATGTAAAATGGATAAACAACAAGGTCTTTTTGTACAGCTCAGAGAACTATATTCAATATCCTATGATAAACCATAATGGAAAAGCATATAAAAAATGAATGTGTATATATGTATAACTGGACCACTTTGCTGTACAGCAGAAATTAACACAACATTGTATATCAACTATACTTCAATAAAAAGAGAAAGAAAGGAAGGAAGGAAGGAAGGAAGGAAGGAAGGAAGGAAGGAAGAGAAAGAAAGAAAGAAAGAAAGAAAGAAAAGAAAGAAAGAAAGAAAAGAAAGAAAGAAAGAAAGAAAGAAAGAAAGAAAGAAAAAAATCCTTTCCTATCCAAAAGTCATAAGACATTCTCCTGTGTTATCTTTTAAATGTTTAGCAGTCTCCTCTTCACATTTATGTCCTTAATCCACCTGGCATAGACACTTCAGCAGAGTGTTCAGTAGCAATCCAAGCTCATTTCTTCACATGGATAACCAGTTGTTTTGGTTCTGGGACACCCACACCCCAGTGTTGGGCTTAGCTTTCTGGGACAGCATGAGATGACCACATGGCTGGGTCCAGGTGCTTGCCTCACCAACTATGACCTGAACTGCTTACTTACTGGTTCTTTGGGGAGAGCTTTCAAATTTGCTTTTTATCAATGTCAGTGGATAGTTTCACCTGACAGCTTCATTGCATTAATTCAGATTCTGGCAGGCTGATAATCTCTGCTATTAAAACAGTGCCATATTGTCAATTCACTGCATATCAGGCAAGAGGAGGGAGCACTAGGCAAGCTGGGTTGGCCAACCAGTAACTGGTGAGGGGGCTGGAGTTCAAGGGACTTGGTTCTCTCTTCAGAAGCTCCGTTGATGGGAAGACTTCAAATTATGGCAGGATTTGAAGCCTGCTGTATTTTCTTTTCTCTTTTTTTTTTTTTTAGAATTTTTAATGACATGGTAAAACCTTTTATTAAGAAAACAGAAAGGTTAAAAACTAAAAAATTCTTTTTCACTATAAGTATATAATTCTGTATATGAACATATATGCACACACACTCTCATATAAAGAAAAAAAAAATTTTTGGAAAGAATGAACCAAAACGTCCAAAGTGGTTATTTCTGGCTGGTGGAATCATGATTGATTTAAATTTTCTTACTTATGGTTTTATGAATTCTCCAAATTTTCTCCAATGAATAGATAAGGCTATTGTTTCTGAATGAATTTCTATTACAAAGTAAATGCATTTACATAGCAAAAAATGAGGTCAAAAGAAAGAAGAAAACTAAAATCTCCTGTAATCTTGAGCATTTAAAATCATAAACATTTTTTAATACTCCATCACCATATATGGGTATGTGTCATATATGTGTATAGATACATATGTACATGTGTGTATATGTATCAGTGTGTGTATGTCATATGCCTCAGTGATAGGGTTAAATTTTCATTACGTACAATTTGGAATCATCTTTCCATAATGGTCATATACGAATCATTAACTGGAAATAACAAGCAATATATGGAGAAGAAAATAATAGGTAAAGTGATCTCTGGATATTAATTAGATATACATACATACAAAACTATGTAGACACAACTTATTTCAATTAAGATAATATTCTCTACAATCTTAGTTTTCATTAGAAGCCTGCTGTATTTTCATTTTGAAAACTGGACCTTGATCCCTTCATTAAATTTACTGTAACAATGCAGTGCTCCTGGCACCTTAGCTTTTTTCCCTTACAGGATGACTTTAATGGCAGGTGGTGAGTAGACATCACTGCAATGGGAAAATGCTGGTGACAGGTGACTTCTGTACAATCTTCTTAATGGGACAATTTTCCATTTCAAACAGTCACTGAGACATCAGATCAGCTGAGTGGCAGCCCTGACAGTCAGACAGACACAGTCCTACAGGCTGCTGTTGCTTGCTCTCCATGATCAGGAGAATGGAGAATGGAACTTATGAATTAAATTTTGGCTGTTTCACTTGCACTTATTGCACCTCAGATATGCTGATGAGTCACTTTGGGGCTGGCCCCTGGGACAAGGTGGTCCTGGGGTGGGACATGACAATGTGCCCATGTGAATGCATGTTGGGTGACAGGGTCACCTGGAGAGTGCCTCCAGTGATGACTCGCTGGGGTTTGAGGGGCTCACAGCTGGTTTGTTGAGTGAATTATTGAAGTAATGGCACTAGTCTTGGGTCATAGGACCCTCCTGCATGGTTTCTGCCTCTGAGTGAGCATGGGCTGTTACATAGCCCACAGGGCCCTCCATGGCTCAGCCCTGCTGCCTCCCTGGCCCCCTGCCCTTCCCTAGAGCTTCAGGCTCCTGCACAGAGCTTCCTGGCTTCTTGATGGCCTTGGCTGCTCTCCTGCCGCTAAGCATCCACATGGGCCCTTCCCTCGGTGAGCAGCACCCTTCCAACCCAGGTGTGAATGGGTCACAGCTACATCTCCCTTTCCAGAGTGCCTTCCCTCACCCCCAGAGTGGGCACACCCCCAGGCACTGCCACCTTTCTTGTGCACCTCCACAAGGACTGGACTGTCTTGCTCTAAAGCATATTCCAAGAGCACAGAGGGTGATGAGAGCAGAAAGGATGCTCAGTAAATATGTGCTGAGTGTATCAATGAATGAACTGGCTCAGTAAATTTAGACCAAGAGCCTCAATAATGCTTAACTTACATGGTTAAATGAGATAATGTAAGACAGTGAAGCTCAGCAGTTTTGGATCTCTGACCCCACTGGAAAATATAGTAAATGTCATGGACTCTTTCTTCAGAAAAACATATGCATGCAGAGTGGCAATTATGTATGCCAGCGAAAGTTATCCAAATATCCTCCAATAGTCCTTGCATAGATTTTACTTTTTCCTTATGCTCTTCAGGACTTTTACCATGTGTCTTTTAAAGATAATGGTAGTGGATAGACAGAAAGCCCTGCTCTCTTAGTGGCTTATCACAACCAACATTTATTTCTGCCTCACAGGAGTTCTGATCAGTGACAGGGCAGACATGGGGAGGCTTACTCCATGGAGTCATTCAGGGACCCGTTGTCAAAATGAGACTTCCAAGGTCAGCCAGGCATTGACATAAGCTGACCACAGGGAGAGAGGGGTGGAGGATGGAGAGGTGTTTGTGGGCCATGTTGGAAGTGGCTCACACTGTGAAGCTTAGGGATGATTAAAGTAGTGCCTGGTGGGTGTTTTCAGGTGTGTAAGTGCTGTTAATTGGAATCTCACATGAAGGACTTTTTTCCCATGGAATTTCATGGTGTCTTTTTCATGGAAGCTTCTTGAAGCAAGTTGAGGAAACCGAGCCAAGGAAAGTGTTCAACGAGGAGATTACTTCTTTATGCTTGCTCTTTCCTGAATGCTGCAAACAGCCTCCTATGTATTTAAGCCCCATAGGGCTACCCCCATCCTCCACCTCCACATAATTTTACACACAATCCCAGTAGCATTTCCTACGGGAGGACCTCCTTGAGTGCCTCCCCAACCCCAAGGCAGACTTAATTTCCCCTCATTTAAGTCCCCAACATCCTGAGTCACATTATTGTGTTACTGCTTCCAACTCAATGTTGACCCCACGTTGACCCTTAGAGGGAAAGACACAGCTTACCACTCATCTCCTAGCCCTTATCCTGGCACACACTAGGTGCTCAGTAAATGCTTGTGAATGAATAAGCCATTTAGATAAAAATCTGCTTAAAATGGGATCTGATTGCAAATAGAAAGAGGTGTGCTCCTTTGTGTCTGTCGTTTAAGGCTTTTCTCTACCCACCCATACAGTGTGGGATATCTCTCCCTTTACCTCGACTCCACCATATTTGGTACATCTCTGAAGAACTGCAGGTGATTGGGAACCAAGGGACTTCGAGGAGGGCATAGGAAGAGATGCAGCTGGGGTGTGAGGCAGAGTCCAGACATACGATGCTTTCAGCATCCCCCAAAGGCCTGAGGGATTCATACAAGCAGGTAAGCGGAGGGATGTGGCTGGATTCTCACTCTAGAACCACAGGATTATGGATCTGAGGGGCAGGATGGGAGTCAGATAAATTTTATTGAAATTTTCTTGGACGTGTCTTGGATGGTGAATGTTCTCCCGACACTATGAGGTTATTGGGGTGTGATGGGAATAAAGAGGAGCTCAGATGAGGGAGATAGACTTGTAAACAAGTGATGGACAGAAGTAATCAGGAGGTGGCAAAGTGGTACCACTTCCTGGCAGAACACACGGCACACCTCAGACTGTTGCAAAGTCATGTTGGCCTCTGCTGCCGCAGGCTCACCCCACATCCATAACCATTCCTCCCCCCAGCCTGAGTGAGCCAGAGCCCCCAGCTCAGCTGCTCCTTTAACTCCATCCTGTCTGAGTGAAGAACAGATGCCCTCAGGTGACCTATATGCAGAGGCGGGTCAAAACCTCAAGCTGAACTCCGGGAGCTGTCCAAACAAAGAAGAGAAAGGGAAATTTCTCCCAGCCACCTCAGGAGCAGCAGATTAAATCTCTACAATCAACTTGATGTACCCTGCATCTGTGGAATATCTGAATAGACAACAAATCATCCCAAATTGAGGAGGTGGACTTTGAGAGCAACAATATATATATATTTTTTCCCTTTTTCTCTTTTTGTGAGTGTGTATGTGTATGTTTCTGTGTGTGATTTTGTATGTATAGCTTTGCTTTTACCATTTGTCCTAGGGTTCTGTCTGTCCATATTTTTTTTTAATTACTTAAAAAAATTTTTTTTCTTAATAATTATTTTTTATTTCAATCTTTATTTACTTTACTTTATTTTATGTTATCTGCTTCTTTCTTTCTTTCTTTCTTTCTTTCTTTTCTCTCTTTTATTCTGAGCTGTGTGGAGGACAGGCTCTTGGTGCTCCAGGGAGGCACCAGGGCTGTGCCACTGAGGTGGGAGAGCCAAGTTCAGAACATTGGTCCACCAGAGATCTTCCAGCTCCACATAATATCAAATGGCAAAAATCTCCCAGAGATCTCCATCTCAATGCCAAGACCCAGCTCCACTCAATGACCAGCAAGCTACAGTGGAGGACACCCTATGCCAAACAACTAGCAAGACAGGAAAACAACCCCATCCATTAGCAGAGAGGCTGCCTCAAATCAAAATAAGGCAACAGACACCCAAAAACACACCACCAGACGAGGACCTGCCCACCAGAAAAACAAGATCCAGCCTCATCAACCAGAACACAGGCACTAGTTCCCTCCATGAGGAAGCCTACACAACCCACTGAACCAACCTTAGCCACTGGGGATGGACACCAAAAACAATGGGAACTATGAACTTGTGGCCTGCGAAAAGGAGACCCCAAACACAGTAAGTTAAGTAAAATAAGAAGATAGAGAAACAAACAGCAGATGAAGGAGCAAGGCAAAAACCCATCAGACCTAACAAATGAAGAGGAAATAGGCAGTCTACCTGAAAAAGAATTCAGAATAATGATAGTAAAGACGATCCAAAATCCTGGATATAGAATGGAGAAAATATAAGAAACGTTTAACAAGGACCTAGAAGACCTAAAGAGCAAACAAACAGTGATGAACAACACAGTAAATGAAATTAAAAATTCTCTAGAAGGGATCAATATCAGAATAACTGAGGCAGAAGAATGGATAAGTGACCTGGAAGATAAAACAGTGGAAATAACTACTGCAGAGCAGAATAAAGAAAAAAGAATGAAAAGAATTGAAGACAGTCACAGAGACCTCTGGGACAACATTAAACCCACCAATGTTCGAATTATAGGGGTCCCAGAAGAAGAAGAGAAAAAGAAAGGGACTGAGAAAATATTTGAAGAGATTATAGTTTAAAATTTCCCTTATATGGGAAAGGAAATAGTTAATCAAGTCCAGGAAGCACAGAGAGTCCCATACAGGATAAATCCAAGGAGAAACACACCAAGACATATATTAGTCAAATTATCAAAAATTAAATACAAAGAACAAATATTAAAAGCAGCAAGGGGAAAACAACAAATAACACACAAGGGAATCCCTATAAGGTTAACAGCTGATCTATCAGCAGAAACTCTGCAAGGCAGAAGGGGGTGGCAGGATATATTTAAAGAGATGAAGGAGAAACAACTACAACCAAGATTACTCTACCCAGCAAGGATCTCATTCAGATTCGATGGAGAAATTAAACTCTTTACAGACAAGCAAAAACTGAGAGAATTCAGCACCACCAAACCAGCTTTAGAACAAATGCTAAAGGAATTTCTCTAGGCATGAGACATGAGAGAAGGAAAAGAGTTACAATAATAAACGCCAAACAAGTAAGAAAATGGTAATAGGAACAAACATATCGATAATTACCTTAAATGTAAATGGATCAAATGTTCCAACCAAAAGACATAGACTGGCTGAATGGATACAAAAACAAGACCCGGGGCTTCCCTGGTGGCGCAGTGCTTGAGAGTCCGCCTGCCGATGCAGGAGACGTGGGTTCGTGCCCCGTTTCGGGAGGATCCCACATGCCGCGGAGCGGCTGGGCCCGTGAGCCATGGCCGCTGAGCCTGCGCGTCCGGAGCCTGTGCTCCGCAAATGGGAGAGGCCACAACAGTGAGAGGCCCGGAGAGGCCCGTGTATCGCAAAAAAAAAAAAAAACAAGACCCGTATATAAGCTGTCTACAAGAGACCCACTTCAGACCTAGGAACACACACAGACTGAATGTGAAGGGATGGAAAAAGATATTCCATGCAAATGGAAATCAAGAGAAAGATGGGGTAGCAAATTTCATATCAGACAAAATAGACTTTAAAACAAAGACTATTACAAGAGACAAAGAAGAACACTACATAATGATCAAGGGATCAATCCAAGAAGAAGATATAAACATTGTAAAATATTTATGCACCCAACATAGGAGCTCCTCAATATATAAGGCAAATACTAACAGCCATAACAGGGGAAATCGAAAGTAACACAGTCATAGTAGGGGACTTTAACACCACACTTTCATCAATGGAGAGATCATCCTGAATGAAAATAAATAAGAAAACACAAGCTTTAAATGATACATTAAAAAAGATGGACTTAATTGATATTTATAGGACATTCCACCCAACAGTTACAGAATACATGTTCTTTTTTTTTTTTTTACTGTACCCGGGCCTCTCACTGTTGTGGCCTCTCCCATTGCAAAGCACAGGCTCCAGATGCGCAGGCTCAGTGGTCATGGCTCACGGACCCAGCCGCTCCGCAGCATGTGGGATCTTCCCGGACTGGGGCACGAACCCATGTCCCCTGCATTGGCAGGTGGACTCTCAACCACTGCACCACCAGGGAGGCCCCAGAATACATATTCTTCTCAAGTGCTCATGGAACATTATCCAGGATAGATCATATCTTGGGTCACATTTGAAGCCTTGGTAAATTTAAGAAAATTGAAATCATATCAAGTACCTTCTCTGACCACAACACTATGAGACTAGATATGAATTATAGAGAAAAATCTGTAAGAAATACAAACACATGGAGGCTAAACATCACACTACTTAATAAACAAGAGATCACTGAAGAAATCCAAGAGGAAATCAAAAATACTTAGAAACAAATGACAATGAAAACACAATGAGCCAAAACCTATGGGATGCAGCAAAAGCAGTTCTAAGAGGGAAGTTTATAACAACACAATCCTACCTTAAGAAACAAGAAACATCTCAAATAAACAACCTCACCTTACACCTAAAGCAATTAGAGAAAGAAGAACAAAACAACCACAATGTTAGCAGAAGGAAAGAAATCATAAAGATTCAAACAGAAATAAATGAAAAGAAATGAAGGAAACAATAGCAAAGATCAATAAAACCAAAATCTGGTTCTTTGAGAAGATAAAAAAAATTGATAAACCATTAGCCAGACTTATCAAGAAAAATAGGGAGAAGACTCAAATCAGTAGAATTAGAAATGAAAAAGGAGAGGTAAAAGTGACACTGCAGAAATACAAAGAATCATGAGAGATTACTACAAGCAACTCTTTGTCAACAAAATGGACAAGCTGGAAGGAATGGATAAATTCTTAGCAATGCACAACCTTCCGAGATGAGGAAGATATAGAAAATATGAATGGACCAAACATGAGCACTGAAATTGAAACTGTGATTAAAAATCTTCCAACAAACAAAAGCCCAGGACCAGATGGCTTCACAGGTGAATTCTATCAATCATTTATAGAACAGCTAACACCCATCCTTCTCAAACTCTTCCAAAATAAAGGAGAAGGAGAAACACTCCCAAACACATTCTGTGGGGCCACCATCACTCTGATACGAAAACTAGACAAAGATGTCAGAAAGAAAGAAAACTACAGGCCAATATCACTGATGAACATAGATGCAAAAATCCTCAACAAAATACTAGCAAACAGAATCCAACAGCACATTAAAAGGATCATACACTATGATCAAGTGGGGTTTATCCCAGGAATGCAAGGATTCTTCAATATACGCAAATCAATCAATGTGATACACCATAATAACAAATTGAAGGAGAAATACCATATGATCATCTCAATAGATGCAGAGAAAGCTTTTGACAAAATTCAACACTCATTTATGACAAAAACTCTCCAGAAAGTAGGCATAGAGGGAAGTTTCAACATAATAAAGGCCATATATGACAAACCCACAGCCAACATCATCCTCAATGGTGAAAAACTGAAGCCATTTCCACTAAGATCAGGAAAGAGACAAGGTTGCCCACTTTCACCACTATTATTCAACATAGTTTTGGAAGTTTTAGCCATAGCAATCAGAGAGGAAAAAGAAATAAAAGGAATCCAAATCATAAAAGAAGAAGTAAAGCTGTCACTGTTTGCAGATGACATGATACTCTACATAGAGAATCCTAAAAATGCTACCAGAAAACTACTAGAGCTAATCAATGAATTTGGTAAAGTAGCAGGATACAAAATTAATGCACAGAAATCTCTTGCATTCCTGTACACTAATGATGAAAAATCAGAAAGAGAAATCAGGGAAACACTCCCATTTACCACTGCAACAAAAAGAATAAAATATCTAGGAATATACTTACCTAAGGAGACAAAAGACCAGTATGCAGAAAACTATAAGAGACTGATGAAAGAAATCAAAGGTGATGTAAAGTGATGGAGAGATATACCATGTTCTAGGATTGGAAGATTCAATATTGTGAAAATGACTGTACTACCCAAAGCAATCTATAGGTTCAATGCCATCCATATCAAATTACCAATAGCATTTCTCATGTAATTAGAACAAAAATAGTTACAACTTGTATGGAAACACAAGAGTCCCTGAATAGCAAAGCAATCTTGACAAAGAAAAGAACAATTGTAGGAATCAGGCTCCCTGACATCAGACTATACTACAAAGCTACAGTAATCAAGACAGTATGGTACTGGAATGGAAACAGAAACATAGACCAATGGAACAGGATAGAAAGCCCAGGGATAAACCCATGCACATATCATCACCTTTTCTTTGACAAAGGAGGCAAGAATATACAATGGAGAAAACACAATCTCTTCATTAAGTGGTTCTGGGAAAACTGGATAGCTATCTGTAAAAGAATGAAATTAGAACACTTCCTAACACAACACACAAAAATAAACTCAAAATGGATTAAAGACCTAAATGTAAGAGCAGCCACTGTAAAACTCTTAGAGGAAAACATAGGCGGAACACTCCCTGACATAAATCACAGCAAGATCCTTTTTGACCCACTTATTACAGTAATAGAAATAAAAACAAAAATAAACAAATGGGAACTAATGAAACTTAAAAGCTTTTGCACAGTAAAGGAAACCATAAAAAAGACAAAAAAAAAAAAAACCCCTTAGAATGGGAGAAAATATTTGCATATAAAGCAGCCGACAAAGGATTAATCTCCAAAATATAGAAGCAGCTCATACAGCTCAATATCAAAAAAAAAACCAAACAACCCAATCCAAAAATGGACAGCAGACCTAAATAGACATTTCTCCAAAGAAGACATAGAGATGGCTAACAAACACATGAAAAGATGCTCAACAATACTAATCATTAGTGAAATGCAAATCAATACCACAATGAGGTATCACCTCACACCATTCACAATGGCTATCATCAAAAAATGTACAAACAATAAATGCTGGAGAGGGTGTGGAGAAAAAGGAACACTCTTGCACTGTTGGTGGGAATGTAAATTCATAGAGCCACTATGGAGAACAGTATGGAGGTTCCTTAAAAAACTAAAAATAGAACTATCATGTGACCCAGCAATCCCACTACGGGGCATATAACCTGAGAAAACCATAATTCAAAAAGACACATGTACTGCAATATTCATTGTAGCACTATTTACAATAGCCAGGTCATGGAAGCAACCTGATGTCCATTAACAGATGAATGGATAAAGAAGATGTGGCACATATATACAATGGAATATTACTCAGCCATAATAAGGAACAAAATTGAGTTATTTGTAATGAGGTGGATGGACCTAGAGTCTGTCATACATAGTAAAATAAGTCAGAAAGAGAAAAACAAATACCATATTCTAATGCACATATATGGAATCTAAAAAACTGATACTGATGAACCTAGTGGCAGGACAGGAATAAAGACACAGTTGTAGAGAATGGACTTGAGGATAAATTGGGGAATGGGAAGCTGGGACAAAGTGAGAGAGTGACATGGACATATATACAGTACCAAATGTAAAATGTATGGCTAGTTGGAAGATGCTGCATAGCACAGGGAGTTCAGATTAAATCCTTGTGATGACTTAGAGGGGTGGGATAAGGAGGGTGGGAGGGAGGCTCAAAAGGGAAGGGATATGGGGATATGTGTATACATACACATATTCACTTTGTTGTACAGAACAAACTGTCACAACTTTGTAATGGAATTATACTCCATTAAAAATATATATTTACAAAAAAAGAAATGTTAAATATGAAGACAGTTTCTCATTAGTTCAAGTTATTGAAAAGAGAATCAACGTTTATAGCAAATATAATAGTGCATTGTGGGGTATATGATGACATATATAGTGGCAATAAATGTGTGACAACAATAACACAAAGGCTAAGAGGGAAAGTGGATGTATATTGTTATAATGTTCATTTATTATAGGTGCAATGATATAATATCACTTAAATGCAGACCGTGAAAATTTAAAGTATATATAAGTGCTCAAATAACCACTAAAATAGTACAACAAAAGTTGTAGCTGCTAAGCCAATAAGGAGATAAAATAAAAATGTAGGAAGGGAAGAGATATGGGAACATATATATATGTATAACTGACTCACTCTGTTATAAAGCAGAAACTAACACACCATTGTAAAGCAATTATACCCCAATAAAGATGTTAAAAATAAAAAAATAAAAAAATAAAAAATAAATAAATAAAAAAAACCCCTCATAATCCCCATAAGGTTAACAGCTGATCTTTCAGCAGAAACTCTTCAAGCCAGAAGGGACTGGAAGGACATATTTAAAGTGATGAAGGAGAAAAACCTACAACCAAGAATACCCAGCAAGCATCTCATTCAGATTTGATGGAGAAATTAAAACCTTTACAGACAAGCAAAAGCTAAGAGAGTTCGGCACCACCAAGCCATCTTTACAACAAATGCTAAAGGATCTTTTCTAGGCAAGAAACACAAGAGAAGGAAAAGACCTACAATAACAAACCCAAAACAATTAAGAAAATGGGAATAGGAACATACATATCGATAATTACCTTAAATGTAAATGGATTAAATTCTCTGACCAAAAGACACAGACTGGCTGAATGGATACTAAAACAAGACCCATATATATGCTGTCTACAAGAGACCCACTTCAGACCTAGAGACACATACAGACTGAAAGTGAGGGGATAGAAAAAGATATTCCATGCAAATGGTAACCAAAAGAAAGCTGGAGTAGCGATTCTCATATCAGACAAAATAGACTTTAAAATAAAGACTATTAGAAGAGAAAAAGAAGGACACTACATAATAATCAAGGGATCAATCCAAGAAGAAGATATAACAATTGTAAATATTTATGCACCCAACTTAGGAGCACCTCAATACATAAGGCAAATGCTAACAGCCATAAAAAGGGAAATCAGCAGCAACAAAATCATAGTAGGGGACATTAACACCCCACTTTCACCAATGGACAGATCATCCAAAATGAAAATAAAAAAGGAAACAAAAGCTTTAACTTATACATTAAACAAGATGGACTTAGTGGATATTTATAGGACATTCCATCCAAAAACAACAGAATACCAATTTTTCTCAAGTGCTCATGGAACATTCTCCAGGATAGATCATATCTTGGGTCACAAATCAATCCTTGGTAAATTTAAGAAAATTGAAATTGTATCAAGTATCTTTTCTGATCACAATGCTATGAGACTGGATATCAATTACAGGAAAATATCTGTAAACAATACAAACACATGGAAGCTAAACAATACACTACTTAATAATGAAGTGATCACTGAAGAAATCAAAGAGGAAATCAAAAAATACCTAGAAACAAATGACAATGGAGACACGATGAACCAAAACGTATGGGATGCCGCAAAAGCAGTTCTAAGAGGGAAGTTTATAGACATACAATCCTACCTTAGTAAAGAGGAAACATCTCGAATAAACAACCTAACCTTGCACCTAAAGCAATTAGAGAAAGAACAACAAAGAAACCCCAAAGTTAGCAGAAGGAAAGAAATCATAAAGATCAGATCAGAAATAAATGAAAAAGAAATGAAGGAAACAATAGCAAAGATCAACAAAAATAAAAGCTGGTTCTCTGAGAAGATAAACACAATTGATAAGCCATTAGCCAGACTCATCAAGAAAAAAAGGGAGAAGACTCAAATCAGTAGGATTAGAAATGAAAAAGGAGAAGTAACAACTGACACTGCAGAAATAAAAGAGATCATGAGAGATTACTACAAGCAACTCTATGCCAATAAAATGGACAACCTGGAAGAAATGGAAAAATTCTTAGAAATGCACAACCTGCCAAGACTGAATCGGGAAGACATAAAAAATATGAACAGACCAATCACAAGCACTGAAATTGAAAGTGTGATTAAAAATCTTCCAACAAACAAAAGCCCAGGACCAGATGGCTTCACATGCGAATTCTTTCAAACATTTAGAGACGAGGTAACACCTATCCTTCTCAAACTCTTCCAAAATATAACAGAGGGAGGAACACTCCCAAACACATTCTACGAGGCCACCATCACCCTGATACCAAAACTGGACAAGGATGTCACAATGAAAGAAAACTACAGGCAAATTTCACTGATGAACATAGATGCAAAAATCCTCACCAAAATACTAGCAAACAGAATCCAACAGCACATTAAAACGATCATACACTATGATCAAGTGGGGTTTATCCCAGGAATGCAAGGATTCTTCAATATATGCAAATCAATCAATGTGATACACCATATTAACAAATTGAAAGAGAAAAACCATATGGTCATCTCAATAGATGCAGAGAAAGCTTTTGACAAAATTCAACACGAATTTACGATGAAAACCGTCCAGAATGTAGGCATAGAGGGAACTTTCATCAACATAATAAAGGCCATATATGACAAAACCACAGCCAACAACATCCTGAATGGTGAAAACCTGAAAGCATTTCCACTAAGATGAGGATCAAGACAAGGTTGCCCACTCTCACCACTCTTATTCAACATAGTTTTGGAAGTTTTAGCCACAACAATAAGAGAAGAAAAGGAAATAAAAGTAATCCAAATCAGAAAAGAAGAAGTAAAGCTGTCACTGTTTGCAGATGACATGATACTATACATAGAGAATCCTAAAGATGCTACCAGAAAACTCCTAGTACTAATCAATGAATTTGGTAAAGTAGCAGGATACAAAATTAATGCACAGAAATCTCTGGCATTTCTATACACTAATGATGAAAAATCTGAATATGAAATCAAGAAAACACTCCCATTTACCATTGCAAAGAAAAGAATAAAATAAGTAGGAATAAACCTACCTAAGGAGACAAAAGACATGTATGCAGAAAATTATAAGACACTGATGAAATAAATTAAAGATGATACAAATAGATGGAGAGATATACCATGTTCTTGGATTGGAAGAATTAACATTGTGAAAATGACTCTACTACCCAAAGCAATCTACAGGTTCAATGCAATTCCTATCAAACTACCACTGACATTTTTCACAGAACTAGAGCAAAAAATTTCACAATTTGTATGGAAACACAAAAGACCCCGAATAGCCAAAGCAATCTTGAGAACGAAAAATGGAGCTGGAGGTATCAGGCTACTTGCCTTCACACTATACTACAAAGCTACAGTAATCAAGACAGTATGGTACTGGCACAAAAACAGAAATATAGATCCATGGAACAGGCTTGAAAACCCAGAGATAAACCCACGCACATATGGTCACCTTATCTTTGATAAAGGAGGCAGGAATGTACAGTGGAGAAAGGACAGCCTCTTCAGTAAATGGTGCTGGGAAAACTGTACAGGTACATGTAAAAGCATGAGATTAGATCACTCCCAAACACCATACACAAAAATAAGCTCAAAATGGATTAAAAACCTAAATGTAAGGCCAGAACCTATCAAACTCTTAGAGGAAAACATAGGCAGAACACTCTATGACATAAATCACAGCAAGATCCTCTTTGACCCACCTCCTAGAGAAATGGAAATAAAAACAAAAATAAACAAATGGGACCTAATGAAACTTCAAAGCTTTTGCACAGCAAAGGAAACCATAAACAAGACCAAAAGACAACCCTCAGAATGGGAGAAAATATTTGCAAATGAATCAACTGACAAAGGATTAATCTCTAAAATTTACAGGCAGCTCATGCAGCTCAATAACAAAAAAATAAACAACCCAATCCAAAAATGGGCAGAAGACCTAAATAGACATTTCTCCAAAGAAGATATACAGACTGCCAACAAACACATGAAAGAATGCTCAACATCATTAATCATTAGAGAAATGCAAATCAAAACTACAATGAGATATCATCTCACACCAGTCAGAATGGCCATCATCAAAAAATCTAGAAACAATAAATGCTGGAGAGGGTGTGGAGAAAAGGGAACACTCTTGCACTGCTGGTGGGAATGTGAATTGGTTCAGCCACTATGGAGAACAGTATGGAGGTTCCTTAAAAAACTACAAATAGAACTACCATATGACCCAGCAATCCCACTACTAGGTATATACCCTGAGGAAACCAGAATTCAGAAAGAGTCATGTACCAAAATGTTCATTGCAGCTCTATTTACAATAGCCAGGAGATGGAAACCACCTAAGTGTCCATCATCTGATGAATGGCTAAAGAAGATATGGCACATATATACAATGGTATATTACTCAGCCATAAAAAGAAACGAAATTGAGTAATTTGTAGTGAGGTGGATGGACCTAGAGTCTGTCATACAGAGTGAAGTGTGTCAGAAAGAGAAAGACAAATACTGTACACTAACACATATATATGGAATTTAAGAAAAAAGAATATCATGAAGAACCTAGGGGTAAGACAGGAATAAAGACACAGACCTACTAGAGAATGGACTTGAGGATATGGGGAGGGGAAAGGGCAAACTGTGACAAAGTGGGAGAGTGGTATGGACATATATACACTACCAAATGTAAAATAGATAGCTAGTGGGAAGCAGCCGCATAGCACAGGGAGATCAGTTCGGTGCTTTGTGACCACCTAGAGGGTGGGATAGAAAGGGTGGGAGAGAGGGAGACGCAAGAGGGAAGAGATATGGGAACATATGTATATGTATAACTAATTCACTTTGTGATAAAGCAGAAACTAACACACCATTGTAAAGCAATTATACTCCAATAACGATGTAAAAAAAAAAAAAATAACATACAGCAGATGTTTACCAAGTAACACCTAAAATGCTGTGCTATTAAACTCCTAACAAAACTTTTACCCCTAACAGATTGGTGGTTGCCAGGGGCAGGGAGTGGAGGTAGGGGATATGGGTGAAGGTGATCAAAGGGTACAAACTTCCACTTACAAGTCCTGGTGATATAATGCACAAGTTGAAAATAGGATAATGGGGCAAACCAAAAGGAAGAAAAAAGGGAATAAAGAATAAGAAAGATGAGAGCCAAAAATAATAAAATGAAAATAAATAACAAGAAATAGAAAGGAAAGAAAAAACCCTCAATTACAAAATAGCCTCCTCCTCCTCAGAAGAAAGGAAACAGAAAATAAGTAACAGACTGGGCAAGGAGAAAACAAATGAGTTTTAAACCCACCCAAATCAATAATCACTTTTATTGAAACTGGTCTAAAGTAAATCTGAATTAAACGTTAAATATTGTCCCAGTTGGATTAAAAAGCAAGAGCCAACTATAGAAGCATGCATGTGTGCACACATGCACACACATGCAAATTAGAAGTACAAGAATGGAAAAAACTATATTGTGCTAACACTAATCAGGAGTCATTATCTTCATATCAGGTAAAGTGGATTTCAGAGCAAAATATTTTTACCATGGATAAGAAAGTCATTTCACAATGATGAAGGGATTGATTAATCACTACCTAAGAATCCTAAGTGTTCATTCATCTAAAAAAGCTTCAAAGTATATGAAGCAAAAATGGATAGAACTTCAAAGAGAAATAGATACTTCTACACTTGTCTGTAAAGAATTGGTGGACAGAAAATCAGTAAGAATATGGCACAAAACGAGAAGCCAAATGTGACCTAACTGATATTTAAAGACCCCTCTTGTGTAGCAGAATACACATGCTTTTCAAGTGCACATCAAACATTTACCAAGGTAAAGTATACTCTGAGCACAAAATGCGTTTTGATAATTTTGAAAGGATTCATGTCACATAGAGGATGTTCTCTGACAGCAACGGAATTAAATTAGGAATCAGCAATAGAAGGATATCTGGAAAATCCCCAAGTATTTGGAAACTAAATAACACAATCTAAATAACCTATGGATTAAAGAATAAATTAAAAGGAAAATTAGAAGAAATTTAAAACTGAATTAAAATAAAAACATTAAAATTTGTTGGGTAGAGCTAAAGCAGTATTACTAATCATGGTATATTTATAGCACTAAATGCCTATGTTAGAGAAGAAGGAGAATCTCAAATTAATGTTCTAAACTTTCACCTTAAGAAACTAGAGAAATAATAGTAAATGTAATCCAAGTTAAGGATGGAGAGAGTTGAAAACACAAGATTCTACAAATGTTGAAAGGATAATTAGGGGGGGGTGGTTCGAGGTGGAGACATAGGAAGACCCTGAACTCACCTCCTCCCATGGACACACTGAACTTACAGCTAAGTTTGGAAAAAATCCCTCTGAAATAGAACTGAAAACAGCTCCTTCATGACAATTGATAAAAGGGTCACATTGTAATGGGTAGTTGGGGCAGAGACACAGTCTCACCAACAACCTCCCTCTACCCACAGCATGGAGACTCACAATTAAGAGGGATCTCACAAATCTGGAGCTTTTCCCTGAGAAGGGAACTGTTTATACCCCACATCAGGCACTGCAACCCTAAGACCTGCTTGGTGATGTTTCCACAATGTCTGAAAACTAATTGGGCTCATGTCCAGGAGACCCAAAGGGTCATAAGGAACTGAGATATTGCTTTTAATGGGCTCTCACACAGCCTCACCTTCCCCAGGGCCTCGTAAAAAAGCAGCAGTTTAAAAAGTGCTTAAAGTATATGTGAAGGAGATTCATTTGCTAATCTCAAAATGATTACTGGAGGGACAGGAGCCTGTCGGGAATCTCTAGGGATCTAGGGGCTGGTGACTGCTGTTTTTGTGCTCTCCCCCTACCTTGCTAGTGCCAGTGGGCACATGCAGTCCCTGCACTCTGTCACTGCTTTGCTAAATCTGGAGGGTGTGCACCACCCCTGCATTCTTACTCTAACTCACTAAAGCCAGTGAGCTTGCCTTGGCCCTATGGTTTCCTGCTTAAAGTTGGCAAGCATGTCCAAGACCCGAACTTTCCCTCTGACTCACTGAGGCCATTGGGTATATGCAGTCCACACAAAAGATGCTCCTTGTTCACCTGGCTCTGCTGGCCAGGGGGCTGTCATCTCTGGGTCCCAGGGGACTGTAACAGTCAGACAGTTCTTGGCAGGTGACACCCCCAAGGCACTGCAGAGACAGCATACTGAAACACACAGCCAGTCTTTCTCTGGTGTGTGTTTCTATTTACTTGTCCTGGAGCTTCAACCTGAGGGGCAAGGCTTCAGGTTTGCCACACATCTAGAGGCTATAGAGGTGCTCTCAAGGAACAGAGGCCAGGGGAAGCCATCTTTGCACTCTCCTTTGTCCTCACTACAGTTTACTCTTACCTCCCAGAAAAGAGCTTAAACACTCATTGGGAGCCCTTAGTTTTGAAACTGTTGCCCAGGGAACACCTCCAGATTGCCTGGTCTGGAGGCCAGCAGTGCTTAAAATTGTGGTCCCTCAGGACTGAATATATTTGCATACTTTAAAAGTTGCTGCCTGAGAATTTGGCTTCCAACCAGTCTGAAATTAAGTGCCCACTGAGATTCCTCCCTTTGGAATGCTGATAGGTGTTGGCAAACCCTGAACAACCAGGACCTATCAAGAGTTAATGAGGCTGCTTACACAATCACAAAGGTTTGAGAGACATCCAAGAGCTAGGGCAAGGTTGAATGACAAGGTTCATCTCCTTGACAAAGTTACTCTTTCAAGATGGAGAGAGAGCTGTTTTGCTTAGTGCACAGAAACAAATACAGAGAATCAAGCAAAATGAAGAAAAGAGGAATATGTTTTAAATGAAAGAACAAGATAGAATCTCAGAAAAAGTCCTTAATGAAATGGAGATAAGTAATTTACCTGATAAAGTGTTCAAAGTAATGGTCATAAAAATGCTCATGGACCTTGGGAGAGAATGGATGAACATAGAACTTCAACAAAGAGAAAGTATAAGAAAATACCAAATAGAAGTCACAGAGCTGAAGAATACAATAATTGCACTGAAAAATACAATCAAAGGGCTCCATGGCAGACTAGATGAAGCAAAGAAAGAATTTAGTAAGCTAGAAGACAGGGCAGTGGAACTCAACTAAACAAAGCTGCAAAAAGAAAAAAGAATTTTAAAAAGTGATGATAGCTTAAGGGACTCATGGGACACTTGTCAGAATAATATTCACATCATAGGGGTCCCAGAAGGGGAAGAGAGAGAGAAAATGTATTTGAAGAAATAATGGCTGAAAGCTTTTCTAACCTAAGGAAACAGACATCCATACCCAGCAAGCCCAGAGAGTACAAAATAATATGAACCCCAAAAGATCTTTACCAAGACACATTATACTTAAAATGTTAGTAGTTAAAGATAAAGACATCTTAAAAGGAGCAAAAGAAAAGCAACTTGTTACATGCAAGGGGACCCTCATACGACTATTAGTAGATTTTTAAGAGAAACCTTGCAGGCCAGAAGGTAGTGGCACATTATGTACAAAGTGCTGAAAGAAAAAAATGTGGCAAAGTTATTCAGAATTGAAGTTTAAAGAGTTTTCCAGACAAAAGGTAAAGTATTTCATCATCATTAAACAGGACTTACAAAAAAGGAATTTTTTAAGCTGAAAAGAAAGGCTATTAATTAGTAAAAAGGAAACATATGAAAGTATAGATTTCACTGATAAAGGTAAATATATAATAAAGGTAGTGGATTAATCACTTATAAAGCTTAGTTCTAAGGTTAAAAGACAAAGGTAGTAAAAATATAACAACAATAATTAGTTAAGGCATAAACAAAATAAAATATATTAATTTGACATCAAAAACATAAAATGTGAGTGGGAAAGTAAAACTATAGGGTTTTAGAATGTATTCAGACTTAAATTGATATCAACTTAAAATAGACTGTTATATATATAGGTTGTTATATGTGAGCCTCATGGTAACAATAAAGCAAAAAGCTATAGTACATACACAAAAGATAATGAGAAAGGAATCTAAGCATAACACTATCAAAAGTCATCAAATCACAAGGGAAGAGGGGAAGAGAAGAAAGGAACAGAGAGGAACTACAAAACAGCCAGAAAATAATTAACAAAATGGTGATAAGTACATAACTATCAATAATCCCTTTAAATGAAATTCAACTAAATTCTCCAATCAAAAGACATAAAGTGGCTGATGTATGAAACAAAACAAAAACAAACAAGACCCATGTATATGCTACCTACAAGACACTCACTTCAGATGTAAGGACACCCAAAAACTGAAAGTGAAAGGTTGAAAAACACTGTTCCATGCAAATAGAAACCAAAAGAAATTTGGGATAGCTATACTTATATCAGACAAAATAGACTTTAAAACAAAGACTGTAGTAAGAAACATGAAGGACATTACATAATGATAAATGGGTCAATCCAACTAGAAGATATAACACTTGTAAATATTTATGTACCCAACATAGGAGCATTTAAATATACAAAGCAAATATTAACAGAACTAAAGGGAAAAACTGACAGCAATACAATAATAAGAGACTTTACTTTCCCACTTACATCAATGGATAGATTATCCAGACAGAAAATCAATAAGGCAACATTGGCCTTAAAAAACTCATTGGATCAGACGAACTTAATAGATATATACAGAGTATACCATCCCAAAGTAGCAGACTACATATTTTTCTCAAGTGCCCATGGAATATTCTCCAGGGTAGGGCACATGCTAGGCCACAGAACAAGCCTCAATAAATTTTTAAAAATGTAAATCACATCAAACATCATTTCCAACCACAAAGGTATGAATCTAGAAATTCATTACAAGGAGAAAACTGGAAAATCCACAAATCTGTGAAGATTAAACAACATGTTACTAAACAATCAAAGGGGCAATAAATATATCAAAGGAGAAATCAAGAAATGCCTTGATACAAATGAAAATGGAAGTTCAATACACCAAAATCTATGGGATGCAGCAAAAGCAGTTCTAAGAGGAAAGTTCATAATGATACAGTCCTACTCAAGAAGCAAGAGAAATACCAAAGGAACAGTCTAACTTTACACCTAAAAGAACAAGCAAAAGAACAAATGAAGCCCAAAATTAGTAGAAGGAATGTAATAAAGATTAGAAATGAAATAGAGACTAAAAAGACAACAGAAGAGATAAATGAAACTAAGAGCTGTTTACTTGAAAAGGTAAACAAAATGGACAAACTTCTAGCTACACTCACCAAGACAAAAAGAGAGGGCTCAAATAAATAAAATAAAAAATGAAAAAGGAGTCATTACAACTGATACCACAAAAAGACAAAGGATCATAAGAGACTACTATGAACAATAAATAGCCTAAAAATTGCACAACATAGGAGAAATGGACAAATCTCTAGAAACATACAATCTTCCAAGACTGTATCATGAAGAAATAAAAATTTGAATAGACTGATTATTAGTAAGGGTACTGAATCAGTAATCAAAACCTTCAACAAATAAAAAGTTTAAGACCAGGTGGCTTCACTGATAATTTCTACCAAACATTCAAAGATTTAATACCTATCCTTCTCAAACTCTTCCAACAACTTGAAGAGAAAACAATACTTCCAAACTCATTTTATGAGGCCAACATTACCAAAACCAGAAAAGGACACTACAAAAAAAGAAAATTACAGGCCAACATCACTGATGAACATAGATGCAAAAATCCTCAACACAATATTAGCAAACTGAATTCAATAATACATTGAAAGGATCATGCATCATGATCAAATGGGATTGATTCCAGGAATGCAAGTATGGCTCAATATCCACAAATAAATTGTTGTGATACACCACATTAACAAACTGAAGAATAAAAAACATATGGTCAGGCTTCTCTAGTGGCGCAGCGGTTGAGAGTCTGCCTGCCAATGCAGGGGACATGGGTTCATGCCCCAGACTGGGAAGATCTCACATGCCATGGAGTGGCTGGGCCCATGAGCCATGGCCTCTGAGCCTGTGCGTCTGGAGCCTGTGCTCCGCAATGAGAGAGGCCACACAGTGAGAGGCCCATGTACCAAAAAAAAAACAAAACAAAAAACATATGGTCATCTTAATAGATGAAGAAAAGATTTTGACAAAATTCAACTTCCATTTATGATAAGAACTCTCAATAAAACAGGTATATAGGGAATGTACTTTAATATAATAAAGGCCACATATGACAAGCCCACAGCTAACATCATGCTCAATGGTAAAAAGTTGAAAGGTTTTCTTCTAAGTTCAGAAACAAGATGAGGATGTCCACTCTTGTCACTTTTATTCAATATAATATTGGAAGTTGTAGCCAGAGCAGCTAGGCAAGAAAAAGGAATACAAAGCATCCAAATAGGAAAGGAAGAAGTAACTGTCACTATTCATGGGTGACACGATTGCATGTGTAGAAAACCCTTAAGGACTCCACCAAAAATCTATTCAAACTAATAAATGAATTCAGTAAAATTTCAGGGTACAAAATCAATACACAAAAATTTGTTGCATTTCTATATACTAACAACAAGCTATCAGAAAGAGAAATTAAGAAAACAATCCCATTTGCAATTTCACTGAAAAAAATAAAATCCCTAGGAGTAAACTTAACCAAGATGTTGAAAGACCTGTACACTGAAAACTATAAGATATTAATGAAAGAAATTGAAGAAGACACAAAGGAATGGAAAGATATTTTGTTCTCAGGGATCGAAAGAATTAATATTATTAAAATATCCATATTACTCAAAACAATCTACAGATTCAATGCAATCTCTATTAAAATTCCAATGGCATTTTCCACAGAAATAGAACAAGCAATCCTAAAATTTGAATGGAATCACAAAACACCTCTAATGGACAAAGCAATCTTGAGAAAGAGGATCAAGTTGGAGGCATAATTCTCCCTGATTTCAAGCGATATTACAGAGGTATACTAATAAAAACAGTATGGTATTGGCATAAAAACAGACGCACAGATCAGTGTAACAGAATACTCAATAAACACACTATTTAAGGTCAATTTCTGACAAAGGAGGCAAGAATATACAGTAGAGAAAAGACAGCCTCTTCAATAAATATAGTGAGAAAACTGGTCAATTACATGCAAAAGAATGAAATTAGAGTACTATCTTATACCACACACAAAAATTAACTCAAAATGGATTAAAGACTTGAATGTAAGACCTAAAATCATAAAATTCCTAGAAGAAAACAAAGGCAGTAAGCTCCTTGACATTGGTTTAGGTGATGACTTTTTGGTCTGATTCCAAAAGCAAAGGCAACAACAGCAAGAAAAAACAAGTGGGACTATATAAAACTAAAAAGCTTCTGCACAGCAAAGGAAACTTTCAACAAAATGAAAAGGCAATCTACTAAATGGGATAAATATTTTCAAATCATATATCAAATAAGGAATTAATATTTAAAATATGGAGAGAATTCATACAACTCAATAGCAAAAACCACAAAACTTGATTTTAAAAATGGGCAGAAGATCTGAGTAGACATTTTTCCAAAGAACACATACAGATGGCAAGCAGGCACATAAAATGATGTTCTACATTGCTAATCATCAGGGAAATGCAAATCAAAACCACAGTGAGATATCACTTTGCACCTGTCAGAATGGCTTATCAAAAAGACAACAAATAGGGCTTCCCTGGTGGTGCCGTGGTTAAGAATCCGCCTGCCAATGCAGGGGACACGAGTTCGAGCCCTGGTCTGGGAAGATCCCACATGCTGCGGAGCAACTAATCCCGTGTGCCACAACTACTGAGCCCACGTGCCACAACTATTGAAGCCTGCGTGCCCAGAGCCCGTGCTCCACAACAAGAGAAGCCACCACAATGAGAAGCCCACGCACCGCAACCAAGAGTACCCCTGCTCTGCAACCAAGAGTAGCCCCCGCTCGCCTCAACTAGAGAAAGCCCGCGCACAGCAACAAAGACCCAACGCAGCCAAAAATAAAAAATAAATTAAATTAAATTAATTAAAAATAAAAAGACAACAAATAACAAGGACTGGTAAGGATGCGTAGAAAAGAGAATACTTGTACCCTGTTGATGGGAAAGTAAATTAGTGCAGTCACTATAGTAAACAGTATGGAGAAAATAAAAAAATAGAACTACCATATGTTCCATCTGTTCCACTTCTGGATATTTACCCAAAGGAAATGAAAACACTAATTCAAAATGATATATGTACCTCTGTGTTCATTGCAGCATTGTTTACATTAACCAAGATATGGAAACAACCTACGTGTCCATTGATGAGTGGATGGATAATACATATATATATATATATATATATATGTATTATATATAATTATATATATAAAGCATTTGATAACATTCAATATCCATTTTTGACAAAAATAAAAGTGCAACTTCCTCATCTGATAAAGGACATTTACTCAAAAGTGACAGCATAGTTAATGTTGAAATTCTGAATGCTTTCCTTCAAAGATGAGGTAAAAGCTAAGGATGTCTGATCTCATATCTTCTTTTCTAGTTGTACTAAAAATTCTAGCTCATACAGTAAGTCATGAGAAGAATAAATGGCATCCAGATTGGAAATAAATAAGTAAAACTGTTTTTACAAAAGACATGTACCTGAATAGGCAGAAAATCCAATGGAATATAAAAAAAAGCTAGTAGAACTAATAAGTTTAGCAAGTTTGCAAGATAAAAGATCAACATACAAAAATCAATGGTACTTTTATATACTAGAAATAACCAATTAGAAATTGAAATTTAAAGAATATTATTGACAATAATATAAAACTTATACTCAGACATAAATCAAATAAAAGATAATGCAAGACCTGTGTGCATTCATAACTACCAGACATTGCTGAAAGAACTAAAAGGACTTAAATAATTGTAGGGACATACCATGTATATACTTAAATACTTAAATATTACACCAAAAATATGATACATAGAAGAAGAAATTGATTCACTGGATTTCATAAACAATAAGAATTTCTGTTTCTTGAAAGGCATTGTCAAGAGAATGAAAAGTTAAGCCATAGGCTGGGAGAAAATGTTTGTATATCATACAGGACTTTTACCTGTGAAATGCAAAGAACTCAAAATTCAATAATAAACAAAGAAACCAATAAAAAATGGCCTCAACGTTTCTGCAGACACTTCATCAAAAGAATATATGTATACCAAGAAACACATGAAAATATGCTCAATGTCATTAGTCATCAGAGAAACGCAAATTAAAACCACAATGACAAACCCATTAGAATACTCAAAATTAGAAGGAACCAGGAGTGGGAAGGGGAGAAGCCCAGTGCCAGGGAGGCTGCTGACAGCCTCTGCTGACTCATAGGCAGCACTGGGGCCTGAGTAGCCTTCAAAGGCGTCCCAAGTTCGACTGAGGTAGCTGGGCCTTCACATTCTCTGATTATCACTGATATCACCTATTGCATTCTAACATATTCACCCAGTGTATCTTGTTCTGTATCAGATCATAGAGTGCTTTCATAAGGGTAGGGACCATGACTTAGAAGTGATCAGATGAATAGCATGTTTCCTAGAAGATGGAACACCCCACAAGAAAGCCTCAGTAAATGATAACAACCAACGTATGTCAGCCTTATTTTTGGAATAAAGTACCATATTATACAACATGATTAGTGGATTTTTTTCATCTTTTGACATTTTTAGTAGAAAAATCTCCATTTAGAATCTTTTTTTTTTAAACATCTTTATTGGAGTATAATTGCTTTACAATGGTGTGTTAGTTTCTGCTTTACAACAAAATGAATCAGTTATATATATACATATGTTCCCATATCTCTTCTCTCTTGCGTCTCCCTCCCTCCAACCCTCCTTATCCCACCCCTCCAGGCGATCACAAAACACCGAGCTGATCTCCCTGTGCCATGCGGCTGCTTCCCACTAGCTATCTACCTTACGTTTGGTAGTGTATATATGTCCATGCCTCTCTCTCGCTTTGTCACAGATTACCCTTCCCCCTCCCCATATCCTCAAGTCCATTCTCTAGTAGGTCTGTGTCTTTATTCCTGTCTTACCCCTAGGCTCTTCATGACATTTTTTTTTCTTAAATTCCATATATATGTGTTAGCATATGGTATTTGTCTCTCTCTTTCTGACTTACTTCACTCTGTATGACAGACTCTAGGTCTATCCACCTCATTACAAATAGCTCAATTTCGTTTCTTTTTATGGCTGAGTAATATTCCATTGTATATATGTGCCATATCTTCTTTATCCATTCATCCGATGATGGACACTTAGGTTGTTTCCATCTCTGGGCTATTGTAAATAGAGCTTCAATGAACATTTTGGTACATGACTCTTTTTGAATTATGGTTTTCTCAGGGTATATGCCCAGTAGTGGGATTGCTGGGTCATATGGTAGTTCTATTTGTAGTTTTTTAAGGAACCTCCATACTGTTCTCCACAGTGGCTCTATCAAAGGACTGAAATAATTGAGGCAATAAAGTTCTAAACCTGTCAGTCCAAATAATAAAAGATGTACACAGATGTTTTGAAAGAGGATTTAAAGATGAGTTTGGGTGAGGAGGACCAAAGGAGCCCAAGGAAAATCCCTCGAAAGCTATTAATTTCCCCTTCTGGGGAGTTGGGAGTTTTTGGAACACAGCATAATAGAGTAGAAAGAGCCTGAGGTTTGGAATCAGCTCTGAATTCCAGATCCACCACTTACAAGCTGGGGACTTTGGGCAGATCACTTCACCTCTCTGTATGATCCTCACCCGTTGAATGGTATCCTCACAGGTGTGTTATCAAGGTGTGTAAGAAGGCATGTCAGTGATGACTGTGCTGATGCTGTGTAGTTTGGGCTGTGAATGGGCTAAACTTCAACAACGACAGGGGTTGAGGTGTTCTCTTTGGGGGCTGACTCAAGAGCTGGTACACTGCTAGACACATGGGGGCTGTTCAGCGGTTCAAAGACTATGTTGTGTCTGCTGGTTATTTCTGTGGCAGGGTCCTTATGGGTGTCTGCTCCTACCTCTTCACTCACTCACTCACTCACTGACAAACAGTAATGGAGTGCTTCCTATGTTCCAGGCCCTCTGCCAGGAGCCCTAAATCTGGTTTCCCCACAGCCAGTTTTGTTGAATGGTAGGACACAGAGAGATGTTGGAGCTCACAGAGGGACATCTGACGCAGTTTGACAGGTCAGGGGAGGCTTCTCAGAGTGCTTGTGTAGTTCTTCCAAGGCCAAGAGGGAGATGCAATTGAGGGAGTGGGCATATTCAAAAGACAAAGCCTAGAGGTGGAGCTGAAGGAGGTTTAGGGCTGGGAATGGAAGAAAAGATGTGCTGGGGAGAAGCTGAAGACAGAGTAGAATCAAGATCATGAAAGGACTTTTATGCCATTTTGTAAATGTGATTTCACTACGAAGGCCACAAGGAACCACTGAATGATTTTATTTATTTAATTTCATTACTCTTTTGAATATGCACATGATACAAATTTGAAAGATGCAAAAGGTATACTGAAAAGTGAGTATCTCTCCTCATTCCAGTCTGCATGCCATCGAGCTCCCCTTCCAGACATGTGTGCTGCCAGTGTCTTTCTTGTACATCCATGTAGAGATACTCTATACAAACAAATGCAAGCACATCCTCATATTTGAACACGATGGTAACCTGCTGTAGACTTGGCCACACCTCAGTTTATGATTTAACAGTTGTGGCAGAAACTGTCAGAACTCAAACCCACCAGGTTCTGCTCTATGTGTATACTCATGGAAATATCTCAAGGCTTTCTTTATGAGAGTTTTATTGAGGTATAATTCACATATCATAAAATTCACCCATTTACTGTACAATTCAATGGTTTTTAGTATGTTTATAGATGTACAAACCATCACCCCGGTCAATTTTAGAACATTTTTATCACCTCAGAAAGAAACCCTGTACCATGCTCCTATCTTCCCATCCCCCTCTCCCAGCCCTAAACAACTACTATTCTACTTTCTGTCTCTTCAGATATCCCTATTCTGGGCCATTCATATAAATGAAATCATATAATATGTGGTCTTTTGTGACTGTTTCTTTCACTTAGCATGTTTTCAAGGTTCATCTATGATGTAGCATGTATTGATACTACATTCCTATTTATGGCCAAAAAATATTCCACTGTATGGATAGACTACATTAACATTTTTTAAAATTATTTTTATTCCAGTTTTATTGAGATATAATTGACATACAGCACTGTATAAGTTTAAGGCGTATAGCATAATGATTTGACTTACATATATCATGAAATTATTACCACAGTAAGTTTAGTGAACATCCATCACTCATTTAGATACAAAATAAAATAAAAAGAAAAAATGTTTTTTCCTTGTGAGGAGAACTCTTAGGGTTTACTCTCTTAACAGCTTTCATATATAGTGCACAGCTGTGTTAATTATATTTATCATGTTGCATATCACATCCCTAGTATGTATTTATCTTACAACTGTTTGTACCTTTTGACTACCTTCATCAATGCCTCTTCCCTCTGCTTCTGGAAACCACAAACCTGATCTCTTTTTCTATGAGTTTGTTCGTTTGTTTTTGAAGTATAATTGGCCTACAACACAATGTTAGTTTCTGGTGCATGACATAGTGATTCAATATTTTTATATATTACAAAATGATCGCTATAAGTTTAGTTACCATCTGCCATCATACAAAGATATTATATTATTATTGACTACTCCTCATGCGGTATATTTCATCCCCGTGACTCATTTATTGTGTAACTGGAAGTTTATACCTCTTAATCCCCCTCACCTATCTCTCATCCCTCCCCTCCCCTCCCCTCTGGCAATCACCTGTTTGTTCTCTGTGTTTATGAGTCTCTTTCTATTTTATTATATTTATTCATTTGTTTTGTTTTTTTAGATTCTATATACAAGTGAAATCATATGGTACTTTTCTTTCTTTGTCTGACTTGTTTCACTTAGCATAATATGCTCTAGGTCCATCCACATTGTCACAAATGACAAGACTTCATTCTTTATGTCTGAGTAATATTCTATTCTTCTTTATCCATTCATCCATGTCTTGACTATTATAAATAATGCTGTAAGGAGCATAAGGGTGCATATTCTTTTCAAATTAGTGTTTTCATTTCCTTTGGGTAAATATCCAGAAGTGGAATGGCTGGCTGTTATGGCAGTTCTATTTTTAATTTTTCAAGGATTGTCCATACTGTTAACTATAGTGACTGCTTCAATTTATATTCCCAATAGTGTATGAGTGCTTCCTTCTTCTCCCCATCCTTGTTAACACTTGTTATTTGTTGTCTTTTTGAAAATAGCTGTTCTGACAGATGTGAGGTGATATCTTACTGTGGTTTTGATTTGCATTTCCCTTAATAATTAGTGATGTTGAACATCTTTTCATGTGCCTGTTGGCCATCTATATGTCTTCTTTGGAAACATGTCTATTCAGATTCTCTGCTCATTTTTAAAATCAAGTTGTGTATTTTTTTGATATTGAGTTGTATGAGTTTTTAAAAATACATTTTAGATACTCACCCTTATTGGATATATCATTTGCAAAAATGTTCTCATATTCACTAAGCTGCCTTTTTCATTTTGTTGATAGTTTCCTTTTCTGTGCAAAAGCTCTCTAGTTGATATAGTCCCATTTGTTTATTTTTGCTTTTGTTTCCCTTGCCTAAGGAGACATATCCAAAAAATTATTGCTAAGACTGATATCAAAGAGCCTACTTTCCATGTTTTCTTCTAAAATTTTATGGTTTCAGATTAGACCACATTTTGTTATCCATCATCAGGAAATGTATACTTGGATTGTTTACACTTTTTTGC
>NW_006791528.1:534238-552113 GCF_000442215.2 Lipotes vexillifer
TAGGGGAACTTGTGTATGGGGTTGTACTCCTTGAAACAGATAAGGAGGCAATTCTTTTTTCTTCTATAAAATTTTAGACATTTGGCAATCCAAGTGTAAAGCATGAGACCTCACAGGTGACTCCCAAAGAATTTACTGAAAGCAATGCTGTACCCATGGAATGTTATTATTGAATTAGGGGAGCTAATCACAGATTCTAAAGGGATTCCAACAAGAGATCCTCATTGCATTGCATTGGAATCACTGGGACATGGCACATTATCCTGGATTTCCACATTATCCAGGCATAACTGTAACATTTCTATTTCAAGACCAAGCCAAATCAAAACAAATGAACTAACAAACAAAAACTAAAATGAAAGCAAACAAAACCGTGTCACGACAATGCTGTTCCCAAGTTAGAAATCTGCATCTACTCCTCACAGAGGCTTCCTGCACTAAAGAAAAACATTCAAACCTCTTAAGAACACCAGGAAATCCTTCCTATTTCCTGAGGTTCACTGGTATTTTAGCTTCTAAAATTTGGTTTTGATTTTGTATATCTCTCTGAAGAAGATGGCTTCATTATATTTCTTTAGAGCCTTTCCTTGAGAAACACTTCATTCGTTAAAAATAATAGCTTTTGGGGCTTTCCTGGTGGCGCAGTGGTTAAGAATCTGCCTGCCAACGCAGCGGACACGGGTTCAAGCCCTGGTCCGGGAAGATCCCACATGCCACGGAGCAACTAAGCCCGTAAGCCACAACTACTGAGCCCGTGTGCCACAACTACTGAAGCCTGTGAGCCTAGAGCCCGTTCTCCACAACAAGAGAAGCCACCACATTGAGAAGCCCATGCACCACAGTGAAGAGAAGCCCCTGCTCGCCGCAACTAGAGAAAGCCTGTGTGCAGCAACGAAGACCCAATGTAGCCAAAAATAAATTAATTAATTAAAAAAAATAATAGCTTTCATTTTTCAAGTACTTACAATGCACCAGGTGCTGGCCTTATTCATTCCCCAAATATTTATTCATGAACTAGTGTAACAAGTACTGTTGTAGACATTGGGGGCACAAGACTGCCTTGGCCCCTACACTTGGAGTCGGCTGGGGGCCCACAGGGGTGAAGCAAATAGCTGCTTGAACAAAGTTGCCAAATAATAACCATAAAGCAAATTAATGTTTTTATTACCTCTAAATTAGGGATTTCTATTCAGTGAGGGTTATATTAGTGAAAGACAGTAGGAATAGGTAAACCCAATAGGAGTTCCTTCAAATTACAAGGGAAAGAAGGGACACTCCAACAGAAAAATGTATGAACAAAGTGAGCAGGCAATTCATAGACATGGAAGCACCAATAACTAACAAACCCATGAAGAGATGTTCATGGTGCAAGTTAGAGTCTATACCAGAAACTGCTTCATACCCAGCACCATAGCTAAAATTAGACAAGGGACAAAATCAAGTATTGATCAGGATGTGGGAAGACAGGAACTCTGGAGTGTGGACTGTGTGGGCATTCCAGAGAACTTAGTGAAACTTAGAGCCTGTTCCCTATGACTAGCAACCCACCTCCAGCTAAGTGCCTCAGAGAAATCCTTGATGGCTCTGTTGGGAGACATGAACAAGGAGGTCATCTGTCTTTTAATTTATGATAAAAATGGGGGCAACTTGGTGTCCACTGTGTGGTGTTGGAGATAAAATAAGGAGGAAGCTAGCTGTGGAATAATAGTAAATAACATTGAGAAGCAATAATCTACATGTATATAGAGCAAAATGATGCAAAAAATCACTATGGTCATGAGAAAATATAAGAAGAAACAGAATGAGGTTTAAAGGATAATATAACTCATGTAATTTACATGGATATACATATATAAAAAACAGTACTATATCGTTTACAAAGAGATGGGCATATTTAAGGAAATATATCAATACATTTGATGCATATGGGGAATGAGAATGGTAATAAGAGATAAATGGGAGCTATCTATATATCATCTAGAGACATATATATAAATAAATACTAATATAGATATAGACAGGGCATATTCTGTGGACTGTGGAATGCTAACTCAGCTCTGTCCCTGATGTGCACCCACCACCAAAATAGAATCTTTGAAAACTTACAAAAAACCAGCACCAAGAGTTATTTAACTACAGTTGTGATAAGGGAACAGAAGGCTGTAAATTAATGATCCAATCTTAATGGGCTCCTTTTCGGAAACATATTTCCATGTCAATATATCTGTTCTCCAGCTCCAAATGTAAGGTGTCCCACTGTGGGCCATGCACTGGGACAGGAGCTTTCCCTTTCCATGGCTTCACAGCAAACTTGTTGATTGATCCCTGGAATCCTCTGGAACCAGCAGAGTTTACTAGGTAGAGAGAGAGTGAGATAAGGGCAGGGGATGAAATGGACAAATGATTTTACAGGGTACTATCATGGGAGAATCTGAAACTCTTATTAAATTAAAAAAAAATAGGAGATGTTAAAATGATAAAAGTCATGAAGAAGGGGCAGAACAAATGTCTTTGAGGGCCAGCAGGGTGAGAGCTCCCTTCCAACTGGATGATCAGAGAAGACTTTGCACAGAAGCAGCTCCATTTGAGCTTGGTCTTGAGGGGAAGGTGGGGCTTTCAATTTGCAGTGATGGAAGATGCCAGTTCCAGGAGATGGGCTAACACAGACAGGAAGGTGGGCTGGGAAGATTGAAGTGAGGATAGGACAGGAAGACATCACAGGGAAAACCACTGTTCCATCCTAGAGATGTGGAGCAGAGGTTTCATGTTGAGCCTCCCCCTGCCCCAATATCACTGGAGCTGGGGTTCATCCCAGGTCTGCTCCATTTTGAAGTTCATGTGTTGTTCCCCAGAAGAAGGAGCCCTTCCACACCTCGAGGCTGCTGGCTGTGAGACAAAGTCTGGACCAAGGTGGTGCTCAAACTGCTGTCCCTCCCAAACATCTACTGATCCATCCCAGGTCTTCCCAGGTATTGGATCACTGGGGCATCCTGCAGGGTCTCTATGAAGAGAGAAGGCATGGGGAGAGGTGCTTTCTGAAGCTAATGTGGAGAATATCAGTCATCTTACCTCTCCACTGCCACAGAGAGCCTCTGTGGCACCAGCTGAAAGCTGGCCCCTCCTCCCCTCACTTTGTGGCAGGCAGCACGTGCTGGTCACCCCTCTGTTTGGCCGGCAGTCCTCTCTCAACAAGACCATAGCATTTCTTCATGTGCTCTTTTCTCCATTTCACTCTTTTACTCTCATTTTCCCTTTGTCTTTTCCACCATCTACATTTAGTTTCTTTTCTTGCACTGAGTGCAGAAAGACTTCCCTGAACAAACAAAGCAATAATTAAACTGATGACTTCTCTGAGGCTCCCTTTCTTACTACCTGGGTTATTGTGGAGCTTGGGAGATGGATCACTGGTATATTTTCTGCTGTTCAGAAAGTGGTGGTCCTTACAGTTTAGAGGAATCCCAAAGGACTGCATAGGCCAGTGAGGGAACATCTGGGTGCAGGGTCTTTGACCTGGAGCCCCTGTCTGTCCTGCCCCACCTCCTGAAGAGCCTGACAATTCGTGGGTCTGCCCCAGTGCACAAGGAAGGAAATCCACTGCCCATTTGTTCACCTTTCCATCTGTGAGTTATTCACAGTGCTCAGCTGAGGAATGACTTCTCCAGCTGTGGAGTTATTAATGTCTGTGGGTAGAGAGGGAGATGGAAGGCCTCCCTGAATTCATCAGTGTGGAGGAGAAAATGTTACCAGACTCAGGTACAGCTGCTCGCCACTGGAAGATCAATACCCAAGAGAGAGGAAAATGTTGTTAGAAAGGAAAGTTGCTTTTAATCAGAATGCTGGCAATCTGCCAGAAATGGTGGACTAAGTGTCCCCCCAAAAGCCACCTCTGAAAATTCTGCTGGGCCATGGAAGTTTTTAAAGGGAAAAAGGGAAGTAATCTCAGTTAATCATTGAGATGGGGGGTCAGAGTCATCATCATTCACCACTGTGTGCAGGCTCATCGACTTCTTGTGATCTTTCGATGTTATCTTGTTTGTTCACACAGTTTGTTCTCGAGATTACTGAAGAGGAAGCTAGGGAAGGGATCTGGTCATCTCTTTAGTTACTTATTCTTCATTTCTACTTTGATCTAAGGAAAGAACCAACAGGTTAGGCAAAGTATTGTGTGATTAAAAGATTTGAAATGTGTGCTAGGGCTGGAGATGATTAGAGCATGGGGGTGCCTGGTTTAAGATTAGTGACAAGACAAAGGACGCACCTGCACAGAGCTCTTTCCTGCAAAGATCTCTTTCTGATATCAGAGAGACAGCAATGAGTTGTCTTAAAGCAGGATCTTATTTCCCTGCCCAGGAATTAAACCTGAGTAACCTGGATGAGAGCCAGGAGTCCTAGCCACTAGACTACCAGGGGCTAGAGGCTAGAAGCAAAGTAGCCCTGGCTCTTGCTCTGCTTGAAAAATGAATTTCTCAAAGAGGCAAAAACTGCAAAAACAAGTACAAAGTTTATTATCAGAGACACAGCACAATATGTGGGAGGGCAAACAGAGAAACAGTTTGTTTAAAACATAAGCAAGGCAGAAATACACACCTGGAGAAAAAGGGTGTGGGCATCCTCCCTAATGAGGAGGACTGTGGTAAAGAGGAGGTTGTCATTTATACAGGGCAGTTATTCTGGGTCTTTGTTTACCTTTGGTCAATTATCTTGTTTCTTTTTTCACACCTGACCTGCCCTAGGACCCTCCCCACTATGCGTGCGCATATTTTTGCCAAGATGGATTCCAGTGCAGAGACCTGTGGGTGCATGTCCACAATTATTATGGGGTGGCACCCCCTCCCTTTTTGACCTGCAAGGAGCCTTCCTGTGCGTGTGCAGACAGGGAGGTCGCCTTGACCTCAGGAATGAGAGATGTGGTCCTCCTATCTCTTTACACCAGCAGAGCTCAGCTCCTGCCATTTTGTCCTTGGCCTGTCTAGGGAAAACAGAGCTCCAATTTACTCAGACAAACTCCAGCTGCTCTATCCAGGGCCCATCTACCTCCTATCTCATTTCCTGCCAAAGCTGCTTACAAAAACACACTCACACACTCTCTTAGGCATTCACACCCACACACTGTGCACATGTACACACACTCACATACTCTCCAGCACTCAAAGCCCACAAGTTCACTCTCAAGAAATTAGTCCCATCATTTTCAGTCCAAGAGAAAACCCACTGGGTATGTATGAGTTATGCCAACTTGTCTGGAACATCTCTCCAGCCACACTGAGATTTGATGTTTATTGAAAGAAAGACCATAGAGTTAGACAAAATGACTTATGACCTATGTCTCTCACTTTGAAAACAATATTTTTAAATGCAAAATGGAATGGTGGAAGCACAGGTTATAAGATACAGCTGGGACCAAGGGCTGGTGTTAGGGCTGGGGTCTGCTGACCCTTCCTGGAGAACCAACCCCTGCTCCCCACACCCTTCGGCAATTTCTTTGGTATTTATTGTAAGCACCAGAATCACACCAAACTCTTGTCTCTAAGGATGGTGAACTATGCAAACTCCCAGGTGTGACCTCATGAGCCAGGGACATGTGTTGTACTGACAAAGACGCAACAGGCAGAGAGTGAGCCCACCTGTGCATGTGCCTGGGCTGCTAAATTTTACATAACATTTGTAATCAGTAACGGATGAGTCTGTTTCCTCAGCCACTGCTCCAGGGCAGATTCAGCATCTCTGTATGAACCACTGCAAAACTGCAGAGTTGCTAGAAGGCCCCAGGAGTTCCCTCCTGTACCCTGAGAGCACCTATGAGGCCTGCATCCTGGAAGCACTGTTGTCTGGCCATCACTGATGTCACTCCTCTGGACCTGGCCACAGTGGCCTTGCCAAGTCTGCCTTTGCTGTGTTCCTCCTATGTTCACTGGGCCCTGGATGTCTGCAGACCACAGCTCGTAGCTACAGTGTACCCCAGCTTGGAAATCTGATGCTTGCTCTGCCCCCCAGTGCCCACGTGGTCCTCTCCTTCCAGAGGAGATTGAACATGTCCTCTGTAGAGCCACCTCCGGCCTGCCCTCTCTTGCGCCCTGGGCTCAGTGGGACCTGAATTATCTGTTTACTGTCTGTCTGCCCCCGAGGCTATGTGCTCTGGGGATGGAGTCTTACTCTGTTCTGCAGCTTCACAGTCAAGAGCATGGACTCCAGGGCCAAGCCTTAGGCCAGCTTGCATGGTGGCCCATTGCTCAGCCCCTCTGCATCCAGTTCCCTCCTCTACAGAAGGACCACAAGAGTCCTTCTGTTAGAAAGGACTGTCAGAGCCACTGTCAGGACTCAGGGAGGGATGCCCACTGTGGCGGCAGCTTGTGAACAAAGCTAGCTTGTTCATTTCATTTCCATTCTCCCTACCCAGGCTCCAGTGTCCGTTGTGCGCAGCCTCCCTTTGCCCACCCCCTACGTTGTTCCCAGGGCAAAGGATGAACTTTAACCCCTTTGTACAGCACTCAAGGTCTCCATGACACCTAGAAACTCGAAGCCTTTCTTCTCATCCCTCAATCCCTCGGGCTTCAGAATGCATTCCCCATGCAGAAAGCTGGACATGGGGTGGGAGGACCTCGTACTCCTTCCGGTGTAAAGCACAGATGCACAGACGCACACACGCACAGAGACAGAACGTGTTAAAATTTAATGGGGGTGCTTAGGAGAACAAGGTCTAGCAAGGCTCCTCCTGGGGGAGCAGCTCTGCTGCCGGGGGTGCTCTGTGGGCGGAGCTGCTTCTCACCGGGGTCCTCGGAGTCAGCTCAGAGCCTGGCCCATGGGGCTGTCAGCCCTCAGCATGCTCTCAGGGAATGCGTGAGGGAGGATTTCTTGGTGGGCAAGATCCCTGCCTTGACTCCCTGACCTCTTCCGCAGTCACCACACTCCTACTGTTTGGCGAAACTATGACTGCTCAGCCTTCAAGGTTCACCCCAGGGTACCCAAGCGAGGCTGACTCCACCTTGCTCCTTCTCTTCTGGAAGGGCACAGTCACCAACTGGAGGGCCAGCTCCCAGGGCAGTGGCCAGGCCCAGGCACTCCTGCTGCCCTTTTGCCAACCAGTCAACCTTCATGGCAGCCAGGTGCTGGCCTGGTGTCCCCACAGGAAGTCTGAATGAGGGGAGCAGGACTGCCCCGAGTGGGCACAGCCTTCCTCCCCCTCCCCTCAGCTGGGGCCCTGCAGGCCCTGTTGCTTTGCTGCTTCCCTCCCCTGAGGAAGCCATGCTACCTGCTGCTTGTGGCCCAGGTTCTGCAGCTGGACAAGCTGCCCAGCCCACTAGTCTCTGCCCTCACCTGGGGTCTGACTTCTCTGGGTCTCACTAGCGCCCTCTGATGGGGGCTCCTGAGGCTGTCCCTTCCAGGTGCTAAGAGGACAGCAGGGGCAGACGGTGTTGCCAGCCCTGCCCACCATCCCCACTCTTCCCACCCCCATGCCTGCACTCCCCCAGCCGAGGAGGTGCTCATGGAGGGCCTCACTTGGTGCTGGGTGCCAGACACTTGCACACACTGACTCATGGAACCGTGGGCACCCTCCCATCTGGAGGGCTGTGCCCTACGCAGCTCCCTGTGTAACGGGGGTCTCCGAGCCCTCCAGTGCTGTGCAGCTGTCATTTCCAAGCTCCCTGAAACTTGGCTCCTTCCTTCAAAGGAGCTTATAGTCCGGCTGAAGAGAAAACAAAACAAAATGCCCTAAAATGTGTAAGCAGATGTTGGTTCAGAAGTGAGGAAATGGGGGCTGAAGTGGCATTGTTGCCTTCCCAGAAAAGATGGAAGAATCTGTGAGTCCTTCAGAGCTCCCCTTGCCTGTGGGCCAGACACCTGGGCCCCAGGGCCCTCCAGCTCCAGCTCCAGTTCTTGCATCCTGAGCATACAGAGCCTTGTCTACCTGAATGGGTGGAAGTCCTGGACACCTGCATTAGCACCTCCTTTGGTAATGCTGTTTATTTCTTTTGCTTGGAATGTCCTGCTCTGGCAAACTCCTACTGATGCTTTAAAGTCCCAGCCCAGGTGTCTCCTCCTCTAGGAGGTCACTGGTCTCCTAGTCTGAGTTACGTGCCTCCCTTCTCTGTTCTTACAGCCCCCTCTGCAATGGTTTCATTTGCCTGTTTGTCATCTCCGTGAAAAGCAACCTCAACTTCATAATCCAAACCTGAACTCCTGACTCCATCCTCAGTCCCATCCTGGGCCTCTTTAATCTTCCCCATATTAGTTCCTCATAGCATTGTCTTTCCCATTGCCCAGGCAAAAATTTTTGGAGTTATCCTCGACTCCTTTTCTTCTCTCACACTCACATCAACAAATCCATCAGTTTTACCTTTAAAATATGACCAAAATGTGACCACTGCTGTCCACCTTCTCAGACAGTGGTCAGACCCAGGCCACCACCGTCTGTCCCTAGATTCAACACCAGCCTCTCGATGGGTCTTGCTGCTCCCACCTGCACCCCTAACCCACAGCATAGCCTGCAACAACTCTGCTCAAACCCGAGCCAGGTGAAAGCATGTCACTGCTCTGCTCAGAGCCTCCAAGGTTGGTGAGTCTTGTCTCAGCAGTGCTCGGTAATCTTCCTCTGCTGTCCAGAAATGAAACCTGCCCACCTATACCCACATTTTCAAAAAACTGTATTATGCTCTATGTGATGTAAAAGAGAAATAGCATGAAGGGAATTTTAATAAAATAAGGTGTATGTCAATACAACATCCAGCTTGTCTTTACTAGATGACAGAGGAGGTCGGGGGCTGCCTGAATGTGACATGGCCTTGCAGATCAATACAGGCTCTCAGCATCGGCAGCAGAAATGCCTGGAGGGGTCTGCCGTGGCTACGTGATCTTTCCCAAGAGAGAGTAAACCTTGGTAAGAGCTTGGATCAAACAGTTTGCAGGGCTTAGTGCTCCTGGAAGGTCCACTGCACATTGAAATCACGCACACACCTTGGTTTGCAGGTGAAGCAGCTAGGTCTGGGCTGTGGGGACTGGAAGCAGGTATCTGCTTGTGTCTGCAGGGATGTTGGGAGACCTGGAACACAGCAACTCTTCCTGGGCCAGGGCTTTCTTGCACAAAGCCTTTGACACCACCCCTATTCTACTATCAAGTGGCAGCAGTGAACCTGATCTTTTGCGACAACCGGTATATGCCCCCGCAAATTTCCAACACTCTCCCCGAGGGTCATTGCCATCGCTGCTGAGGCAGTGGTGCATTTCAGAAAAACCCTAGAGCAGTTAAGAAGCAGGTGGCTTGGCCCTGTCTTCTACACCCAGTGGCCCTCCTGTGCCCGCCCCAAAGCCTCGCTGCTGTTTTCTCCTCTGCCAAGAGCACCCTCTGCGGGCCTGCACTTGCTGCTCCCTTGGATGGGTGCTCTCTCTCCCAGGAAACCCACCCAGCTTGCTTCCCTAGGTGTCTGTGCAGATGCTGTTTATCAATTGGAGACTTCTCTATCCTTCTAAATAAAATGTTTAAACACTGATGTATATACAATAGGTAACTAACAAGGACTTACTGTATAGCACAGGGAACTCTATTCAGTATTTTGTAATAACATATATGGGAAAAGAACCTGAAAAAGAGTGGTATGTGTATAACAGATTTACTTTGCTGTACACGTGAAACTAACACAACATCAACTATACTATACTCCAATAAAAATTTTTAAAAAATAAAAGAAAAAAAGGTTTAAATGTATAACGCCCACCCCTCCTGGCACTCCTTACCCCTTCCCTGCTTTAATCTTTCCCATTAGTACTCATCACCCTCTGTTCTACCATGGGTTTGTTTGTTTGTTTATTTATTTGTTTACATCTTTTTTTAAAAATTAATTTTTATTGGAGTATGGTTGCTTTACAGTGTTATGTTAGCCTCCACTATACAACAAAATAAATCAGCCATACACATAGAGATATCCCCTCCCTTTTGGACTTCCCTCCCATTTAGGTTACCACAGTACACTAGGTGAGTTCCCTGTTATACAGCATGTTCCCATCAGTTGCCCACTCTTCCCGTGCCACCCCTTTCCCCCTTATATCCATACATTTGTTCTCTACATCTATGTCTCCATGTCTGCTTTGCAGCTAAGATCATCAATACCATTTTTCTAGATTCCACATATATGCTTTATTATATGATATTTGTTTTTCTCTTTCTGACCTACTTCACTCTGTATGACAGTCTCTAGGCCCATCCACATCTCTACAAATGAACCCAATTTCATTCCTTTTTATGGCTGAGTAATATTCCACTGTATATATGTACCACATTTTCTTTATCCATTCTTCTGTTGAACATTTAGGTTGCTTTCAGGTCCTGGCTATTGTAATAGTGCTGCTATGAGCATTGGGCTCATGTATTTTTTAAAATTATGGTTTACTTTGGATATATACCCAGTAGTGGGATTGCTGGGTCATATGGTAGTTCTATTTTTAGTTTTTTAAGGAACCTCCATACTGTTTTCTGTAGTGGCTGTATCAATTTACATTCCCACCAACAGAGTATGAGGGTTCCCATTTCTCCACACCCTCTCTAGCATTTATTGTTTGTAGATTTTTTTTTTTAATATTTATTTACTTATTTTTGGCTGTGTTGGGTCTTTGTTTCTGTATGAGGGCTTTCTCGAGTTGCGGCAAGCGGGGGCCACTCTTCATCGCAATGCGCGGGCCTCTCACTATCATGGCCTCTCTTGTTGCGGAGCACAGGCTCCAGACGCGCAGGCTCAGTAGTTGTGGCTCATGGACCTAGCTGCTCCGCAGCATGTGGGATCTTCCCAGACCAGGGCTCGAACCCTTGTCCCCTGCATTAGCAGGCAGATTCTCAACCACTGCGCCACCAGGGAAGCCCTGTTTGTAGATTTTTTTGATGATAGCCATTCTGACCGGTGTGAGGTGATGCCTCATTGTAGTTTTGATTTGCATTTATTTAATTATTAGTGATGTTGAGCATCTTTTCATGTGTTTGTTGGCCATCTGTATGTCTTCTTTGGAGAAATGTCTATTTAGGTCTTCTGCCCATATGGGACTGGGTTGTTTGTTTTTTTGATATTGAACTGTATGAGCTGCTTGTATATTTTGGAGATTAATCCGTTGTCAGTTGCTTTGTTTGCAAATATTTTCTCCCATTCTGAGGGTTGTCTTTTCACCTTGTTTATGGTTTCCTTGGCTGTGCAAAAGCTTTTAAGCTGGTCCCATTTGTTTATTTTTGTTTTTACTTCCATTACTCTAGGAGGTGGGTGAAATAAAATCTTGCTGTGGTTTATGTCAAAGGGTGTTCTGCCTATATTTTTCTCTAAGAGTTTTATAGTGTCTGGCCTTACCTTTAGGTTTTTAATCCATTTTGAGTTTATTTTTGTGTGTAGTGTTAGGAAGTGTTCTACTTTCAATCTTTTACATGTAGCTGTCCAGTTTTCCCAGCACCACTTACAGAAGAGGCTGTCATTTCTCCATTGCATATTTTTGCCTCCTTTGTCATAGATTAGGTGACTGTATGTGTGTGGGTTTATCTCTGGGCTTTCCATCCTGTATATTGAGCTATATTTCTGTTTTTGTGCCATTACCATACTGTCTTGATTACTGTAGCTTTGTAGTATAGTCTGAAGTCAGGAAGCCTGATTCCTCCAGCTCTGTTTTTCTTTCTCAAGATTGCTTTGCCTATTTGGGATCTTTTGTGTTTCCATACAAATTGTAAAATTTTTTGTTCTAATTCTGTGAAGAATGCCATTTGTAATTTGATAGGGATTGCATTGAATTTGTAGATTGCTTTGGGTAGTATAGTCATTTTCACAATATTGATTCTTCCAATCCAAGAACATGGTATATCTCTCCATCTGTTTGTATCATCTTTGATTTCTTTCATCAGTGTTTTATAGTTTTCTGAGTATAGCTATTTTGCTTCCTTAGGTAGGTTTATTCCTAGGTATTTTATTCTTTTTGGTGCAATGGTAAATGGGAGTGTTTCCTTAATTTCTCTTTCTGCCTTTTCATTGTTGGTATATAAGAATGCAAGAGATTTCTGTGTATTAATTTTGTATCCTGCAACTTTACCAGATTCATTGATTAGCTCTAGTAGTTTTCTGTTGGCATCTTTAGGCTTTACTATGTATAGTATCATGTCATCTGCAGGCAGTGACAGTTTTACTTCTTCTTTTCCAATTTGGATTCCTTTTATTTCTTTCTCTTCTCTGACTGCTGTGGCTAGGACTTCCAAATCTATGTCAAATAATAGTAGTGAGAATGGACACTCTTGCCTTATTCCTGATCTTAGAGGAAATGCTTTCAGTTTTTCACCATTGAGAATTATGTTTCCTGTGGGTTTGTCATATATGGCCTTTGTTATGTTGAGGTAAGTTCCCTCTATGCCCATTTTCTGGAGAGTTTTTTTTTTATCATAAATGGATGTTGAATTTTGTTGAAAGATTTTTCTGCATCTATTAAGATGATCATATGTTTTTTATTCTTTAGTTTATTAATACGGTGTATCACATTGATTGATTTGCATATATTGAAGAATGCTTGCATCCCTGGAATAAATCCCACTTCGTCATGGTGTATGATCCTTTTAATATTTTGCTGGATTCTGTTTGCTAGTATTTTGTTGAGGATTTTTGCGTCTATGTTCATCAGTGATTTGGCCTGTAATTTTCTTTTTTTGTAAGATCTTTGTCTGGTTTTAGTGTCAGGGTGATAGTAATCTCATAGAATGAGTTTGGGAATGTTCTACCCTCTGCAAATTTTTTGAATAGTTTGAGAAGGGTAGGTGTTAGCGTCTCTTTAAATGTTTGATAGAATTCACCTGTAAAGCCATATGGTCCTGGACTTTTGTTGATTGGAAGATTTTTAATCACAGTTTCAATTTCATTACTTGCAATTGGTCTGTTCATATTTTCTATTTCTTTTTGGTAGGTTGTACTTTTCTAAGAGTTTGTCCATTTCATCTAGGTTGTCCATTTTATTGGTATATAGTTGCTTGTAGTACTCTCTTATGATCCTTTGTATTTCTATGGTGTCAGCTGTAACTTCTTTTTCATTTCTAATTTTATTGATTTGAGTCCTCTCCCATTTTTTTTGATGAATCTGGCTAAAGGTTTATCAATTTTGTTTGTCTTTTCAAAGAACCAGCTTTTAGTTTTATTGATCTTTGCTACTGTTTTCTTTATTTCTACTTTATTTCTGCTCTAATTTTTTTGATTTCTTTCCTTCTGCTAACTTTGGGCTTTGTTTGTTATTCTTTCTCTAGTTCTTTTAGGTGTAAGGTTAGATTGTTTATTTGAGATTTTTCTTGTTTCTTGAGGTAGGATTGTATTGCCATAAACCTCCCTCTTGGAACTGCTTTTGCTGCACCCCATAGGTTTGGGGTCGTTGTGTTTTCATTGTCATTTGTTTCTAAGTATTTTTTGATTTCCTCTTTAATTTCTTCAGTGATCTCTTGGTTGTTTAGTAGCACATTGTTTAACCTCCATGTGTTTGTATTTTTTACAGTTTTTTTTCCAGTAATTGATTTCTAATTTCATAGTGTTGTTGTTGGAAAAGATGCTTGATACAATTTCAATTTTCTTAAATTTATGAAAGCTTGATTTGTGACTCAAGATGTGATCTATCCTCGAGAATGTTCCATGAGCACTTGAGAAGAAAGTGTATTCTGCCACTTTCAGGTGGAATGTCCTATAAATATCAATTGAGTCTATTTGGCCTATTGTGTCACTTAAAGCTTGTGTTTCCTTATTTATTTTCTGTTTGGATTATCTGTCCATTGTTTTAAGTGGGGTGTTAAAATCCACCACTATTATTTTGTTACTGTTGATTTCTTCTTTTATAGCTATTAGCATTTGCCTTTTTTGTTAAGGTGCTCCTGTGTTGGGTGCATAGGTATTTATAATTGTTATATCTTCTTCTTGGGTTGATCCTTCGATCATTATGTAGTGTCCTTGTCTCTTGCAATAGTCTTTATTTTAAAATCTATCTTGTCTGATATGAGTATTGCTACTCCAGCTTTCTTTTGATTTCCATTTGTATGGAATATCTTTTTCAATCCCTTCACTTTCAGTTTGTATGTGTCTCTAGGTCTGTAGTGGGTCTCTTGTAGACAGCATATATATGAGTCTTATTTTTGTATCCATTTAGACTGTGTCTTCTGGTTGGAGCATTTAACCCATTTACATTTAAGGTAATTATCAATACATATGTTCCTATTACCATTTTCTTAATTGTTTTGGGTTCATTCTTGTAGGTCTTTTCCTTCTCTTGTGTTTCCCACCTAGAGAAATTCCTTTAGCATTTGTTGTAATGCTGGTTTAGTGGTGCTGCACTCTCTTAGCTTTTGCTTGTCTGTAGATCTTTTGATTTCTCTGTTGATTCTGAATGAGATCCTTGTTGGGTAGAGTAATCTTGGTTGTAGGTTTTTCCCTTCCATCAGTTTAAATATGTCCTGCCATTCATTTCTGGCCTGCAAAGTTTCTGCTGAAAAATCAGCTGATAACCTTATGGGGATTCCCTTGTAGGTCATGTTTTGCTTTTCCCTTGCTGCTTTTAATAATTTTTCTTTGCATTTAATTTTTGTTAGTTTGATTAATATGTGTCTCGTCATGTTTCTCCTTGGGTTTATCCCGTATGGGACTCTCTGCTCTTCCTGGACTTGATTGACTATTTCTTTTCCCGTGTTGGGGAAGTTTTCAACTATAATCTCTTCAAATATTTTCTCAGGCCCTTTCCCTTTCCCTTCTTCTTCTTGGATGCCTATAATTCAAATGGTGCATTTGATGTTGTCCCAGAGGTCTCTGAGACTGTCCTCAATTTTTTTCATTCTTTTTTCTTTATTCTGTTCCTTGGCAAGTATTTCCATCATTCTATCTTCCAGCTCACTTATTTGTTTTTCTGTCGCCTTTATTCTGTTGTTGATTCCTTCTTGTGTATGTTTTATTTCAGTTATTGTGTTGTTCATCACTGATTGTTCTTTGTTTGTTCTTCTAGGTCCTTGTTAAACATTACTTGTATTTTCTCCATTCTATTTCCTAGATCCTGGATCATCTTTATTATCATTATTCTGAATTCTTTTTCAGGTAGCTTGCCTATTTCCTCTTCATTTATTTGGTCTTGTGGGATTTTACCTTGTTCCTTTGTCAGCGGTTTATTTCTCTGTCATTTCATTTTGTTTAACCAGCTGTGTTTATGGTCTTCTTTCCACAGGCTGCAGAGTTGTAGTTCCTCTTGTTTCTGTTGACTGCCTCCTGGTGGGTGATGTTGGCCCAGGTGCTTGTGCAGGCTTCCTGGTGGGAGGACCTGCAGCCCATACTCTGTTGGGTGGAGTTGAGTCTTTTCCCTCTGATGGGCAGGGTTTAATCAGGTGGTATGTTTTGGGGGTGTCTGTGAGCTTAGAATGACTTTAGGTAGCCTGTCTATTGATGGGTGGGGCTGTGTTCCTGTCTTGCTGTTTGTTTGGTGTGAGGTGTTTAGCACTGGACCCTCCAGGCAGTTGTGTGGGACTGGTTCTTGGTGTTGATATGGATACCTTCAAGAGGGTTTGTTTTATTTATTGTTTATTCTTTGTCTCCCCTCACTCAACATAAGCTCCATGTGGGAAGAATGTTTGTCTGTTGATTGAATAGTCCCAGGTATACAGCAAGTGCTCAATAATTATCAGTTGAGTAGGTTAAATCCACAGACAAATGGCATGAAGGAAGCTCTCTGTCTAAGGCCATCTCCCCAGACTGGGCATGAAGTCTGGGTGGCATGTCTGGTACCTCCCTGTGCTGGTGCCGTGCTGGCAACCCGGATGGTTACAGGTAATCGATGAGCTGAATCTAATCCAAAAGACTGAGAGACAGGGTGCTGTCTGAGGATGCTGCTCTGTGAGGAGGTTGAGACTTGATTTCTGAGCTTTGGTTCCTTTTGATGTAGCTGACAGGTCTGCCCTGGGGCAGGTTAATAATTGCCCTGATTTCTTTTTTTTCAAGAGTGTGTGTGACCCATTGCATTTCTTTGCTTCTTTTACCAGCCAGTTTCAAGTGGATTCACTTCCACTTCATTCTCTGTGGAGGACCTGGCATTGCTGTGCCTTGTGGGTAAGTTGGTTCTGTCTCATGGCCCTTGGTGAGTTCCCAGGCCCTGCTGACACCATCTGCCTTCCTCCCATGGAGAGTTTTCATCACAGAAGCAACAGAGGCTGAAGTCACTCCATGGAAGCTGACAGCGGACTTCAGAGGCCAGAGAAAATGTACTTCACCATGAGGTGACAAGTGTCCTCTACATGCATGCCTCCTGGTGGCCTGGAAGACTTCCAATAAATAATTCATGAAACTAGGCCAGAAAATGGAGAAAATGTTTTCTTAACTGGAAACCTCCAAAGCACAAAGCAAGGCAGAAGAAAACAGTGACTGCAGGTTGGATTTTAGGGCGAGAGCCCTGTCTTTCTCTGTGTCTGGGTAGCATGAGACTTTCTCCAGCACAAGGCAGCCACATTGTCTTACTGTGGACTTCTAGATCAGAAATCCAGAGTCTCTGTCCCCCACAAAGTAGTCTGTTCTTGGCTGACATGCTGAATGTGATTCCAAAGAGCCTGAGGGTACACAGCATCCTCACGCCTCACTCCACTTGGGCTGAACCATCTCAGGGTCATAGTCGGTGTCAGCTGCATTGGCTGACCCAGAATGCAGGCTCCTGAACCGTTGTTTGGTAGAGGGTGAGGAACTAGAAAGGGAAGATGTAGAACCTCCTGTCTACTCTGACCTCTTCTCCACTCTTTGCGTCTTTCCCATTTCAGCACCATGACTGCTGGCCAGCACCTGGCTGGCCCTCCTTTCCAGGCAGGGCTTTTTGAGAGAGCTGAGGTCACCATTTGGTGCAGTGGCAGTGTCAAGGGGTCGATGGCCAGAGATGGAACAGAAATGAGCATGGAGATCCTTTCCTGGCTAGCACTGTCCCTGGGCCTCAGTTTCCTCCTCTTTAATGTGAGAGTGAAGACGTGTAGATGGCTTGAGGATTAATGGGAAATGTGTAAATTTTTTCAGAGAAGTGCTTAGCAATGCTCTCAGATGGAATGTAACCCCTTGAGCTCTGACTCTCCAGGGACCCAGTGAGTACAGCCTGGCCCCAGTTCCATCTTGAAATGTGAGCAAGGAGCAGAGAAACCAGCCAGGAGAAAGAGTGAGACTCTGTAAACATATACACAGAAACACAGACACATGCACATACAGACACTCTCACACGTACATTCACAGAGACTCACAGACATGCACACACTGACATAGTGAAAGACACTAACACTCTCACATATTCACACTCACACACACAGCATGCCCTGCGTGGGTCTCATCTGGCCTGCTGCCCCAGGCTCACTGTGTCCTCCATCCACCATTATCTGGGAAGTTTCTGAACAGTTGCTCTCTCAGTATTCTGTGGCTTTGCACAAGGTGCTCCTCCTACCAGAAAGCTCTTACTGCTCTTCTTTACCAGAATCTCTCTTTCTTGTGTCTTTTTTCCAGGTTTTTTGAGGTATCATTGCCACATAACATCTGTCTCCCCATGGTAGCCTCTCTGTGAAGAATTGTTTACTTTGGAATTCTGTATTAAATTTGGGAGGCTGTCTGTTGATACACAGTCATCCTTTCACTGAAACTCCTAACAAGCACCTGATTAATATTTTTAAAATATCCTAAGCTGAATTCATAGCTTATTCTTCTGATAATCAGGTAGCAGGGAGGAAGATCCCTGCTACAAGCCTTCCCTTCTGTGCCTGTTCTCACTCTGGGCACTCAAGGAAACAATCCTATTTGTCACAGTACAATGATATGGGGCTCTGGGAGCCGTAATGTATGATTTCATAGCTGTGATGGATAAATAGCTATAATTTTCATTAGTCCTCCTTGAGTAAGCTTCC
>NW_006791528.1:552514-611027 GCF_000442215.2 Lipotes vexillifer
CCTGCTGATACAGAAGAGACAAGGCCTTGAGCAAGATGCTCGTCCCTGGGGGAAGGATTATAATTGCCAGCCGGAGAGCAGGATGGATAAGAAGGCAAGAGCACAGCAGGCCTGGAGAGCCAGGCGAGACTGAGCTCTGTGGGCTCAGGTGGCCTTCCATGCAGCAATGGGTGAGATTTGGGGTGTTTTTCTAATAGAGCAACTCCATTCTTAAGTACTTACCAAAAAGAAATGAAAATATACGATCACACAAAAAGTTATATAAGACCACTCATAGCAGCTTCATGTATAGCAGTTCAAAATGGGAAACAACCCAAATGTCCATCAACAGATGATGGGGTGAACAAAATTTCACTATCTTTGTACATTGGAATATTGCTCAGCAATAAGAAAGAATGGATTATTGACACATACAGCAAAAATGATGACTCTCTAAGCATTATACTGAGTGAAAGACACCAGACTCAGATGGCAATATACGCTATCATTCCATGTATATGAGGTTCAAGAACAGGCAAATATGGTCTCTGCTGATAGAAATCAGAGCAGTGACTGTCTTGTGGATCCAGAGGGAGACTGGGCAGGGTCATGAAGGGACTTTCAGTGTACAAGCCATGCTCTATATCTTGATTCAGATCACAGCTACATGAATGTGTACATCTATCAAAGTAAAATGTACACTTAAGATCTATGCATTTGCTGTATGTAAAATGAAAAATTATGCCACAAAATGCACATTTAAATGAACTCAGAAAGCTGGCTGTCAGAAGGAAATTTATAAAGCAAACACCATCCCTGGGTCATGCATGCATACTTATTAAAGTTGGGTTCACCTGCAGAGGATGGGACATTTGCATAATCTCTTCCAGATCTTTCCTTCCTTGGTGAATTTTCAAAAGGGCACATGTTGACAGAGTGAGCTATAGCACCTGGGATGGAGGGAACTTAATCTTCATTTCTACTTAGTGTAGAAAGAGGTGAGCGTCTGGCACCCAGATTCTTAGGCCAACTCTTCCTGGTGCTGAGACTGCCTGAGGCTTGGCCTACTTGGGCCTCTGGAAACAATTCCAGCTGAGAACCCGGGGCAGCCAGTCCCACTCAACATTCAGCTCTTCCTGTGACTTGCTGGGCCTCACAGCTGATAATGGGAGCCTCATCTCATTCCCTGTGTGCCTCCTTGGGATAATAATAGTAATAGTAATAATAATAGGAATAGTAGTAACAATAGTAACAATAACAACATTAGTTTTAGTCAAAGTTCACCTGATTGTGAGTGATACAATTTCATCACAGCTTCAGCTTCAGCCGTAAAGAGACACTTATTGTTAAGCACCCAAGGGCAATTTGTGCTACCCAGGGCAGGGCCCCAGGGCTTCCTGGACTGAAACCCTCTCTGAGTTGGGCCCCCCTTTTCTTCTTTCATTTCTTTTCCTTTCTTTCCTCTTTCTTTTTTTCTTTCCTTCTTTCCATCCTTCTTCCTTCCTTCCCTCCCTCCCTCCTTTCTTTCTTTCTTTTTCTTTCTTTCTTTCTTTCTTTCTTTCTTTCTTTCTTTCTTTCTTTCTTTCTTTCTTTCTTTCTTTCTTTCTTTCTTTCTTTCTCTCTCTCTCTCCCTCCCTCCCTTCCTTCCTCTCTCCCTCCTTCTTTCCTTCACCCCTTCCTTCCTCTCTCCCTCCTTCTTTCCTTCACCCCTTCCTTCCTCCCTTCCTTCCTTTCTCTTCTCTTCCTTTCTTCCTTTCTTCTCTTTTGCCTCAGTATTTGTTGCTTTCATTTCTCTGCACTTAATCTCTTTAAAAAACAACTTCTTTTACTTCTTCAGGCATGTGGCTGAAGGTAGCTACCCCACAGAAGTAGCCTCGGCTCCAACGTGACATATCTTTAGTTCAAATAATGAAAAAAGGCAGACAAAACTTTGAATCCCTATTCTAAATTCCAGAGAGAGAAAGAGAGAGAGAGAATTTTATTTGCTCTGGTGTCTCCACCTTTGGTCTAGGCAGTTATAGGCAAGGGCAAGGTGACCCTATGGGCAGATATTCCAAGAGTCGTCCAGAATATTATCAATATTTATGATAGTAATAGATGCTGTTTGTTGGATTCCGCAATACGTTAAATGTCTGCATGTATTATTTCATTTAATTTTCGTAACAAATTAGCAAGGTAAATATTATCCTCATTTTGCAGGTGTGGAAACTGCAGATTTAAGAGTGAAGTAACTTCTGTCCCATCACATGGGTAGAAAGGCTGCAATTTGAGTCCCCATTTGCCTGGCCACAGAGCCCTTGCTTGCTCCAGGGAGATATCTTATTTTTTCACATTTAACCTGCTAAGGTATAATTTTCCTAAGGTTAAAAATTATGACTCTGATGAAAATATAAAACAAACATACAATGAAAGAGCTTATTCAGCTCATCGCTTAATGAGGAAACAAGAAAACATTAAAACCAGTCTGAAAAACACTTGAGGAGGTACGTATTTATAGGTAGTTTAATAAAGAAACTAGTTTCTGGGTTAGATACAAAACTTGTTAAAGTCCTACAGGGAAATAAACTGTAACCTTTGGGTAACTGACTGTCTTTAGTCAGATAATCTCATCTTGTTGAGGGAAACATCTGCATCTGTAGGGTGACATTTTGTTTCTCCATGTTAGTCTATACTGTACATTATACAATTGATCTCTAGGAGGGGCCCTTGATCCCCTGGTGTCAGGGTTTGGGGGAACCATAGCATTCTGGTCCCTCCATGTTGATAGCTAGAACAGTCTTCCAGGAATGTTGAGGGCATGGTGGTGAGAAACAAGATGTGTAAAAACTCCAACACATGGTGGGTACCCACCCCCTGATATCCTTCCTGGAAAAAAACGCGTGTAAATAAATGAGTGAATGGAAGATCACACACACTCCTTCAATAAGTAGTACTTGCTCTTATCAGGATGATGCCTGACTCACTGGCCTGGAAGGTCGGCTGCTCTGTGTCCAGAGTGGGAAATCTGTTTCACTTTTCCTCAAAAATAAATCTATAAATACATTAAATTATACAATGAAAACCACTGTTGACCTGTTCTCCTTACACAGGGACACTTGCTTTGGGAAGTCAAAGTAAGATGGTTAGGAAATAAAATGAAAATGCATACATTTTGTTACCACAGCACAATAAAATAACCCTACCTATTCCTGCCCAAATGCTGCCTGTTCTCACAGGTGCTTCCCCCTCTCCCTGCTGCCTCCCTTCCCTCTGACCCTCTAGGCCACTGACCACCCCCCCTCTTAGAAACTTTCCTCCTCTTATGATCTGACAGACACACCTGTAACTGAATGCAATGATTTGTGTTTCTCACATATGGAGGGTTGCACTCTCTAAGAACAAGGACTTAATTTTGTTTTCATTTGCACAATGTTTAGGGGGCTGGGCACATGGGAAGTGGGGTCAGTGAGGTAGAAAGAGCATGTACTTTGTACACAAGTTATCCTGGGGTTAGACCCAGCTCCAATACCTACTGGCTTGTGACCTTAGGAAGATTGCTTAATCATTCTGAATCTAGGGATCTTCAATGGCAAAATGGGGATAATAAAAGAGATGGTGCCAGGCACAGTAGACACTCCATAGAGTCTGGCTGTTATTATTTCTAGCGGTAGAAGATAGGGGCTCAAATTTCTGTTTACAGAAAGATGTGAAGTCAGCTTAGAGGAAAATGGCTCTCGTGTTACCTGGACTAATGGCATCCACCTCCCAATCCAGGTGTGAGGAAATGTCTGTTGAGAACATTTGCTTCAAACTGGACCAAACATGTCTGTGCAGAGCTGTTGAGCTAGCAGAGTTTACTTTTTATTCTATCTTTGGAGCTGTGAGGGGGTTCCATCTAGATTTAATCAGAGTGGAACTAGTCAAGTCTAGGGGTAAAGTATTTCTTTACTTGGAACAGACATCGTAAACTCATAGGTCAGCTTCCCTGCTCAATCATGATAATGTGCTAATGCCTCAATCAAGTCGCTGGAGAAGCTGTCATCTCAGTGATCAGAACTAGCCAATCTGGAAAATTTCTGCAGAAATCGTGTTTGTCCTCTGATGTCTCAGTGATTAAAACTCAAAGCTGTGTATTTAAATAACATAAGGCAAGAGCCTCCCTCTAAGAAGGGAAGGGCAGCATGAGAACAGCACTGAGCTTTGTGGCTGAGGACATAATAAGGACGCATACTCCAGCTTACCTGTTGGCAGGGGGTCAAATATTTATTCAAAGTGTGGGTCACGACCCATTTATTCAGGTGGGTCATGACCGCACGTGGGGTTCCATTTGCTAAAATGTAACGGACTTCCCCCAGACTACCAGATGCCACCATGCCCAGGCCACAGTTTTCTATTATCTCGTTACAAGAACCTGCAAAGATTTAGTGATGAATCTACAGTTAACCTAGAAATTCAATTGCTTGAGTCTTTAGAAAATAGTTTCTTTTCTTTGTGAGCTGTCGCTGAAAAAGTTGTCACTTAAAAAGAACCTTTTACTTTGAAATAATTGTGGATTCAAAGGAAGTTACACAAAAGTTTACAGAGAGGTCCCATGCATCTTCACCCAGACGCCCCCAGTGTTAACATCTTAGAGAACTAGAGTAATGTCAAACCAGGAAATTGGCTGGTACAATCTACAGAGCTTGTTTGTATTTCACCAGTTTTACAAGCATTTGTGTGTGTGTGTGTGTGTGTGTGTGTGTGTGTGTGTGTGTGGTTCTATGTAGTTTTATCAATGTGTAACTTCATGTAACAGTGACCACATAACAAAGATTTTTCATGCTAGCTCTTTAGAGTCACACCCACATCTTCTCCATCAATCCCCAACTCCTGGCAACCATTAATCTGTTCTGCATTTCTATAATTTTGTATTTCAAGAAGTTTATATAAACAGAATCATACAGTATGGAAACTTCTGAGATTACCCTTTTCACTCAGGATATATTAATCCAAGTTACTGCAGGTATCATTAGTTTGTTCCATTTTATTGATGAGTCCTATTCTGCACTGTGGATGGACCATTCTTGCCATTCACTCATTGAAGGAAATATGCATTGTTCCCAGTTTTTGGCTATAATGACTAGAGCTGCTAAGAATAGTCCTTGAACATAGGTTTTCATTTCTCTGCGATAGATGTCCAAAAGTGCAATTGGTAAGTACATGTTTAGTTTTAAAAGAAACTGCTAAACTATTTTCTAGTGTGGCTGTACTATTTCACATCCTTAATAGCAATGTATGAGTGGTCCAGTTTCTCAGCATACTCACCATATTTTATTACTTTTTAAAATCTTAGCCATTCTGATCAGCATGTGGTGATATCTTATTGTGATTTTAATTTTAATTTCCTAATGGCTAATGATGTTCAACATCTTTTCATGTGTAGTTTTTTGACATCTGGGTATCCTCTTCAGTGAAACATCTGTTTATGACTTTTGTCATTGTCTAATTGGATTGTTTGTTTTTTTACCATTGACTTTTGAGAGTTCTCTATATACTCTAAATATAAACCCTTTGTTGGATATGTGGCTTGCAAATATTTTCTCCCAGTTTGTAGGTTGTGTTTTTATCCTTTTAAAAGGATCTTTTACAGAGTAAAATGTTTTTATTATTTGTTTCAAAACAAACAACTTTTTAAAAATTGCAGTACAGTTGGTTTACAATGTTGTGTTAGTTTCAGGTGTACAGCAAAGTGATTCAGTTATACATATACAAAAGTTTTTATTTTTGATGAGCTCTGATTTCTGGGTTTTCCTTTTGTGGATTATGTTTTTGGTTTCAAGTCTAAGAACACTTTGCCTGGGCCTAGGTCTTGCAGATTTCCTCCTACATCTTTTCCTTAAAAATTTTAAAGTTTCTCATTTTACATTTAAGTCCTTTTTGAGTTAATTTTTGTATACAACATGAGACTTAGGTTGAGATTCATTTTTTGGCCTAGCATGTCCACATGTTCCAGCATTTGGAAAGGCTTTTCTTCCTCCTTTGAATTGCTTTTGTACCTTTGTAAAAAATCCATGCAGGTCTCTTTCTGGATTCTCTGTTCTTTTGTGTTGCCCAATGTGTTGCCCTCTGCTAATACCACACTGTCTAGATCTCTGTGACTATATAGTGAGAATTAGTGCCAGGAAGAGAGAGTCCTCCTACCTTCTTTTCTTTTCTTTTTTTAAAAATTGAAGTTTAGTTGATTTATAATGTTGTGTTAGTTTCTGATGTACAGTAAAGTGAAAAGTGATCCAGAAATATATATACACACACACACACACACACACACACACACACACACACATACACACACACACACATATTCCATTATGGTTTATTACAGGATATTGAATATAGTTCCCTGTGCTATACAGTAGGTCCTTGTTTTTTATATATTTTATATATAGTAGTGTATATCTGCTAATCTCAAACCTAATTTATGCCTCCTCCACCCCCTCTCCCCTTTGGTTAACCATAAGCTTGTCTTCTATGTCTGTGAGTCTGTTTCTGTTTTGTAAATGAGTTCATTTGTATCGTATTTTAGATTCTACATATAAGTGATATCATATGGTATTTTGCCTTTCTCTTTCTGACTTACTTCACTTAGTATGTAATCTCTAGGTCCATCCATGTTGGGGCAAATGGCATTATTTCATTCTTTTTTAGGGCTGAGTAGTACTGCATTGTATATATGTACCACATCTTCTTTATCCATTCATCTGTCAATGGACATTTAGGTTGCTTCCATCTCTTGGCTATTGTAAATAGCTCTGCTATGAACATTGGGGTGTATATATATTTCAAGTTAGAGTTTCCTCTGGATATATGCCCAGAAGTGGGATTTCTGGATCATATGGCAACTTTATTTTTAGTTTTTAAAGGAACTTCCATACTGTTTTCCATAGTGGTTACACCAATTTACATTCCCACCAATGGTGCACGAGTGTTCTTCTATGCTACATCCTCGCCAACATTTGTTATTTGTTGTCTTTTGGATAATGACCGTTCTGACAGGTGTTAGGTGAAATCTCATTGTGGTTTTGATTTGCATTTTCCTGATGATGAGTGATACTGAGCATATTTTCATGTGCCTGTTGACCATCTGTTTGTTGTCTTTGGAGAAATGTCTATTCAGTTCCTCTACCCATTTTTTAATATTTTTTTGATGTTGAGTTGTATGAGTTCTTTGTATATTTTGGATATTAAACCCTTATCACCTATATTGTTTGCAAGTATCTTTTCCCATTCAGAAGACTGGCTTTTCATTTTGTTGATAGTTTCATTCAGTGTACAAAAGCTTTTTAGTTTGATTTAGTTCCATTTTTTAATTTTTGCTTTTGTTTTGCTTGCCTGAGGAGATATCCCATAAAATATTGCTAAGAATGTCAAAGAGCACACTGCCTATGTTTTCTTCTAGAAAACGTTCTTCTAGAAGTTTTAAGCTTTCAGTCTTACCTTAAAGTCTTTAATCCATCTCGAAATCATTTTTGTGTATGGTGTGAGAATAGTCCAGTTTGATTCTTTTGCATGTAGATGTCCAGTGTCCCCAACACCATTTATTGAAGAGGCTGTCTTTTCCCCTTTGTATATTCTTGCCTCTTTTGTGATACATTAACTGACCATATAAATGTGGGTTTATTTATGGGCTCTCTATTCTGTTCAATTTGTCTATTTTTGTGCCACAGCATAGTGTGTGTGTGTGTGTGTGTGTGTGTATAGTTTTTTTTAGTTTATATATATATATATATATATATATATATAGTTTAGGGGAAGTTTCAGCTATTATTCTCTTCAAAAAATTTCTCTGCCCCTTTCCCTCTCTATCCTTCTTGGACTCTTATAATGGAAATGTTAGTATGCTTGATGTTTTCTCAAACTATTCTCCTTAGAAAAATATTTTTTTCTGTTCAGCTTGGGTGATTTCCACTCTTTTGTCTTCTAGTCTGCTGATCCATTCCTCTGTGTCATCTAATCTATTGTTGATTCTTTCTAATATGTATTTTATTTTGGTTATTGCAATCTTCAGCTCTGTTTGGTTCTTCTTTCTATTTTCTAACTCTTTGTTAAACTTCTCACTCTTCTGAGTTCATTGAGCATCTTTTAAAAAAAATTTATTTATTTTTGGCTGTGTTGGGTCTTTGTTGTTGTGCATGGGCTTTCTCTCGTTGCAGTGAGTGGGGGTTACTGTTCGTTTGGGGTGCATGGGCTTCTCATTGCAGTGGCTTCTCTTGTTGTGGGACACAGGCTCTAGGTGCACGGGCTTCAGGAGTTGCAGCATGTGGGCTCGGTAGTTGCAGCATGTGGGCACTGGGGTACATGGACTTCAGTAGTTGTGGTGCACGGGCTTTGTTGCTCCACGGCATGTGGGATCTTCCTGGACCAGGGCTCAAACCCGTGTCCCCTGCATTGGCAGGTGGATTCTAAACCACTGTGCCACCAGGGAAGTCCAAAATGAGCATCTTTATGATTATTACCTTGAACTCTTTATTGGGAAGATTGTTTATCTCCACTTTGCTTAGTTCCTCTTCTGGGTTTTTGTCTTATACCTTTGTTTGGAACATATTCCTTTGTCTCCTCATTTTGCCTAATTCTCTTTTTATTTCTATGTATTAGGTAGATCTGTTACATTTTCCAGTCTTGGAGAAGTGCCTTGTGTAGGAGACCTCCTATGCATCCCAGCAGCACACTTGCCTCTGATCAGCAGAGCTACATGCTCTAGGGGTTCCCCCTGTGTGGGCTGCATGGGTCCTTCTGATATGGTGGGGGCAATCACTGTGGGTGTGCTGGTAGACAGAGCTGGCTTCTGGCCCAACTGGCTGTCAGGTCCTTCCTCATGTGAAGGCTGCTAGTTACTGGTGGGAAAGGTCAGGTCCCAGGGGACCTGGCTGGGGGGCTGGGGAGTCCTGGGGCTGGTGTCAGCCCACTTGTGGTTGGGGCTGGTTCCCCTCACAGCTGGCTGCTTGACCCGGAGGGTCTCAGGACTGGTTCTGACTGGCTGGTGGGCAGATGAGCCCCTGGTAAGAACAGGCTAGAGGGAGGACTCCAATCTGATGTTTGTCAGCACCAGTGTTTTTGTGGTAGAACAACATCTCCAAAACAGCTCCACCGGAGTCTATGTCCCCAGGGCAAGCTCCAGTTTCCTCAGGGACACTCTCTAAGATCAGCAGGTTGGTCTGACCCAGGTTCCTTCCAAATTATTGCCTCTGCAATTGGTCTCAAAGTGTGTGAGATGTTGCCCTTTAAGAGTGGAGTCTCTGTTTCTCACAGCCCTCTGACTTTCCCAAAGTAAGCTCCTGGCCTTCAAAGCCAGAACTTCTGGGGACTTTTCTTCTCAGTGCAGGGTCTTTGGGCTGGGGAGCTTCGACTCACTCCTTGGGGTGAACCTCTGCAATTGTGACTATCCTCCCTTACGTGAGTCTCCCACCTGGGAGTTTGGGTCTTGACTGCTCCTCGAACCCACCCCTCCTACCTGCCTCACTGTGGTTTCTTCTTTATGTCTCTAGTTGCAGGAGATTTTTTCTGATAGTCTTCAGGTTGTCCTCATAAATAGTTGTTCTCTAAATGTTGTAATTTTCTCATGCCCATAGGAAGAGATGAGCTCAGGGTCTTCCTACTCTGCCATCTTGGCCACTCCCCACCCAGAATCTTCCAATATTTTATTTTTAAAGTAAGAGAAAACTGTGTGAGTAGGCTAATTTTAATTTTGTAACACCCTTGATTTGCTGTGAAAAGTTCTCTAGGTGAACTGAGTGTTTTCTACCTGATTTTTCACCTGGACTTTGAGTGTGAATGTGTGTGTGTATGTGTGTGTGTGGTCAGAAAATAATGCAGTTGCAACCCTCTGGTTTGATTTTCCTTTTAGTGACAAAGTATAATGAACTCCAGTATATTAAGACCTGTGTTTTTTCTGTTCATTGATGGAGGAAAGTAAAGGCAGATCAGAGCCCGCACTGTAGCTTTTCTATTTTGTGTGTGTGACATAAGTTGAGCCCAGTTCTCCAAGTGAGGCCCTCCTTGTTATAAACACCTTTCTCATTCACGAGTCATGGGGTGAGCTCCTCCAGGACTTGATGCGCACACACCCAACCCCTTCATCCAGGTTTAGGAAGGATGAAATATCTGGACTCTGCAGTGGTGACCAGGCTGTGGCTGGTGATCCACAGGTCCTCTCGTGAAGGGAGAGGGAGGAGGCTTCTCCCTTCACAAAGGGGCTAAATGCCCTCCTAGCACCTGGCTGCAGCAGAAGGCTGAGGGGAGAGATCCCAGGGTGACATCAATGAGGCCGGAAGGAGGAGAATGAGGGTGCAGTGCCACCAGGGCCTCAGTCGAGTGCTAAGAGCTTAGCCCCTTTCATTTTATTGGTCTTAGGAGGTAGTCCTTCTTATAACCCCTGTTTTGCAGGTGAGAACACGGAAATGTAGTGGGTGGTTTACCTTGCCCCAAATCTTGCAAGCAGAAAGTGGGGAGCCACTTTATGTGGGTAACCATAGAGAGGAACTCTGCAGACCTTCATTACAGGTGAGGCTGGGGGCTGGGACACAGCCCTCTTTCCTTAAGGCCCTCATGGCACAGGACTCAAGGACTTGTCTCCAGATGGAATCAGGCCAGGTGGAAACCACCCCCCACCCTACTACAGCTGTGGTCTGCTCATGGTTCCCAGGGTGTGCAGAGGTTGAAAACAGGACAGCCTTGTTCCAGGATGGAGGTTTGTATGTTATCCGCCCAGTCTCTCTCCAGGCAGGTGGTATGAGTGTGTGAATGAGATCACTAAGGACAGAGAGCATATAAAGTGCACAAGATGGTACATGGGGCCAATCTCAGTCTTCTGAAAAAATGAGCCAGAACAAAGAGTACCGAGTTATACATGTCTGGGGCTCGGGCAGGCCACGATGGGAACTGAACTGGACTGGCAGATGGCTGTCTGTGGAGAGCTCTGGCAGGACTTAGCAGTCAGGACATAAGCCCCTCATGAAAGAGGGTGGGCAGAGCTGAGTGTCCTGGTGCCTAGAAAGTACCTGGAGCTTAGCGGTGCTTTCAAAGATGGCAAGTGGACCAATGAATGAGCAAAAGAAAAACATGGCTCATATGATCGAGGCCAAGAGGGCCTTCCTACAGATTTCGTTTTGGAGTTTGGATGACTGGGAGCTTTAAAAATCAAGAAGTGATGATGTCCTTGGGGTCAGATATTCTTTGCATAACCTTGGTAAGTGCAAACTGATAGCGTGTATCAGTGTCCCAGGATGTTGAGATGAGAACGATTCAGGAAGCAGTGATTGCCGGACAGTGTGCAGGGTGGGAGGATGCTCATGCCATTGGTTGAAGGTGCATTTCCCTGGCTCGGTGGGAGGACAAGTCTTAGGTGAACAGGCAGAGCATTTGGGTTTTTTTTTTTTTTTTTTTTTTTAACATTTGGGTATTTGAAGTTGCTGTGAAGGGCCACTCCTCTAAATCACTCCCCAGACTCCTGTCCTGGCACCTGAATCCCTCTGCCATTCTGGTGAGTCTGCTGGGAGTGCTTCCCCTGAAGTGCTGAGAGCAGTATGGGGGGCCTCTGAGAGATGGGGGTTGGCAACAGGTCCCTGTCTCAAAGGCCAGAGGGGAACTGACTTGGGCAACCTGGTGTAGTGGAAAGACCAGAGAATTTGGAGTTAGAAATGGGCCATATCCTAGCCTCGTTGCTAATTATGTGTCTAATCATGTGATGATTATGGGTCAATCACTTCATCTCACTGAGCCTCAGTTTCCAGGTCTGTGAGGTGGGTTGGTACTAATACAGCTGCTGGTTCCTGAGTCCCCAGCAGCCCTGCAGGTATGTGTTTCTATTTCCAGGCTAAAGACTCCCTAAGGGCTTGAGTTGAGGCTAAGGGGACCTCAGGGCCTCTTCCAATTGGGCATGGCTGGGTGTGCTGAGGGTTTCCTGCTCACAGGTTCAGGGCTAGGCCCACAACCAGGACGTCATTCATTTGTGTCACAAAATCTTCAATCCTCACACTAGAATCAAATTTCCTGGAGAGGAGGGCACCCTGGGGTGAGACGAGGGACAGGTGGGGGTGGAGGGCAGCAGTGAGGTGGGCAGGAGAGCTGGAGGGTGAGGTAGTGTCTCCTCAGTGCCCAGCGTGCTCCAAAGGAGCCTGGATGAACCTGCGGGCTCCTCCACAAGCCCCACTGGCGGGCCTCGCAGACCTGGGGAGCGTGACTGGGGAAGGGGACGATTCCAGAGGCACCTCATCTGAACAGGAAGGTCCTAGAGTGGTGGCGGCAGAACTGAACCTTTGTCCAAAGGCAGCCCAAGGTTGACTCCCACCTGGGAACCAGATGGGAGGGCGGCAGCGCGCAGGAGGTGGTGAAGCAGGGCGGGGGTGCTGAGCCTCGCTGGTCTCAGCATTTCTGTGAGGCCCCAGGGCTCGGTGAACGTGGTGTGGAGAGCACTCATTCGGGCCAGGCTCCGTTTCAGACATGGAAATGCCCCAGGACACGGAGGGAGCTGGATGCAGACGGGCAGAGCCAGGGCCCAGTCCCTCTGCATTCTGCCCACGCCACCTCAAAGCTGAGTGCCCATCCGTCTGTTGTGTGCCAGGCAGTGACACGGACCTGACTTTGAGTTTTGATGCACAACTTGCTAACTTGTGTCTCTGCCGAGCTCAGGGTTTTCACACTGGGACGGGGACAGACACCACCGCCCCGCTGCAGCTGTCTGGTAAGCATAATGCTGCTCTGTGCTCTCCTGGGGCAGCTGCTCTCTCCCTGCCCTTCAGCTCAGGGACCCCTCCTCTGGAGGCTGCCTGGCTGAACTTGGGCCCCTTCTACAGCCACAAGGCCCTGGCTATCCACAGCCTTTGATCCTGTTTCCTTCTGTGTGTCTTGGCTTCTGCAGACGACAGTGCCAGGGCTGGCTGGATCTCTACCCTCCCTCATTCTAGTGGAGGGGAGGCTAGAATGAGCCCAGGCTCTGGAGTCAGACAGGATGCACCCACCCCATCACCCCATCACCTGATGCTGGAAACCCACCAGCTTTGTGACCCAAGGTTCAATTTCCTGCTCTCTCAATGTGGGCACTGACCCGGGTACGCTGGTATAGTGGGAAGACCAGAGGATTTGGAGTTAGATGTGGGCCATATCCTAGCCTCATTGCTAGTTATGTGCCTAATCATGTGATTATTATGGGTCAATCACTTCATCTCACTGAGCCTCAGTTTCCAGGTCTGTAAGGTGGGTTGGTGCTAATACAGCTGTGGAGAGATTACTAAGGTAAGGTTACTAGGGTTGGCGCTGGGTGGGTCTTCTCTCTGCCTCCCAAACCTGATGGAAAGTGATCTGTCCCTTCCCTCCAACCCCCTTCTGAGCCTGAATTTCCTCATCCATAAAATGCTGATGATGTCAATCATAGGTATCCATTCATTTATTCCGTCCCACCTTCCCTGCTGTCACCTGGCTGACGTCTGTTGGGTGCTCCATCTAGGCACTGTGCCTCACCCATGGGATTGCTATGAGACCACAGGAAGCAGCCCACATCACCCAGCTGGCACACACAATTGCACAGTCTCCCTGAGTGTGATGGAAGAAGACAAACACAAGACCCTGCTCCCCAGCCCTGCATGAACAGACATTAAAAACAAGGACACTAGGCAGCCACAGAATGACCCAGCTAACTCCACTGGCTGCTGATTCTCCTCCCATGACAACTCCAGCCTTGATCTCTTCTCCTTGCCTCCTAGATAAAAGTTACTAAGACACCTGCTCCTTGAATTATCTCCATGTCCTGATAGCACCCAACCTACAATACACTTACTGCCTTGAACGTTCTCCAAAGTCACCCGACATAAGCTCCAATCCTATAACCAGCCCCTCTGGATTCCCTTGCATGAAGCTGCTCCATGCTCCCTCTGTGTGCAGCCTCCCTTGCTCCAGCAAGTAAAACACCTAATTCTGTTCGAGTGTGTTCCTGGTGGTCTTTGGCTGGTGGGCATCAACAGTGAAGATTGGGACCAAATAAAATATTGGAAATCAAAGTGCTTTGCAATTTTCAAAGCCCTCCACAAGTTGGCGGGGGTGGGCTTATTTCTCTTCCAATGTAAAGGACTGAGTCCCGCAGAGGAAAGCTCCAGCTGTGCACTGTGGGTGATGGGACATTATTCCTGTGTATCAGGCTAACCTGATGAAGCCCAGTGTATTCCAAGTTAGTGGAGTTCTAAATCAAAGCGACTGTGGTTTGATGCTTTCTTGGACTAGTTTAGCAAACTTGTAATGACCTCCACCTGGTACAGAAGGTGATTGCCAAACAAGTAAATCCAAAGTAGCAATTTTAATCATGTTTTATCAATAATTCAGTTCCCACTTAGCAGCAGTAAAAAGTTCAAACGGGAACTCAACATACCTTGTGGACACATTCCCACCAGCCAGCATCTGGTCTTTAATCACCCTTTAGTGTTTATTTCATCCAGAAAACATTTTGACTCCTTGGCCAGACCATCCCAGAGCAGGAGGCAATATTTAGCAAATAAACAGAGAAGCACACACATTTGTCAAAAGATGAATTACAAGGAACACTATTCTAGGCAAAATGCTTTTGCTTTTAAAAAGTATCAATACAGGATGAATCTAAAGACTGTCATACAGAGTGAAGTAAGTCAGAAAGATAAAAACAAATATCATATATTAACGCATATATATGGAACCCAGTAAAATGGTACAGATGAACCGGTTTGCAGGGCAGAAATTGAGACACTGATGCAGAGAACAGACGTATGGACACCAAGGGGGGAAGGCGGCAGGGGGATGGGGGTGGTGGTGTGATGAATTGGGAGATTGGGATTGACATGTATACACTGATGTGTATAAAATTGATAACTAATAAGAACCTACTGTATAAAAAAGTAAATAAAATAAAATTTTAAAAAAGCATCAATACATAAATTAGCCTGTCAGAAAACGTATGCAGCTAGTTGCACAGAAAAAAATGTGGTCCTATAGTAACATCCTCTACATATAGTCACTTCTTGCAAAGCAACAGTGATTGGGCATATTAATAATGGAATGGAAGTCAAACTGTATTCAGTAAATTGGTTTTTTGAGCAAAGAAGCTTGTTAGAATTCATTTGATAACATATTTATTCCTTTTTACAACTTAATGAGTATTTAACTCTTGTTTGCAGACCAACTAAAGAAGTGATTTTGCCACTTTTGGAGTAATATTAAAAACAAACAATAAATTGTAATAAGCGTAGATTTTCAGACCAGGCAGAGGGGAGACATCCTGGGACTTAGTGTTTCTGTGTCTGGCTGGGGGCGCTGAGCTGGCAGGGGCAGCTGCCCGGTGGCCACAGGGAATTACAGGCTGCCTGGCCCCCATGTGACCATGGAGAAGGGAAATGACTCAATTAGAATGATCAGGTTTGACGTGTGCAGATCAGTGAGCCAAGCAGCTCACCCGAACTGTGGGTGAGCACCTGAACCGTGTGTGGGTAAGCAGCGCCAATTCCACCGCGTCATCATCGCTTGTTGCAAATCTGACTGGTCTTTACGATGAGGACTCCTTGACGCCTGGGCTGAATCTTCTCATTTCTGGACCTGGCACGTAGCAGGACTATTTAATGTGTGTTCAATGCATATTTGCTGACAGAAGCAGTCCTCTGCAGTGTCTTTTGGGTTGCATCTATAGGGGGCAGTGTGGTGCAGTGGTTAGGCACTCATACACTGGAGCTCCATCCTCACTCTGCACTTCTCAGTTGCACGACCTTGCCGGGCAGATCATTTTAACTCTCTGCATGTCAGTTTCTTTCCTGTAAACTGGGGAAACTATAGCCCTCTTTTGTAGGATTGTTGTGAGAATTAAAAGAGCCCATAAGAGCTTTCATGCAGGGTCTGGTGTGAGGTGCTGGTTGTGTGCTTTGTGTGAGCCTGTGGTCTGGGGCTGCCGGACATCTGTTAGGGGCATGGGCACCTGGGACGGTTTTGTGAAAAGCAAAGCTGTGGCCAATAAGGAATACACTTGTTTAGTGCTTATATTTTCTAAGAACTTTACATCTTTGCACTTTGATGTTCTGAGAACAAAAGTAACTATTTTCCTGAGGACATTTCCCCCAAAGAGAGTCTGGCATTCAGTTGCTCACAAGCCTTCCCCAACCTTGGGAGTGATGGAGGAAACTCTGGTCTGCTGGCCTGGGTGCTGCTCGGTGGTGAGGGGAAGGCACCTTCCGTTCATCTCTGTATCCCCAGGGCCCAAGTCGGGGCAACTGAGGGTGGAGACAGCACTCCAGGGAGACAGTGTCACCTGAACACTGGTGGGAACAGCAGAGTCAGAAACAAGCAGGCCCAGGGTCTGGAGTATAGGTTTTGGGGGCTGAGGATGGGAAGACTGGCAAGAAAGAAGCTTAGAGGGGTCCCAACCTGGAGCAGTTTAAGGATCAGTGAGGTAAACATGCTGGACTCATGCTGCTGTCCAGGCAGACAGACCACAGAGGGCCCATGATGGTGGACAAGGCATGCAGAGGCTGCAGGATCTGGCTGGCCGCACGGGAGGCCGAGCCCCCGAGTCTGAAAGCGGTTTGAGGGGTCCATCTAGGCAGAGGCAAGCCTGCTGGGCCAGGCCTGGGCTAGGTCCTGTGTCTGCAGGGGCCAGCAGCTTATTCACCAAAGCTTTGCCCTGGGCACATTCTTCCTTTGTGAACTGGGAACTGTGTTGACAAATTCTGGCTCAGCAGAGGCGGAACGTTTATAAAAATTAGTTTATAAAATGAATCAAATGACTTGCCAGGTTTTAGGCCAGGGTGTTACTGTTCGCCAAGAATCGCAACTGTCCTTTGTATTTTTATTATATCTTAGCAATAAAGCACACCCTGGAAAGTCTTCGAGGAGACTTGCTGAACTTGCAGAGCAGCCTCTCCTTGGATCAGCTATTATTAAAATGAACCTATTAACCAAGATACTTTATAAACTCCAGATGATCTCTTTTCTATTATCCTCTAAGAAGATTAACATTTCCAGTGTTTCTTCTGTGAAGTTTTGGGGAAAGACAAATAACCCAAGGTTAAATGAAGCATTATTTTCTGTCTTGCCAATTTCTTTTTCTTAAGAGCCTGGAGTCAGAAATATGGGTCATATTTTCCTGTGTCTTTACCTGTCTGGTAATTTTTGATTGGATGTCAGAAATCATATATTTACCTTGTTGGGTACTGGACAGTTGGAACTCTCACCAGTGTTCTTGAACTTTGTTGTGTGGTTCAGTTTAATTATTTAGGAAGAGTTTGATCCTTTTGGGTTTTAAGATTTTTTAGTCAGGACTGGATTTTGTACTCAGTCTAAGTTTAATTATTCCACATTCTTGAGGCAAGACCCTTCTGTGTACTCTACCCAACAACCTTGAACCATGAGATTTTCCAGTCTGGCTGGTGGGGACAGGCAATATTTCTGGCTCTGTGTGAGTTCTGGGAACTGCTACCTTCAATTCTTTTAGGTAGTTCTTTCCTGGCTGAGCACAGTTTCCTTGCACAGTAAGTCCCCTACATACAAATCTTCAAGGTGCAAACTTTCAAAGATGTGGACATGCATTTGCATGTCCAATCACATAAGGCCTGAGTGACATTGCAGCTTGCCCTCCATCTCCTATTGTTGATGATCCTTCAGCTCTACCATTTCCCACCTCTCTCCCTCCTCCGGTCAGTAACTCTTCTTGCCTGTTCACTCGATGCCAGCCCCTGGATACCAGTGGTTGTACTGTACTGCTGTACTTTTCAAGGTACTGTACTGTAAGATTAAAAATGTTCTCTTTATTTCTTTATTTGTTTTTCATGTATTATTTGTGTGAAAAATATTATAAACCTATTACAGTACAGTACTATATAGCTGATTGTGTTAGTTGGGTACCTAAGCTAACTTTGTTGGACTTATAAACAAATTAGACTTATGAATGTGTTCTCAGAACAGAGCTCTTTCCTATGTAGGGGACTAACTGTACGCACATGCTGATCAGGACTCTGAATACTCAAGAAGGGCTCTCTGCAAGTCTGCAGTATTCTCTCTCTCCCCTGATGCTCTGTTCTGCAAACTAGCCAGTCTCCCTAGACCCTCAACTCAAGAAGACTTTGATCTCTAGGGAACCCTCTCCTTTGACTGTGGTCTGAAACCTCTTTCTGGGCAGTAAGCTGGGACCAACATAAGGCTCTTCTCACCTGTTGACCACCTCTCAGAGCTCCTGTCCTTTGTTGGTTGATGTACAGTGTCTCAAAAAACTGTTGTTTCATATATTTTGCCTGTTTTTTCAACTGTTTCAGACAGGAGGGTACTTGTCAATTTATCTTGGCTGGAGGCAGGAATCTCTTGTTATCTCATTTTACAGGTTGGGGAGTTGAGACTCAAAGATTTTAAGTAGTTTGCCCAAGCTGGTAGATGTTGGAACCAAGATTCAAACCTAATGTTTTTTCCAGTACACCATGCCATGCAGTCTTGGATGAACTAGGTAAATTCTTTAAACATCAGTTGTTGTTTTTTTTTTCCCTTGGAAAAATGGGGCAATGATGAGATTTGCATGTACAGCACCCAGCTTGAATCATAAGCACTGCTCACTTTATGTTAGTTCCTTCCTGCCTTTTAGCTAAATGCTCAATTCACAAGTGAGGTTCTCATAGCCAGGATGGTGCACAACTCTGTGTGGCACCTGGGTGAACAGTGCTTGAGGGAACTCTGCTTTCTCTCTAACTGGGCACACAGAACCTTGGGAGTGAGTTGTCTGAAAGTGTCACTTTTTACAGCTTCTCTGGGTCCTACTCTCAACACATGCTCATCACTAGTGAAAATCAATCTTGACACTAAACTAAGGTGAGTACTGACCTGTTGGTCTTCATAAGACCAAGTAGAGAAGTGATTCCTGAATCTGTGGTGTCATGAAAACTTTGTTCAAAGGATACACCTCCTTCCCCCCGTTAATGCTTTTATGGACTAGTCATACTTATTAGAATGAAGGGAATCCTCAGTGCTCAGTAGAAGGAGGGCCTGGAAACACTCCCAGATGTTGGCCCCAGGAGGCTTCATGATTTAGGGTTAGAGATTCATGGTGAACTCAGTTCCATCAGTGATCCTGGACAGGTCATCTCCCTTCTCTGAGTGTCATTTTCTTCATCTGTAAAATGGGGATATTAATACCTGATTTTGTAAAGTTGTTATGCGGTTTGGAGATAAGGCATGTAAAGTATCACATAGTAGATGCTCAATAAATGATAATTAAACTAGAAAACTTAAATTGCACCTAACCAAGCATGTTTCCAAAGGAGGTTTTGGGTTCAGGAATAAGGATGGATTCCAGAGCAATTACAACATCATATGAAGTCATTAGGCCCCAGGATCTCACATAAAATCAGTCTTAATTAGGTAGGACTTGCTATCAATTTGTACTATCAGGGCTCCATTTTCCTTTATGGTGGCTGGAGTAGACTAGGATGTTTAGAATACCTGTGCAGTGAGGAAGTCTGCAAAGACAAGCACAGAAGCGTTGAGTTTATTTCAGGAAGGACAGAAAACCCCCCACTAAATTTGGCTCTAGACTCAGCACCATAGAAGGAAGACATGAGCTCTCCCTCAGCAAAGCGTGTTTTCCTGCCATCTCCCACCTGTCTTCATTGGGACACTTACTGTGTGTCAGCCACTCACCTGGCCAGGTACTCTCAGCATTATATTGTACTTAATCCTCACATCAGCCCTGAAATGTCAGGGTTGTGTGTGCAGACACGGAAGCTCAGGGGGGACATGGCTTAAGCAGGCTCTGTCGCTGATGGCTGACCCTGGGACAAGAACTCTGGTTGGCCTAACTACAGTCTGCCTGTTTCAGAGGAAGGTGGGCATGCCCAGTGGGGTGGGGAAGGTGTCTGCAGACAGGAGAGCAACCTCAGAGCATGACAGGGAAGCAGATGATGTGAGGAGCCAATGCAGAATTGCACAGGACACTGCAGTGAAGATGATGCCAGGCAGGTCTGCTAACTGGAGGTGACACTTGAGGACTCATAAACTGGCCTTGACTGGGGACACAAGTGGTTCCAAAGCCTCCAATCAGGCTGAGGCTCTGCAGGGAGGCAGGTGGAGCTCCCAGGCTTGGAGCCAGCAGCCCTGGTGGGCCTTTGCTCAGCTCAGGGCCAGGAATGACTGGGGTGGGGCAAGGTAGCAGACTGGGAGCTTGATTGGATGGCTCTGAGTTTGTTGATTAATCTGGGGAGAACTGACGTATGTACACCATAGAGACTTCCAGTCTGTGAGCTTATGTCTCCTTAAGTTTTCCCTCTATAATGTTTCATGTTCCTGTGTAGAGGACTTGGCCCCCACTTTGTTAGATTTAATCTTAGCTATTTCATGTTTATTGGCTGTTATTATAAGTGGGTACCTTTCTCAAATTTCATTTTCTATTTTTTTTTGTTGCTGGAATATAGAAATAAAAATTATAGTTTTATTTCTTCCTTACCAAATCTTAAATCTTTTATTGCTTTTTGCCTGCCTAAGGCATTGGCCAGTATCTCCAATAAAATGTTAACTGAAAGTGGTAATCAGTGGACATCCCTTCTTGGTCCTGAATCCAGAGGGTAGGATTTCAGTATTTTACTGTTTAGGGGAGATTCTTGCTGCAGGGATTGTTTTTAGTAGATACTATTTATTAGATTAAGGAAGTTACCTTCTGTTCCTTGTTTGCTAAAATCTTTTTTTCCTGAATGGATGTTGAATTTTATCAAATGTTTTTTCTGCATCTATTAAGATGCTCAAAAGATTTTACTCCCTTATTCTGATACTGTGTTGAATTACATTGGTTGAATTTTAGTTGTAAACCAATTTTGCTTTCCTAAAATAAATTTAACTTGTTTCTTTGTTGTATATCACTGGATTCATTTCCTAGTATTTTGTTTATGACTTTTGTAACTATGTTCATGACCGATATTGTTGTGTGATTTTCCTTTCTTGTAATGTCCTTAATTTTTGGTAGCAATATTAAAATGAGTTGGGAAATGTTCCTTTCTTTTCCACTATCTGGAAGAGTTTGTGTAAGAGTTGTGTCATTGCTTTGTAATATTCAATAGAATTTATTGGTAAAGCCAGTTAGACCTGGAGATGTCTTTATTGGAAGAATTTTAGTTAATGATTCAATTTTTAAAAAGATATCTACCTATTTAGATTTTCTTTTTACATCAGTTTTGGTAAGTTGTGTTTTTCAAGGAATTTATCCATTTTATTTAAATTTTCATATGTATTACCATAAAGTTTTTATAAAATTCTTTTTCTGTCTTTTTAATCTCTGTATAATCTATACCAATGATCCCCTTTTTGTTTCTGATATTAGTTGATTGTGACTTTTCTCCTTATTTCTTGACCAGATAGCTTAGAATTTAAAAATTGGTGTTGTTGATTTTTTGTATTATATGTTTTCTGTTTCTTTAATTTCTGTTCTTCTTCTTATTGTTCCTATGACTGTTTTTACTTTCTTTACTTTTTCCTTATTTTTAAGAAGGTACTTTATTTTTTAGCCTCTCTTCTAATATTTACATTTATGGCTATATAATTCTCACTAATTTTGAATCTAGCTGTATCCCACAAACTTTGATATGTCATATTTTCATTATCATTTTAAAGTATTTTAAAATTTCAACTGTGACTTTTTTCTTTGACTCATAGATTTATTATTTTGCTTAATTTCTAGACATACTCTGAGTGATTCTAAGACTTGAAGCTTGCTTAAGGCCCAATATATGGCCAATTTGATAAATATTTCATGTGCCCTTGGAAGGAGCAAACATTCTGCAGTGGGGCACAGTCTTCTGTACCTGTTGGTTAGGAGGATTTGTTGGTGGTGCTATTCAGATCACATGTATTCTCATACTTTTTTGTCTACTTGTCTTATCAATTGCTCAGGTCTGTCACTGTGATTTTGGATTTGTCTATTTCTCCTTTTAGTTTCATCTGTTTTGCTTTATGTAATTTAAAATTATTCTATCAGGTGCATTCGTGTTTAGGAATGTTATATCTTCCTGATGGATTGATCCTTTCATCATATGAAGATGTTCCTGTTTCTGTTTAGTAATGTGTTTTCAAAGTTTTTGACTTAAAAAATCTGCTTTGTCTGATATTGGTATGTTCATATCAGCTTTCTTCTGATTAGATTTTTCATGTATATCTTTTCCATTCTCTCACTCTCAGTCTTTTTGTCCTTTTATTTAAGGTGTATTTCTTATAAGCAACATGTAGTTTTTCTTTTTATGAAGTCTCAATTTTTGGAGTATTCAGTCTGTTTACATTTAATTCAATTGCTGCTATATTTTGGGTTAAAATTGATCATGTTCTTTTTTCAATTTCCTTTTCCACCTATGCTATGTGCCTTTTTCTTTACTTTCTTACCTTCTTTTGCCGTCATCAGGTATATTTTTATTATTTAATTTTTTACCTCTTTATTAACATGGTTGGTATATATTTAATTAATTTTTGAGGGTTTACAGTTAGGGTTACAGCATGTATCTTTGACTAATTAGGGTCTAATTTAAATTAGTATTTTTACTATTTTCCAGGTATGCTTGGACCTTAGAACACTTTAACATTATTTATTCCTTACCAACTTTTGTGATATTTTTGCCATGTATACAAATTTTACATATATTTTTAAACCACACATGGCATTATTATTATTTTTGTTTGTACAGTTAGTATTCATTTAGATTTTTCCATATTTTTATCCTTTGTGTTCCGCTTCATTTCTTCCTGCATTTCCATGCTTTTGCTCAAAGAACTTACTGTAGTATTTTTTTAGATTGAGTTTCCTGATGATGAATTCTGTACTTTTGTTTGTTTGAAATGTTTTGTTTTGCCTTTGTTTTCAAGGATACATTTTTCTGGGTATAGAATAGTAGGTTGGCAATTGTTTTGTTTCTTCTGCACTTTAAAGATGCTGTTTCATTTTCTTCTGACTTCCATTGCTTCTGAGAGGGATTTTCTGTCAGTCTTATTGTTGTTGCTCTGTTGGAGGTGATCTTTTTCTTCTGGCTGAATAAACAATCTCTCTCTTTCTCTCTCTTTTAGCACTTTTACTCTGATGTACTTAGGGGTTGTTTTCATACAGGTTGTAACTCCTTTGAATATGTGGTTTGATATCTCATCATTTTGGGGAAAATTCTCTGCATTATCTTTTGGTTGTCACTCCATTCCCCTTCTTCTCCTTTGGGACCACAGTTATCATATGCAAGACCTTTCCACCATGTCCCTGTGTCTCTTTCTGTATTTCTCATCTTCTGTACCTCAGTCTAGACATGTTCTTCTGAATCATCTTTTATTTCATGAATTATCTCTTCATTATCTTTAAACTGCTGTTTATTGAGTTCTTATTTCTGTTATTCTAATTTTAATTTAGAAGTTTCATTTGTTTTTACTTTTTTTTTTTTTTTGCTAAAACCCCCTATCATTTAATTTATGGAACATATTAATCACAGCTATTTAATACCCATTTCTGATAACTCAGATCTCCAGTGGTCTGTTTCTCATGTCTCTTTTTCCTTTTCATTTCAGTCAGTTCTTGACTTTTTGCATAGCTTGTTTTTTTTCATATTGAAGGCCAGAATTGTTTGTAATAAAATCATAGATACAATTCGAGGCTCTAGACGAAGTTATGCTCCTCCAGAGAGGATTTGTGTGTTTCTCGTAGGCTTTTAGCATGGAGAAATCTCCTTAACCTGCACTAAGTTGAAGCAGGGTCTTAGTGTTTGTGAGGTGAGCCTTTTCTGGTCCAGTCTGCCCCTATGGGAGGCATAACTGTTTGCTCACCAGATCACCTCCTCCTCAGTGCACAAGATTCCACTCCCCCTGCATAGTCCTGAGAGACTGCCCGAAGCTTTGTTTACCTCTCAGCTTTCAGCAGCTGCCTGGCTGCTTGACTTGGGAGTGAGAAGGTGCCCTCAGTCCTTGAAGACAGAGGGAGATAGAGAAAGTGTGCCCAGTCCATTGCCAGGACAGACAGGGGCTGCAGGAATCCAGGCACTGATCAGTATGGTGGTGGTTCTGCATCTGCCCTGTAGCTTCTCTCAGGCTGTGCCTTCCTGGTAGAAAAGAGGACCAGAGCCATAAGGCACTGCTTCTCATTGTTCTTTTAACTAGCTGCTGCCATGCAGATTAATCCTGTTTGCAGCGTTCTGTGGTTGTCAGAGGCAGGAGTGATGGCCCAGTATGGGGAGGGTGATGGACGGACGGGCACAGAGAGGTCTCTGGCAAGTTCCCTGGAGTGTCCCACAGGGAACCTGGCTTTGCACTGAGAAGGGCTGCAGCCCCCCCCACCCCATATCCCTGAGTAAAGGAAACTTTCTTTAGTAGTGCTTTTTTTTTTTTTTTTTTTTTTTTGGGGTTTTTATAAATATTTCCCTAAGAGATGCTGGGAAAGTGAATAACCTGCTGATAGTTAGTTTTTCATGATTTGCTTTCCTTTTTGTGAGCTTGAGTTAACGATAAAGGTAATGACCCAATAAGTACATTATAAGTAAGAGACAAAAGGAGAATGATGTTGTTATTTCATATTGACAGGAAAATCAAAACCAAAACATACAGGACAAAATAATGACTTTTTTTTTTTTTTTTTGTGGTACGCGGGCCTCTCACTGTTGTGGCCTCTCCCGTTGCAGAGCACAGGCCCCGGACGCTCAGGCTCAGCGGCCATGGCTCACGGGCCTAGCCGCTCGGCAGCATGTGGGATCTTCCCGGACCGGGGCACGAACCCGTGTCCCCCGCATCGGCAGGTGGACTCTCAACCACTGCGCCACCAGGGAAACCCTAGTAGTGCTTTTTGTTGTTTTCACTTATTTTTTTCCCTAGGGTGAAACTAAGTTGAGATTTAAATCACTTTGGGAAGCTAAAAGCTGCACTGTTGTTTTTCTTCTGTAAAGAGCATAAATTATTCTGTTCTCAGAGTGAAGTCTAATATTTTACTCCAGGAGCTAATTTTACGGCTCCAGAAAAACAGTTTCAGGAGCACAGGCTGCTTGGTCAGATCTCCTGGCATGTGCTGAGCCTCCAACACTGTGCACAGGCAGAAAGGTGGCAAGGAGGGGACCCTGTGCAGGCAGGCAGGCTGTGTGCTCCCTCACCCTCCCTCTGAAGACGTCATTTAGGGCTACTGTGTTCACAGTGTGGACCACCTGTGCACAAGGAGATAAAGGCAGAATAGGTTCACATGGCTATAAATTGCTGTAACAATTCTGAGTAATTTTATATCTGTTAGATCTAATCACAAGGATGTGGGGCTTTGTATTCTTTGTGTCATTGTTTTTTCATTTCTTTTTTTAGTATTTTATTTTTATTGTATTTTGCAAAATAATCAGTCTGCCACATATTGGAGTTTAATGAAATGGGTCCTTCCCCACAGACAGTTCGAGAAGCCGTGGTCTAGGCTTGCTTTGGGAAGTGAGTGAGGCCGGGCTCACTCGGCTGTTGAGTGTGTGTTATTGAGCCTCAGGCTGGGGTGGGCTGGGCTCCAGAGAGACTCGTGACACATGAGCCCCTCCTGAGGAGGAGATAATTTGGGTTGTGTGTGAGGCAGCCATGTCCATAGGAAACTTGCCCCAGGACGGGGAGCAGAGTGATGGTGAGGTCTGAGGGTGTGGACAATGTATCACTGTGGATACTGGGCTGGAGCTAATACTGCCACAGACACATGAGGCCTGGAGAAATTGGGGGTATTTATCTGTTGGCTAAGTTTTTGGGGTTCGAGGGATCCCAATGTATCTCCCTTTTCCTCATCTCAAGCTCTGAGTTAGTTAAGGGAAAGGCAAGCAGTGAGCTATTTTCCTGATAGAAACTGAGTTTCCTAATACCAGACTCCAGCTTTAGACCCACTCATAGTGCACGTGAGGCTCCTTGGTGGGTCAGACCCTTCCCACCCACTGTGGGTGAGCCCAGAAAGAGCAGAGCCCCAGGAGGGAGGGAGGGAGAGGTGGCCAGGAGACCCCACTCCTAACCACTTGGTAGGATAAGCCTCTCTCTGCCTTGGGACAAGTGCCTGGTGGAGCTCCCTCCACAGGGAGAGGGGAGTAGGCTTTCCCTGTAACACAAACTAACTGAGGTGTTCCAGCCTCATAAAAATAATATTTTCTCACAAGCATTTTTGTCAGCATCCCATTTTGTGCACGTCCCTGCTGCCATTTTAGCTGCCTCTTTTCTGAGATATCCATTCACAATGCAGGTGCCCTGAGATGTGCAGTTAATTAAATGTAAAACCTAGCAGAAGCTAAAGAAGCATTTAAGTTTCTTCCCCCCCTCCACAAAGACATCAACTAAAGGAAATCAGCTGTGCAGAAGTGATTGTGAAACAAGAAATTCCAGAGCTCAAGATTTCAGTGTATTGTTAAATTTCCAGTTACATCCTGCAGGCTGCTAAATAAACCTTTCCTACAGCACTGCTGTCCGCATACTGGTGGCTGTGGCCACAGGACATCATTAGACCATCAGATTCACAGGTCAGGAGCACCACTGTGTTCCCAGCCCAGGGCCGGTCCTCGCAACGAGAGCTTGATGAATGGATGAGTGAATGAATGGATGTGTGGGGCTGGCCTCCTGGCCAGTGGACCTTTTTCCTGAGGTCCACCCTTTGGCTCAGTCCAACCCTGTGCAGGCAGGCCCTCCTGGCCCCGGCTGTAGGTGACCAGCTCTCACAACAGCCTCTTGACTAATGCCAGTCCACTTGTCTACTTTCCTTAGGTTTCTGAGTGTGGGGCCCTGGGAGGACAACTAGTCTTTCTGGGGGATGGGATGGCTGTGATGTAGAGCTTAGGAAGTGGCCTTGCTTGTTTCCCTTTGCAAGGAGAAAACTGGGCCGTGTTAAGAGAGCACCCCTGGCCCAGCATCACCTGTCTTCTCTCTCTCTGCTACATCAGGCCTTCAATTTTTCTTGTTTTCTTATATTTATCTTGACTTCTTAGAGATTTCCTTAACTTTATTTTCTAATTTTTAAACAAAATTTCACCTATCGTTTTTTGTCTTTTTTAAAAAATTGTAGTTGATTCACAGTATTGTGTTAGTTTCAGGTGTACAGCATAATGATTCAGTATTTTTGCAGATTATACTCCATTATAGGTTATTACAGGCTAACAGTTATAATTCCCCATGTTATATGGTAAATCCTTGTTGCTTATCTATTTTATGTATAATAGCTTGTGTCTGTTAATTCCATACTCCTAATTTATCCCTCCCCCTTCCCTTTCCCTTTTAAAAAAAAAAATTATACATCTTTTTTAGAGTATAACTGCTTTACAATGTTGTGCCAGTTTCTGCTGTACAACAAAGTGAATCAGCTATATGCATACATATATCCCCATATCTCCTCCTTCTTCAGACTCCCTCCCACCCTCCCTATCCGACCCCTGTAGGTCATCACAAAGCACCAAGCTTATCTTCCTGTGCTATGCAGCAGCTTCCCAGTAGCTAACTATTTTACATTTGGTAGTGTATAGATGTTGATGTTACTCTCTCACTACATCCCAGCCTCCCCTTTCCCCTCTGTGTCCTCAAGTCCCTTTCCCTTTTGTTAACTACGTTTGTTTTCTATGTTTGTGAGTCTATTTCTTTTTTGTATATAGATTCATTTGTATTATTTTTTTAGATTCCACATACAAATGATATCATATAGCATTTGTCTTTCTCTGTCTGAGTTAATTCACTAAGCATAATATTCTCTAGATCCATCCATGTTGCAGCAAATGGCAGTATTTCATTCATTTTATGGCTGAGTAATATTCCATTTACACATGTTCCACATCTTCTTAATCCAATTGTTTGTTGATGGGCACTTGGGTTGCTTTCATGTCTTGACTATTGTAAATAATGCTGTTATGAAGATTGGGGATGCATGTAGCTTTACAATTAGTGTTTTCATTTTTTTCAGATATACACCCAGGAGTGGAATTGCTGGATCAGATGGTATTTCTATTTTTAGTTTTTTAAGGAACCACCATAATCTTTTCCACAGTGACTGTATCAGTTTATATTCAGTGTAGGAGGGTTCCTTTTTCTCCACACCCTCTCCAGCATTTATGTTTGTAGACTTTTTAATGATGGCCATTTGACTGGTGTGAGGTGTTGCTTCATCGTATTTTTGATTTTCACTTCTCTAATAATTAGTGATGTTGAGCATCTTTTTATGTGCCTTTGGCCATCTGGATGCCTTCTTTGGAAAAGTATCTATTAAAGTCTTCTGCCCGTTTTATGATTGGATTGTTTGTTTTTTTGTATTGAGTTGTATGTGCTGTTTGTATATTTTGAATATTAACCCTTGTTGGTTGCATCATTTGCAAATATTTTCTCCCAGAGGACCTTCAAGATGGCAGAGGAATAAGACATGCTATCACCTTCCTCCCAACAAATACATCAGAAATACATCTACATGTGGAACAACTCCTACAGAACACCTACTGAACGCTGGCAGAAGACCTCAGACTTCCCAAAAGGCAGGAAACTCCTCATGTACCTGGGTAGGGCAAAAGAAAAAGATGAGACAAAAGAATAGGGTTGGGACCTGTACCTCTGGGAGGGAGCTGTGAAGGAGGAAAAGTTTCCATACACTGGGAAGCCCCTTCACTGGCGGAGACAGGGGGTGGGGGGGTGGAAGCTTTGGAGTCACAGAGGAGAGCGCAGCAACAGGGGTACAGATGGCAAAGCAGAGAGGTTCCCGCACAGAGGATTGGTGGCAACCAGCACTCACCAGCCTGAAAGACTTGTCTGCTCACCCGCTGGGGGTCGGGGTGGGGGCTGGGAGTTGAGGCTTGGGCTTCGGAGGTCAGACCCCAGGGAGAGGACTGGGGTTGGCTGCATGAACACAGCCTGAAGTGGGCTAGTGCGCCACAGCTAGCTGGGAGGGAGTCCAGGAAAAACTCTGGACCTGCCTAAGAGGTCTATTATTTTGCGGTGTGCGAGGAGAGGAGATTCAGAGAACAGCGTAAACGAGCTTCAGAGATGGGTGCGAGCCACAGTTATCAGTGCAGATAACAGAGATGGGCTAAGATGAAATGCTAAGGCTGCTGCAGCCACCAAGAATCTTGTGTGCAAACACAGGTCACTATCCACACATCCACTTCTGGAAGCCTGTGCAACCCGTCACTGCCAGGATCCTGTGATCCAGGGACAACTTCCCCAGGAGAACACACGGCACGCCTCAGGCTGTTGAAACATTATTTTGGCCTCTGCTGCCTCAGGCTTGCCTCTCATTCCGTAATCCTCCCTCCCCTGGGCCCGAGTGAGCCAGAGCCCCCTAATCAGCCGCTCTTTTAATCCCCTCCTCTCTGGGTAAAGAACAGATGCCAGAGGGTGACCTACATTCAGAGGCAGGGCCAAATCCAAAGCTGAACCCCAGAAGCTGTGTGAAAAAAGAAAAGGGAAATTTCTCTGTGCAACCTCAGGAGCAGTACATTAAATCTCCACAATCAACATTTCCTCTAAGATCAGGAACAAGACAAGGTTGTCCACTTGACCACTTTTATTCAGCATAGTTTTGGAAGTTTTAGCCACAGGAATCAGAGAAGAAAAAGAAATAAAAGGAATCCAAATTGGAAAAGAAGAAGTAAAGCTGTCACTGTTTGCAGATGACATGATACTAGACATAGAGAATCCTAAAGATGCTACCAGAAAACTACTAGAGCTAATCAATGAATCTGGTAAAGTAGCAGGATACAAAATTATTGACAGAAATCTCTTGCATTCCTATACAATAATGATGAAAAATCTGAAAGAGAAATTAAGGAAACACTCCATTTACCATTGCAACCAAAAGAATAAAACACCTAGGAATAAACCTACCTAAAGAGACAAAAGACCTGTATGCAGAAAACTGTAAGACACTGATGAAAGAAATTAAACATGATACCAACAGATGGAGAGATATACCATGTTCTTGGATTGGAAGAATCAACATTGTGAAAATGACTATACTACTCAAAGCAATCTACATATTCAATGCAATCCCTATAAAACACCGATGGCATTTTTCACAGGACTGGACAAAAAAATTCACAATTTGTATGGAAACACAAAAGACCCCAAATAACCAAAGTGTTCTTAAGAAAGAAAAACAGAGCTGGAGGAATCATGCTCTTGGACCTCAGACTATACTAGAAAGCTACAGTAATCAAGACAATATGGTACTGGCATAAAAACAGAAATATAGGTCAATGGAACAGGATAGAAATCCCAGAGATAAATCCACACACACATGGTCACCTTATGTTTGTTAAAGGAGGCAAGAATATACAATGGAGAAAAGATAACCTCTTCAGTAAGTGTTGCTGGGAAAACTGGACAGCTACATGTAAAAGAATGAAATTAGAACACTCCTGAATACGATACACAAAAATAAACTCAAAATGGATTAAAGACCTAAATGTAAGGCCAGACCCTATAAAACTCTTAGAGGAAAACACAGGCAGAGCACTCTATGAAATAAATCACAGCAAGATCCTTTTTGATCCACCTCCTAGAGAAATGGAAATAAAAAGAAAAATAAACAAATGGGACCTAAAGAAACTGCAAAGCTTTTGCATAGCAAAGGAAACCATAAACAAGACCAAAAAAGAACCCTCAGAATGGCAGAAAATATTTGCAAACGAATCAACTGACAAAGGATTAATCTCCAAAATTTACAAGCAGCTCAGCAACTCAATAACAAAAAATTACACAGCCCAATCCAAAAATGGGCAGAAGACCTAAATAGACATTTCTCCAAATAAGATATACAGACTGCTAACAAACACATAAAAGAATGCTCAACATCATTAATCATTAGAGAAATGCAAATCAAAACTACAATGAGATATCATCTCACACCAGTCAGAACAGCCATCATCAAAAAATCTAGAAACAATAAATGCTGGAGAGGGTGTGGAGAAAAGGGAACACTCTTGCACTGCTGGTGGGAATGTGAATTGGTTCAACCACTATGGAGAACAGTATGGAGGTTTCTTAAAAAACTATAAATAGAACTACCATATGACCCAGCAATCCCACTACTGAGCATATACCCTGAGAAAACCAAAATTCAAAAAAAGTCATGTACCAAAATGTTCATTGCAGCTCTATTTACAATAGCCCGGAGATGGAAACAACCTAAGTGCCCATCATTGGATGAATGGATAAAGAAGATGTGGCACATATATACAATGGAATATTACTCAGCCATAAAAAGAAACAAAATTGAGTTATTTGTAGTGGGATGGGTGGACCTAGAGTTTGTCATACAGAGTGAAGTCAGTCAGAAAGGGAAAAACGAATACCATATGTTAGCACATATATATAGGATCAAAAAAAAAAAAACAAGGTTCTTAAGAACCCAGGGACAGGACAGGAATAAAGATGTAGAAGTATAGAATGGACTTGAGTACATGAGGAGGGGGAAGGGTAAGTTGAGATGAAGTGAGAGAGTGGCTTTGACATATAAACACTACAAAATGTAAAATAGCTAGTGGGAAGCAGCCACATAGCACAGGGGGATAAGCTGGGTGCTTTGTGATCACCTAGAGGGGTGGGATAGGGAGTGTGGGAGGGCGACGTAAGAGGGAGGGGTATGGGGATATATGTGTACGTATAGCTGTTTCACTTTGTTATACACCAGAAAATAGCACAACAATGTAAAGCAATTATACTTCAATAAAGATGTTATAAAAAGAATATTTTCCCCCAGTCTGTAGGTTTTTGTTTTGTTGATGGTTTTCTTTGCTGTGCAAAAGCTTTTAAATTAAACTTGGTCCCATTTGTTTATTTTTGTTTTTATTTCTTTTACCTTGGGAGACTTACCTAAGAAAATATTGCTACGATTTATGTCATAGAATGTTTTGCCTATGTTGTCTTCTAGGAATTTTATGGTGTCATGTCTTATATTTAGGTCTTTAAACCATTTTGAGTTTATTTTTGTGTGTGGTGTGAGGGAGTTTTCTAACTTCATTGGTTTACATATAGCTGTCTCATTTTCCCAGCACCACTTATTGAAGAGACTGTCTTTTCTCCATTGTATATTTTTTCCTCCTTTGTTGATTAATTGATAGTAGTTGTGTGGGCTTATTTCTGGGCTCTCTATCCTGTTCTGTTGATCCACATGTCTGTATTATGCCAACATCACACTGTTTTGATTACTGTAGCTTTGTAATATGTGTAGTGGAATAACTGAGGACATGGAAAGGAGACGTGACCCATGAGCCCCGCCCCCCCCCCCGCAGCAAACTGGGGGCTGGCGAATAAGCCAGAACTGCAGATTGCTTTGAGCCCCCCCCGGCAAACCGGGGGCATGCGAATAAACCAGAACTGTGAACAGTCCTGAATGCTTTGAGCCGCCCCCCGCCCCCCGCCCCCGGCAAACCGGGGGCCTGCTAATAAGCATTGAGTGCTTTGGGCGCTGATCCATGAGAATGTCCTCAGTATAATCAGTATGGTGGGAACACAAGGCAATGTCCTTGTGCTGCTCCAGTATAATCAAAATAATGGTGGGAACTTTGTGCTGCTTTTGCGCTCAAGGACGACGCACGGCATGTTTTCAAGAAAGCCAATTATTGCTTGTATAATTAATAAAAACATAGGTTGCTGCTTTGGCATTTCTAAAGTGTTAAGAAAACAAGTCTTAAAATGTTAACATATATAATGCTTTAATAAAAGCTACCACAGCAGGACAGACGGCGCTGTTTTGCCTGAGCGAGCGGCAGCCCTCTACTGCTGTGCTTCTGCACAATTCATCTCATGTGATGAGCTTACTTTCGGCCCTGTCATAAGATAAACTACAACAGTATGTCTGAAATCTGGGAGGGTTGTACCTCAAGCTTTGCTCTTTTTTTTTTTTCTCAGGATTGCTTTGGAAGTTCTGAGTCTTTTGTGATTGCATATAAATTTTAGGATTATTTGTTCTGGTACTGTGGAAAATGTTCTGGGTATTTTGATAGGGATTGCATTACATCTGTAGATTGCTTTTCACCTATCATGTTTTTAATTTCCAAGACTGTTTTGTATCCTCAAGCCTCTCCTGATCACTATTCCCTGTTTCCCTCAAAGGTAATGATTATCCCTATTGTATTAAAAGTATGTCCTCTTCTGTGTCTGGTTTCTTTTATTCAGCACTGTGTGAGATTCATCTGTGTTGTTTTGTGTCATTGTAGTTTACTCATTTTTGTTGCTTTGCACTATTCCATGGTCTACCATCATTTATGTATCCATTCCAGTATTTGTGGACTTTGGGTTGTTTGCACTTTTTGGTTCTTACAACTGAACCTGTGATGAAACTTCTGTGTGAATCTTTAAGGACACCAGTTTGGATGGGGTGACAGTTCCAAGTACGAGGAGTGTTGACTCTGGCAGCCTGTCTGTGTGGGCATACCTTGCAGCTGCCCTCCAGGGATGGGCATCACTCCACTGTGACCATGCATGGTGACCCGCCTGTGTTGAACGCATTTTTACGACGTCCCATTTCTGTTCAGATGTAGTTGGTGTACAACCCCTAGTGGGCTTGCCTCTGCCCTGCTCTCACCCTCTCATCCAGCTGCACTGAATGACTTGCTGTTGCTTAAAGTCACAGGATTCTCTGAAGCTCACGTGAGTCAGACGTGTGTTGGGGGCTGGCAGTGAGGCTGTTGAGGCGATGCCTCTGAAGTTAGGTACATGTGGCTTGAGTCCGGCACTGCCCTGTTCCTCTCCTTGTCCCTATGGCCTCATCTGGGTGGCACCCAGGTTCAATGCAGCACTTGGCACTGTCCAAAGGCAAGAGCTGGGCTCAGGCTGCATCCTCAGGACACCACGCAGGACAAGAGATGGATGTTCCAGCCGATGCTGGGCAAGTGACTCCAGAGTGAAGGGAAGGACAGGGCTGCTCCAGAATCTAGGATGGGACTTCTGAGGACTGTGGTGGTGGACGTGTCATCACCGTCCTCGGCACCGGCTTTTGTCAGCCCACAGTGCCTCCCCATCGGCGCCCTCACTTTCCCCACTCCTGCTCGGAGAGCCTGCACTCAGGTCTGGGTGCGGAGTCCTGAGCAGACCCCAGGGCTGGGTCCTGGACTCAGCTGTGGCTGGACTTCCCCGAGGTATGAGCTGGGGACAGAATGGGTGGGCTGCCCTGTGGTCCCGCTCTTGAGTCAGAGTCTCGCTCCTCTAGGGTCCTTAGGTGTGGTAAGGACCTTATCTTTGCTAAGACTGGAAAAGTGATTGAAGGCAGAACAACTACGCAGCAGCCTGGGACCCGGGATGCAGTTGTTGAAGAGAACATACAAGGAAGAAGGTTCCCTTTCCCCTCCCAGCCTGCATTACAAAGAACTCCCACCCAGCTCCTGGTCTCCACGCCCCTCCCGGTCCTCCTGCAAATGTCCTGAGCCCACAGCCTAGTTGGGCTGTGCTTGTGGCTTTGGGGAGAGGAGTGTGGCAGGCCCGCAGGCACTCAGTGTCCTGCAGCATGGCCAAGATGTTTGCAATGCCAGCCCTGTCCACATCTGGGGTGTGCCTCGGGGAGGCTTCCCAGAGGGAACATTCTAGGGGTTGGGGTGGGTGGGAAGGGAGCACACCAAGCGATGCCCCTTGAGGCTTTGTTCAATGCTGGGCATCCCACCCATCCCCCATGAGGAAGCATCCCAAGCACCCCAGGCCTCCTTTGAGAGTCACCACTGTGTAAGTTTCCCAGGGCCATTGTAATGAACTGCCACAAACCAGGTGACTGAATACAGCAGAAATTTATTCTCTCACAGCTCTGGGTGTCAGAAGTCTGAAATCAGGGTGTCGAGGGGGCCCTGCTCCCTCCAGAGGCTCCAGGAAAGAATCTATCTCTTGCTGCTTCCAGATTCCAGTGGCTGCAGGCCTTCCTTGGCCTGTGACTGCATCCCTCCACTCTCTGTCTTCCTGTATAAAATTACTTGTGATTGCACTGGGCCCACCTGGAAAAATCCAGAACGATCCCCTCCATCTTAACATCCTTAACTTAATCACATCTGCAAAATCCTTTTTTGCCAAGTACTGTGTGTTGTCAGGGTTCTCCAGAGAAACAGAACATATATATGCATACATATGTGTATACATGCTGATCTCCATGGCTCACCCAGTCCTCCTGCAATATTATCTTTCTTGTCTGTCTGTCTATCTATCTACTTGGATTCATTTTAAGGAATTAACCCATGAGATTGTGAAGGTTCAAGTCTGAAATATGCAGGGTGGGCCCAGGGAGAAGTTGGTGTTACGGCTCAAGTCTGAAAACCGTCTGTTGGTAGCATTCCCTCTTCCCTGGACGACCTCAGTCTTTGCTCTTGAGGCAGTCAAATGATTGGCTGAAGACCACTCGCATTATGGAGGGTCATCTGTTTTACTAAAAGTCTACTGAGTTGAGTCTTAATCTCTTCTAAAAACACCTTCACAGAAACATCTAGAATAGTGTTTGACCAAATAGCTAGGTACTGTGACCCAGCCAAGTTGACACATTGAAATTAACAGTCACACAGGGTAACACTCATGGTTCCAGGGATCAGGACATGGGTATTTTTGGGGGGTCATTGTCCAGCTGCTCCTTTCCTGAGTTGGGTGGACCTGTTTGGGTCTGGTGCTTGGCATGTTCCACCCATACCCCCTTACTTAGATGATCAGGGCCCTGCAAGGACAGAGCGCAGTGGGACAGCATGGACTCTGAGCCAGATGGCTGGTCCAGTCCCAGCTCTGCCACCTCCTGGCACTGTAGCCTTGGACAAGTTGCTTGGTCTCCCTGAGCTCATCTGGAAAGCAGGGTTAATCATCATTGTAGTCATATGAGGAATAAATGGGGTAAGGAGGGGACCCCTTGTCCCTCTCCTCTGCCCCTCCCAGCAAGTACAGAGGTGCATTCAGCAGACCCTGACAGATACCTGCTAACTGATTGTCTCCCACCTGGCCTGCCTGCTATTTCATTCTGGTGAAGCTAAGCTGACCCGAGGGTTTTTATTATTTCCATTTTACTTAAGCCAGAGAAGCAGTAAATTCATTTTAAGGCTATGATCTTGTTCGTTTCCTCGCGTTCCCATAAATCATGACCCAACAGGTTGTGCGCAAATAGTTTGGTTTGATATCTCTCATTAATCTTTGCCATATTTTATAAGCTAACTTCAGTGCAGTGAACCGTGTTTTAATTAAATCTTGAAATTTCCTGTATTTCACAACTTGCTCCTTCATTGGACCATAAAAGGAGGAGTCCATATAATTTCATGGGGAGCAGTTACCTTCGCTACAAATATGCAAAGTAGAACTTTCTTCCTTTGAATTCTTGTTCTAGAGTGTTTTATTTTCCTTGCAGTGCCTGCTGGAACTTTCCTGTCCTTTCTGAAACGAGCAGGGCACATCTCTAGGACTCTGAATACGAGACAAATCCCAACCCTTTGCCATGGAGGAGGCTGGTGTGTGCGTGGGGCTCCCCTCCCCACGCCGTGGGCTGACCACACTTTGTGCCCCTGCAGAGGCTCGAGCATGGGGGAAGCCTGAGATTGCCGTGTACACATCACCTGCCCACCCACCCATCTCTCCATTGTCCCTCCACCCAGTTGGTGCCTGGGGACAGGCCTTGCGGTGCCAGGCCTTGCGGTACACACTGAAGGCACTGAGGTCAAACCCATAGGGTCATTGTCAGTGCCCCGAAGGGCACACTGGGGAGTCATAGGGAGAAACCCCTGACCTCCTGAGTTCCCTGGGTAACATTTGGCATCAGGAAGGTGGCCCTGTCAGTCAGAGCAAAGGGCCATCAGGGCATGGCCCAGCATGTGAATGGCTCATACAAGTCACGATTCTACTGTTGGGTGGCAGTGCCATTGTCATAGACTGTCCGCCTCCTGGGAGGCCCTATCCCCCGAGCCTTGTGGCTCTGGTGAGCACAGCCCATCCTGCCACGGCTGCTGCTGGGCTGGTGGAGCTGCACCTCGTGGCCTCTGAGTTGTGAGGGGCTCAGGGAGCCTCCAGGAGGAGCCACCCGCAAATCGCACGTTCCGGGGTGTGATGCTTCTCCTCTCCTGGATGTGCCCCTCTTCTGCAACCTCCACCAGCCGTCCCAGCCCAGGGCCTGGCCTGACCATGCCCTAGCCCCGAGCTCCCACTGCCGGTCCTGTCCGGTCCCTAGTAAATGTCTCCTCCTCTGTCCTCATCCCTCTTCTCCCTATGGGAGGCCCTTGGGTGACGTCAGGAAAGTAGCAACTTAGGGCCAAAATCATTCTGATCAATGTGTGGACAGTGAAAGAGGAAGTGTAGTGTACTGGTTATAAGCAGGGTCTTTGGGGCCTGACAGCCTGATTCTCACAATTACTTTCTGTGTGCTCTTGGACCCGGCACTTGACTTCTTTGGCCTCCTGTTTTTTCTCTGTGGCACATGGCAGAGGCGCCACTGCTCCCCTGCACTTCCCAGACCCCTTTTGCAGTCAGGCTGGGACAGGTGGCTGCCTGACGGTGGCTGACGGGCAGTGGAAATGAGTGCTACGTGTCACTTCTGAGCAAAAGCATCAGAATCAGTGCACACGCTCCGGCTGAGACGATCAAGGACGGACTGTGTGCTCCAGACGGTTCAGCTACTAAAAGGTGCAGCCTCCCTCACCCTAGGTCCCTGAGGGAGTGCCTGGAGCAGAGCCCCTGCTGCACCAAACAGCTCCTGACAGACATGCACTGTGGATGGAAAATGAACTTGGGGGTGTTAGCCTTGCCTGTCCTGACCATGTTGTCATGCTATAGAACTCGTAATAAGTGCTCTTTGAGGGTTTGTTAAATGAATACATGAACCCTTACCCTATACAGCTATTGACAGACCACGAGGATCTCAAGGTGCCCCTTATCATCCCTCCAACATATTCTAGAACATTCTACATGTTACAAACCATAGATCCAGGGGACTTAACATTCCCAGGGTCACGCAACTGGGAGAAGTGCTTTGTGTGTTGCAATGTCATTTCTCTCTCATCATTTATCTATTTAACAAAACATACTAAGAACCTGCTATGCACCACAAGTGGTGCTGGGACATGGCTCCTGTCCGAGAGAGCTGGCAGGAGACCTGGAAGCGGGCATGGAGTTGCACTAAGTGCTGAGTGATGTGTACCTAGTGCCTGCGGCCAAGTCTGGGCCTTGATGCCCAGCTCCAAGCTGCCTTAGATGGCTTTCCTGATGCACGGGTGTTTTCCACCATGTATTTATTGAGCACCTACTGTGTGTTAGCACTGCATTAAGTACCAGGGACCCAAAGATGTATGAACTTAGTTCTGCCTCCTAGAGGTGTGCAGTCAGGAAATAGGACTGGGTAAAACTGAGAGTTTCTGATTGCTTGCTGGGCAGCTTCAGCAGGCCCCTAAGACCTCCCTTTCCTGAGTTGCACTCGGCCCTATTCCTGCCTCTACCATCCCTGTGCCTGGGTCCTCACACAGTGATGGAAGCCAGAGCTGTCACCTCCAACCACCCTTCTCTTGCATGCATCAGTTGTGGGCATGGAGTCGACCACTGACCCCTTCAAGGAAGGAGTGTGGGCAGTGGGCAGTGTCTAGCTGTCAGCTCCTTTGGGTTCTCATCTGTAGCCTGGGCGAGGTGGGCATGCAAAGACCCTGCCACCTCAGCCTGGTGAAGGACCATCTGGATGGGCAACACGTGCCCCAGAGGGGCCTGCTGCCTGACCAAGCACCCCCTGGCCTGCACTATGCTGTCTGGTCCCACCTCCTCCCCATCTGTTCACAGGTTCTTGGTGCCTGTCTTATACCCAGAGCAAACATCTTACTCCCAGACGTCATGGCATCTTCTTCCCATTAATCCAGCCTGCGGCAGCCTCCTACTAACAATTAAGGCCCTGGTCCTGGTCTCTAAGCTCTCTCTCCCTCACACCCCTCCTCTCCCCTGCCACCCTCTGTCCTCCTGGACCCAGGCTTCTGCCGTGGCCTCCCCGCTAAGGGGTCTCCCTGCCCACTGGGTCTCCTGCATCCAGCATCTATACTGGAGCAAGATTCAAGCAGACCAGTCACTCCCCAGATTAAAGCTGCCCTGATGAAGATTAGGCTTCTCACCCCGGGGTGCGGGGCTCACTCAGTCTTGGTACCTGCCCATCTCACCAGCCCTGTCTTTCTCTAAGCCACGTGGGCACTGGTCTCTGGGCTTCGGGAGTACAGGGGCTTGTGTCACCACGGGCTGACTGATGCTGGGATGTTCTCTTGCCTGTTGACTGCCCTGCTCCTGACCGGACTGTGAGGCTCTTGGTCTTCCTCACCTTGTAGCCCAGTGGAAGCTCCAGAATTTCTGTAGTGGAGGGACTCAGGGTGGGTTAGGGGCTTAGATGACTCTTTGAAAGCTGCATTTGGAAAGCAACTGCTTTTGCTTAGATTGAATGGTAATTTAGGGTGGCTTAGGGGCTGGTGGAAATCTGGAGTTCTAAACATCTTCAAGGGCCCACTTGGGACCACTGCTGTTTCCTGCTGGGGCCTGACAGCGAGAAGTACACAGGAACCCACAGTGCATGTCTGAGTGGCTGGATGCACAGCGTGGTTCATGGGTGAGAAAACAAAATAATGGATACGATGGAGGAGACACTCATTCTCACATTGGAGTGTGAGGGCAGAACTTCACTCAGGGACATTTTAAAGGACAAGCACGGGTCCTGGGAGCAGCAGCTGTAGGTGTGCATGGAGTGCTGAAGGCATGTTGGTGCCCTGGGTTCACAGGCACGCAGCCAGGTCCAGCCTGGAGCTCTGAGGTGTAGCCCACGCCCCGAGGACTTGCCCACTGCCACCACAGAGCCTCAGTGGACGTCCTGGGCTTGTAGCACCCAGGGTGCCTTTCCTGTGTTTGAAGGGTATAGAGGTGTGTGTTCTAAGTAGGTAGCAATGTTTTCAAGAGCGGAAACCCACACTCTGCTATTTCACGTTTCCGGGATGTTTGGATGAAGGGAGCGGGGGAACCAGCCCTTGCACACTGACTTGATGCTGGGTGTGTTTTCCCAGCTTTCCAGGAAGGTGAGATGCTCCCTATCTTGCCGACGGGAACGCTGGGCCATGTTCTCAGAGCCACGTGGCCACGATTAAGAAAGCCAGAACCTGGTCCTCACTGTGATGCTGCGGGATCTGTGTGGCCACCCCAGTGGGTGTCTGGGGAACCGAGGAAGGTTCTGTGAGGGCCTGGGCACCTGGGCACTGGCCTGGGCCATCACACTGACCTTCACAGCATCCCACCTGGAAGGTGTTCTCAGTCCGCTGAGCGAGCAGGTTCAGATACGTTACATGATGCCTGACTGTCACTCAGCTTGTTAGGGAAGCGTAGGCATTCGAACCCAGGCTGTCAGCTTCGAAGGCAGACATGGAAATCACATTGCCTTTAGGTAGCTGAATGACCACATTTCCGCCAGTACTGTTTTAGAGGAATAAATACACAGGGATGAGGGATGTTAGCTTTTCCACTATCTTACAAACAGCAGAAACTTTATCAGCAGCATGGTTTATTATTCAGAGCAGGTTTCTCTTTTCATTTTTGGCCAGAATCCCATGTTTTCATTTCTGTTTGATTATCTTCAGTGTCTCCAAGACCCCTGTCAACAGCGCTGGGAGCTCCACTTTTAACAAAATTACACTTAATCATACTATCTGTGGTCTTGAAGGAGAACCTGAGAGGCATGTGGATGCTGTCTCTGAGTTTCAGGTAATTAGAAATCCAATATTCTCCAAGATGGAGAAAAGATCCAGAATCATGATGGTTTAAAAGTAAACATGATTAAAAATTCTGTCATAAAGAATGATTCTGTCATAAAGAATTAATATTTAGTCCTCAGTCTCCTAACCCTGCTTAGGTTTGGAAACTATTTCTTTTCTAGTCTTGGGCTGAATGTCAAGATTTACATTTAAACGGGCCTGTTTTGTGCAGAGCCTGTAGCTCCAGGGCCCTAATGAAAGTGTTAATTTATATAGTTTTAGATGTGCAGGTTTCATTAGAATTCAGCCTTGAAGTAAGTTGTGGAGGCCAGACTTCAAAGCTCTCTGTTGGGGATACTCTTCCTAAGAGATCAGCCTCAAATTTTGAACTTCCTTTGGAATTTAGCCATTACTGGCATCTTTCTTCCTTTGGTTGTCTGCAAGCAGGATGATGCCCCTTTATTTCCTCCAGCAAACCCAGGGACAACGACAGTGGGGAGGGAGAAGGGGCCCCTGCAGCACCTGTATAAACATCGGCAGGTGCCTCAGGAAGGGGCTGCTTTGTCCACAGTGGGCATCACTGGGCACCTGGGCAGGACAGATGCATTTAAGTCTCTTTAGGGAAGACCAGCTTAGCTGACTCCAGAGCCTTAGAAAATCCAGAGATTTCTTTTTAAAGGGAATGGCTAGGGCTCCCCTGGTGGCACAGTGGTTAAGAATGTGCCTGTCAATGCAGGGGACATGGGTTCGAGCCGTGGTCCAGGAAGATCCCTCATGCTGTGGAGCAACTAAGCCCGTGCACCACAACTACTGAGTCTGCTCTCTAGAGCCCACGAGCCACAACTACTGAAGCCAGCGTGCCTAGAGCTCAGGCTCCGCAACAAGAGAAGCACTTCCCACCGCAATGAGAAGCCCGTGTACCAAAACGAGGGGTAGCCCCTGCTCGCCGCAACTAAAGAAAGCCCATGCGCAGCAACAAAGACCCAACTCAACCAAAAATAAATAAATAAGTAAATAAACAAACAACGTTCCCTTTAAAAAATATAAATAAATGGAATGGCCACTTAAGGCCCAGGGTGACAAGCATTGTTGCTGTTCACCGTTAAGGTACTTTGGATTAGGGTAAGAAAAAGTGATTAAGCTGAGGTCCTTTCCTAGTGTGTGGTTCTCTGAACACAACTCTGTGGGGTTGTGTGATTGTATGGGGGTCTGACTTGGGGAGCATTTGAGACAGCTTTATCTCTTGCCACCACTGACTGTATCACAGTTGTGGACCAGAGAGGCACTGCATGCCAGGCACACTGGGGACGATTCCAGTGGCCTCAGTGTAAACCATATGATTATCCCTCTTCTGTAAGGAAGAAGATGAGGCTTTGTGAGGCCACCTAGGCTGCTCCAGAGGTCACCACTAAATCCTGGTCGGAGCCAAGGTTTGAACCAAGGCTGTCTGATGCCTGGACCCACTCAGGGCAGAGCCATTTTTGTAAAAGTTTTGCCCACCTTCCAATCTTTCCCCACAGCTTGGAGACCCGTGTCTATTCTGGTTCTGCCAGGCAGAGGAATCAGAGGGCTGGTTGTCACGGAGGATGTGCACCTGTGTTGCCCGACCTCAGCAGCCCTCCCTTTGCCCAGCAGTGTCGGTAGATCTGCCCGGCTAGCTTGAGCATCCAGTACCTGCAACAACATTCAGGACATCTGGACTGTCCTCCCACATCAAGCTCCTCCCTCTCCTTTAGCAGGCATCCCTACCTACTTGCAGGGACGACGGAAGCCATCCAGGGATGTCCCCAGCTTCTGTCGCCGAGCCCGTTGGTCATCTTTCATCTGTAGCCATTTCTTCTCTCCCTCTCTTTATAGCAGAGGAGCTATGAGCTTCTCCTTCTGAGGTCAACAGCCCTCCTGTGCTCTGGATTCCACCCCTTCTTTCTGCTTAGGGACCTTGCCCCATCCATGAGCCCCACGTCCTACATCTGCAACCCCACCCTTCCTATTCTTACGTCTCTCCCACTGTATGGAGACAAAACCAACAGAGCACATAGGACAGCCAGATGAGAAGTCATGTCCTCCGAGATGAAATTCCTTTTGTGGTCAAAAGGATTTATTTATTTTTTAAAAAATTTTATTGGATTATAGTTGATTTAAAATGTTGTGTTAGTTTCTGCCATACAGCAAAGTGATTCAGTTATACGTATGTGTATATATATATATATAGATAGATAGATAGATAGATATCTCCATTCTTTTTCAGGTTCTTTACCCAAATAGGTTATTATGGAATATCGAGCAGAGTTCCCTGTGCTGTACAGTAGGTCTTTGTTGGTCACCTATTTTATATACAGTAGTGTGTGTATGTTAATCCCAATCTCCTAAGTGGAGACGGACTTCTCACCTTTGCCAGTACCATCCTCTCCCTCACCCCTCCACCCCTACCCAGTGGGTGGGTTGCCTTCATTCCCTTCTCAGGTGGTCTCAGGAGCCACAGATCCCAAGGATGAAGACTGTCATTTGCTCATCTTTAGCCAGGCTCTCACTAGAGAGCCGTATATCCATTTGCTATCTCAACATCTCCACTTAGACCTCCAAGATGCTTGAGACCAAAAGGACCCTGGATATGCCGAGTCGCAGCCTGCACATTCGGATGCCCCTCTCTCCCTTCCACTCCCGCCCATCATCCCTGGTCAGCACTGCTCTCATTCCCACAGCTGGCTGTTTGGACCCTGCAGACTAGTCAATTCCACCTACCATGTCACCACCCACTCTGTCCTGGGTGCCTCCATAGCACTTAACCCAGTCTTTTGTGAGTGTTTCTCTGGAAGTCTGACTCCCTTTTCAGCTGCAGTATCCATGAGGCTGGAAGTGTGGTGACACATTCACCATCGTGTCCTGGGGCAGCTGCCCAGCACTTCCAGACCATGAGAGTGCTTGCTGACTGCATCGGCAGATTTTAATCCCCTCTTTTGCATTTCTGTCTCCTCTCACTAGACTGTGAACTCTTGAATATGGGGTTGTAACCTGTGTTCCTATCCCAGTGCCGTGCACAAAGCCAGCAATCGGTAAGTGTTTGACAAATTAATGAGAGAATAAAAGAATACACGAATGAGTCACCTTGTACAAATCATATGCATCTGGCTTTGAGTTTCTTCACCTTCAGTAAAAAATTACTGTCTCAATCCTAACTTCTTCCTGGGGTCTCCAGAACAGTGGCTTTCAAACTTTAGTGAGCATTAGAATCACCTAGAAGGCTCATAAAACACAAATTGGTGGGGCCCCAACCCCCAGGTGTCAGAGTCAGCAGATCTGGACTGAATCCTGTAAATGTGGAGTTCTAACAGATTCCCAGGTAATGCCGATGGTGCTGGCCGGGTACCACACTTTGAGAACCACTGCTGCAGAGATGCGGATCAAAGACTTGTAGGAAGAACTTCTCAGCTCAGACCCAAGCCTCCTGCAGACCCTAAGGAGTTCTGGTCACAGAGTGCCCACCCTCAGCAAGCCTGGGCCTACAATTAGGCATCTGTCAGCTTAAAAGGAAGGGTGAGAAAATGCTGGAATAGATCATCAAATGATCAATTTACAACTGCCTGGGAGAGCAGAAGCTAGCATGTAAGCAATCAATAGGCTGCCGCGGACAGTGAATGGAGGCAAATTACTGACTTTCTGTCCCGAGCGGGGGCCCAGCTCCCCAGCAGCACAGAGTTCAACCACAAGCCCTGCCTCCCATCCTGCACCTGCTGGCTGAGGCCCTCTGTCAGCCAGGCTGTGCTGGGTGCTGAGATGCAAAGTGGGGCAGCCTGGTCCATCCACCGCACCTGCAGAGAGACCAGTAAACACATCCCATGCAGTGGGTGCTGGAAGGATCGAGGCTTCTAGTAAGTGCCTGTTGTGTGCAAGGTGAGGAACTGAGTCCCAGAAGGTGGGGGGCTGCTCACCTTGTGGTTTTCAAAGTAGCTGTCTCTCCATGAGACCCTGTGCCGGCTCTGCCCACCTGAGCTCTCATTTCACAAATGGCCTCACTCAGGCACGAGCACATTTCCTCCTCCCCAGAGCACCCCCGCTTCTTGTCAGCACAGGGATGAAAGAAGGAATCACTGCCTACAAAGAACTTGGGGTTTATTTTATTTATTTTTTAAATTGAAGTATAGTTGATTTACAATGTCATGTTAGTTTCAGATGTACAGCACAGTGATTCAGTTACATCTATAAATCTATCTGTCTAAATTGTGGCTTATTTAAAGGTACAAAACCATGACACAAGAGTCAAATAATTGTTACCCTTAAATTCAGCTGGACTGGACAGGCCGGCCTCTGCGTTCTCGCCGACCTGCATGGGTGAGGAGGGTTGTAATGAGGTGAGAAGTCGGGGCAGACGTCAGTACATCACATCTGGAAGGTAAGTTCTCACTCAAAGCTGCTGGATCAATTGATGCACCTGTGAAGAGACGTGTACAGCTGGCATCTAAATTGAAATGTCCACTAGGATATAGGCAGAAACAGCTGTACCAGATTCACTTCTCATGAGAAAATGAACAGTGTTCCCACCAGAGACTGTGAATGCATCAGACACCCAATCCTGTGCACTGGCAAGTCACTGGGGGATGGTCACGAGCTCAGACACAGACACGGCACCGATGAGTGTCAGGCACTGTCCCCAACCTTCACACCTGTTAGCTCACTCATTCTTATAACAGCCCTGTGAACTGGGAGTTTTCCATTTTACAGATAAGGAAACAAGGCACGGCCTCCAGGACTTCTCTGAAGTCATACGGCTACTGAGTGCGCCTGGAGGCTTGGGAGGAACATTTGGAGGGTGGGTTTTAGAGTGCAGTTTCTGCACCTGCATCACCGTCATCGCCACCTGAGGGTCCCAGCACCCTGTGATTTAATGACCCTCCCAGTGTTTCTGATTCTGGCTGAAGTGTGAGAGCTGCTGTCTTGGAGTGTGCAGGAGCTGGTAAAGAAGATTTGTGGGGAAATAGACTGCAGGAGAGGGTGCTTTTATCATCTTCAACACATGCTGATGGACTGCTCCGTGTTTGGTTTGAAAAATGACCTTTTCCTTCAAATCTGGCAGCAGAGGGGCTGAAGCTAGTCCCACAGTAGGCTCGCACGTTGATGGAGCAGCTCACTAATCATCTCCAGGGGCAGGGAGTGACCTCCTTCATTGTTTGGTCTCAGGAGGGCAGTGGCCGAGGTGCTGAGGGAACGGGCGGGAAGGGGGAAGGGAGACCTGCAGAGAAACAGCATATGTTCCCCTCACACAGGCGCCTCCTACCTCTGCCATTCTCCTGAGCTCTCTGAACCCCGCTTTTGCTGCCCAGGTCCTGCAAACCTGAGCCTTGCTCCCTGATTGGCTTGCCTTGGTGTCCCACTTGCCTTCCTTTGTGTCTATGGTTCGCATGACCTCTTGGTGACAGCTTCCCTTGAGAATTGTTGAATTACACCACTTCCACTTGACTCCCTCTGGTCCTCCCTCTCCTCTATACTCTCCTTAGGACAGTGCCTGCCTGGACTGTCCCAGCCTTCTGAGACTGACCAAACTGGTCATGATGGATGCAAGGGCACTCCTGAGACAACCAGATCATCCTCATGTCAAGCTGTTTTTCTGCTAACATTCATCTAAAAGGAGATCAGATGCTGCAAAGAGATTGACATCTTAATCTGCCCTAAACATAATTGTGCCATGTGTCCTTGAGGTATATGCGTGTAAGGGTTCGTGTGTGTGATTATCAGATAGTCATGGGGAAATGAAAGATTTGGACTGATAGCTTTCAGACCAATTAAGTTATTAAGTGCATTTCAAAATGGAAAATACTGTGTAAAGGTTGTTCCTGTTATCTCAGGAGTGTTTCAGTTAATTAGATCATAATCTGGGGTCATAATCCTTCATGAATTGCTCCATGGATTTTCTGCAATTAAGGTGTGATTCCTGCTCAATGGTCATGGTTATGTCTTCCCAGGCAAGGATAGTATGGAATGTGTAAATTATCTGAAACACCTCACACATGGACAATTTTGCTTCATCAGGTGAAAGAAAATTTACATTCCATACATTTCACCAATTAAAAGTGTACAATTCAATGTTTTGGGGTTTATTTTGGTATAATCACAGAGTTATGTAATCACCATAATCTAATTTTAGAATATTTCATCACGTCCAAAAGACATTCCATACTCACTAGCAGTCCTTCCCCAGTACCCTTTCCCTCAGCCTCTGGCAACCACTAATCTATTTTCTGCCTCTACAGATTTGTCTATTCTGGACATTTTATATGAATGGAATCATATAATATGTGACCTTTTGCATCTGGCTTCTTTCATTTTGTATAATGTTTTTGAGGTTCATACACATAGCATTTATCAGTACTTCATTCTTTTATCACTGGATAGTATTCCATTTTATTTATATACCACATTAAAAAAATCTACTGATCCACTGATGGACATTTGGGCTGTTTTCAACGTTTGAAAATTGTGAATAGTGCTGCTATGAGCATGGAGGTATGTGTACTTATATGAGCACTTGTTTTCACTTCTCCTGGGTATATATCTAAGAGTGGAATTGCTGGGTCATATGGTAAATCTATGTTTAACTTTTTAAAGAGCCACCAAATTGTTTTCCACAGTGGTTGAACCATTTTACATTCCCACCACTAATGTATGAGGGGTCTAGTTTCTCTACATTCTCAGAAATTCTTGTTATTTTACCTCACTGATTATAGCCATCCTAAGGGTGTGAAATGGAGTCTCATTGTGGTTTTGATTTGCATTTCCCTAATGATGTTGAGCATCTTTTAATGTGATTATTGGCCATTTGTGTATCTTCTTTGGAGAAATGTCCATTTTGATCATTTGTCCATTTGTTAATTAGGTTATTTAAATTTTTCTTATTGATTTTTATGAATTCTTTATATAGCTGGATACATACAAATCCCTTATGGAATACATGATTTGCAAATAGTCTCTACATTCTATTTTTTAAGGTTATATTCCATTTATAGTTATTATAAAATACTGTCTATATTCCCTGTGTTGTATAATATACCCTTGTAACTTGTTTTATACATAATAGTTTGTACTTCTTAATTCCTCACCCCTATATTGCCCCTCCCCATTCCCTCTCGGCATTGGTAACCACTAGTTTGTTCTCTATATTTGTGAGTCTGCTTCTTTTTTGTTATATATACTAGCTTGTTGTATTTCTTAGATTCCAAATATGTATTTGTCTTCCTCTGTCTGACTTATTTTACTTAGCATAATACCCTCCAAATCCATCCATGTTGTTGCAAATGGCAAAATTTCATGCTTTCTTATGGCTGAGTTGTATTCCATTATAATATATGTACCACATCTTCTTTATCCATTCCTCCATTGATGGACATTTAGGTTGCTTCCATGTCTTGGCTATTGCAAATAGTGCTACTATGAACATTGGGGTGCATGTACCTTTTTGAATTAGAGTTTTCATCTTTTGCAGATATATATCCAGGAGTGGGATTGCTGGGTCATATGGTAGTTCTATTTTTAGTTCTTTTGAGAAACCTCCACATTGTTTTCCACAGTGGCTGCACCAATTTATATTCCCACTAAGTTCCCCTTTCTCCACATTCCATTCTCTTTTTGAGAATAGAAATAAAAGGTTAAAAATGTTGTCTTTTTACTTTCTGGATGGTAGCATCTGTTTTTTATATTTTGTCACCTGTGTTTTTGATGTGGTATCTAAGAGCTTATTTGTGCCTTCCTTTTGCTGGTGCTTGTGTTCTGGTAGCTTCCTGAGAAGCAGGTAGGGAGGAAACAAGAAGCTAGCTGAGATTAATTCTTTGTCTGTTGTTTCATTTGCAAATATTTTCTCCCATTCTGTGGGTTGTCGTCTTGTTTATGGTTTCCTTTGCTGTGCAAAAGCTTTTACGTTCAATTAGGTCCCATTTGCTTATTTTTGTTTTTATTTTCATTACTCTAGGAGGAGGGTCATAAAAGACCTTGTTGTGATTTATTTCAAAGAGTGTTTTTCCTATGTTTTCCTCTAAGAGTTTTATAGTGTCTGGCCTTACATTTAGTCTTTAATCCATTTTGAGTTTATTTTTGTGTATGGTGTTAGGGAGTGTTCTAATTTCATTCTTTTACATGTAGTTGTCCAGTTTACCCAGCACCACTTATTGAAGAGGCTGTCTTTTCTCCATTGTATATTCTTGCCTCCTTTGTCATAGATTAGGTGCCCATAGGTGCATGGGTATATCTCTGCGCTTTCTATCCTGGACCATTGATTTATATTTCTGTTTTTGTGTCAGTACCATACTGTCTTGATTACTGTAGCTTTGTAGTATAGTCTGAAGTCAGAGAGCCTGATTCCTCCAGCTCCATTTTTCTTTCTCAAGATTGCTTTGGCCATTTGGGGTCTTTGGTGTTTCCATACAAATTGTAAAATTTTTTGTTCTAATTCTGTGAAAAATGACATTGGTAATTCAATAGGGATTAAATTGAACCTGTAGATTGCTTTGTTTTGTATAGTCATTTTTGCAGGTCAGGAATAGAAACGCAGATGTAGAGAATGGACCTGTGGACATGGAGGTGAAGGGCAGGGTGGGATGACTTAGGAGATTTGACATAAATACACTACCATGTGTAAAATAGATAGCCAGTGGGAACGTGCTGTGTAGCACAGGGAACTCAGCTAGGTGCTCTGTGATGACCTAGATGGGTGGGATGGGGGTGTGGGAGGGAGGTCCAAGAGGGAGGGCATATATTTATACATATAGCTGATTCACTTCACCATACAGCAGAAACTAACACAACATTGTAAAGCAATTATACTCCAATAAAAAAAAAAAAAAAAAACGAGCTAGCTGATTTGTGCTGCAGACTGTTGCTGAATGCCCCCTACTGCCTGTGTTCCAGACAACCCCTCCCTCAGTGGTCTGCTCTCCAGGCCCTCTCTGGCTCACTCTTTCAATAGTGATCTTCTTCGTTCCACAACCATGGGGAGGAGCAGCTTCTGCTGTGTGGCTGGAGGAAGGGATCTGTTTTTCTTTGTACATAGATCTTAGGTTTTTACACCTCTTTGCTCTTTTTAACCTCACCCTGTGAGCTCACCACAGAGTGTCTGTAGTCCCTGTTCCTCTGCTCTTCTAGAGTTCTGCAATTGAAGCTGCCTTGCTTCCTGATGCCTCCAAGCAACTGCAGGTACTGAGGTTTCTGCTTTCTCTGGTCCACCAAGTCAGTTACTGCCTTCTCAGCTGCTCTCCCTTCTGCAAAATGTAGTTGATATCTCTCATCTGTCGTTATCTTTTCATGTGTTTTCTTTGTGCTTGAAGGTTTAGACCTTTTGATTTTTCTTTTTACTGTTATTTTAGTGGTATTTTATGAAGGAATAGACATAGACTTGTGTTTTCAATCTACCTGTATTAGATGAAGTACAGTGAGGATGAAAGAAACCATCCTACGCATTTCAATTAGAGGAGATTTAACACAAGGTATTGGTTACATAGAGCTGAAAGAGCAGAGTGAAAGGAACTCTGCAGTAACTCAGGTATGAGGAACTGCAGGAAGCAGCTATTATACTTAAGGTTGTAGAAAAAAATGGAAATGATGTTCCCAGATCTTAGGAACTCAGAGACAGGGCCACTGAGGTCTTCAAAGGGGCACAGTTGGCTGGTGGCTGGACCTCCGAGGGCACAGCATCTATGTTGAGCTGCTGAGGCATACATCAAGGGCAGCTGTCATAATCCTAGGGGTGTGCTTTAGAGCCAGGGCTGGAGTTCCGAAAGACGTTGGAGCTAATGTGTTTTACTCCCCTACTGGGAGGCAAAATTGGGTGCCGACAGGAGCCCATTCTCCCTTTCTCTTGCCATTGTCTTCCACTGGTGTATCTTAACCAGAGCCAGCTGGCTCCTAAGTCTGGGAATGGCTGTCTGAAGATATCCAGCCTTGAATCACAGAATAGAGTAGGGAAGGATGGGCTTGGGGATGAAAGACATGATTTTAAGCAGCAAGGTAACATGGCCACCTTGGTGGTCCAAGTGGAGGATAGAATGAAAAGGATGGAGTCAGGAGGGGCTTTTAAAAGGATGTTGCAATAGTTTTGGAGATAAGCTATGAGAGCTGGCCTGTAGAGACGAGGTGAGTTGGACAGTTATTTGAGAGGTAAAGTCAACGATATTTGGGGAGTAGTTAGGGTAGTGGATAAAGAGGGAGAAGGAGAAGTCAAGGATGATTTTCCAGCATTTGATTTGGGAAACTGGTTGACTATTAGTCTGATTCATTGGATCTGGGCACACAAAAAAATGCTGAGCTCAGTTCTGAGTGCAAGTACCTGCGGGATATCCATGTGACAGGCTGTGGGATGTTAGGTTGAGACTCAGGTGAGAAGTCTGTGCTGCAGTCCCAGGTTTGGGAGTCATTGGCATATGAGTGGTGATTTTATCTCTGGCAATGGATGTAGAGGGTCCTGGAGCAAGCTTCAGGGGACATTAACCTTTACCTACAGACAAGTGGTCCTTCTAAGCTGTAACTTCCTCAGGGACAAGCACCAGGTCATCCTGTGCAGTTCGTGGTTGGCTGCTCTGTAGAGTGAACCTTGTTCCCAGCCGGCCTTACCTGGGGAGACCCCAAGCACTGGGGCCTTCACAGGTTGTCTATCATCCAATCAATGCTGATAGCTGAGTCCCATGTAGCAGCATTGGTACCCTCGAGGTTCTGTTCTCCTTTCAGGAAAGCTGCCCCTGCGGGGGTGGGGGGCAGTGTGCTTTGGCCCTCTCCCCCTGCAGACAGCTACCTTCCAGCCCAGGAGCACATCCAGCTGCTATCCTGGGAGAGTCCTCCTCGTCTCTCCACTGAGCCGTGCTGGCTACACGGGAGAGTTTATCTACTCACTGGAGCACAACGAAACATGCTGCTTAGAACAGAAAGTCTGCCATCAGTCTTGCTGGGCTTATCACAGGCTCATTCACTCTGCCGGTTCAGGCTGTGCCTTAGCCCCAGTCTGGAGAGAGAGCATGGCAGACGGAGCCCTGGGCCTGGCCAGGACTGGCTTCTGACACCGGTCACACGCAACCCCTCTTCTGCTGTCATTGTGTGCACAGGCCTCCTCATCACAGCCCAGGCAAGATCTGGTCAGAGACATGGGCCAGCTCTGTCAACAGCTCCCCCACTCACTCAATTATTCATCTATTCCACGGAATATTTCTGAGTGCCTCCTGCAGGTCATACACAGCTGATGAGATGCTTTGGAGTCCTTGGAATGTGGGTTCCTGGAAGTGCACCTGAGCTGGTCCCAGCAAGTCAAGAAGTGGGCAGGGGAGTGGGCAGAGCCTGGAGCACAGAGTCAGCTGGAGCCAGCATGGGGGCTCCAGAGGCAGGAGAGGGCTGATGGGGTCACTAGGCTCAGGTTGTGCAAACCTCATGAGCCACAGCAAGGAGTTTGGATTGCATCTTGGGGCCATCAAGGCAAGGGGAGGTTTGAAGCTGCCCTTCAGGAAGGGCTGCATGGTGAAGAATGAATTGAAGATGGGAAGATGGTGCCAGGAAAGGCCTTTGGGATCGTCCTCTGTACACATAAACAATGATCTTATCTACATCTGTTCCTCCTGTAAAGATGGTTCTTGGGATAAAAATCCTTTCCCACTTGTTTGTTTGAAGGAAGCCTGCCTTATCTTTGTGCTGAAGACTGCTGCCCCAGTCTGCTGTGATAATTAGCTTCTTTTATATCTCTTGCTAATACTCTTTGGCTGTCCAGGTTATTAATTAAGAAAAAGATGCTGTGTCTATATTTCATAGGACCCATAATTGCATATGCCTAGTGTTTGTCTCAAATCCCTTTAAAATGTACCAGGCAATGGGCAGTGTATTATCTGTAGAGGACATATTGATACTTTCCTAAATTAACATTTTGCATTTCTTCAGCAGATTTGAGCTATGAAAAATATTCCGATAAATTCTTATTGTTCTGTTAATTAAAGTGTTTCTCTCCTGAATATAGAATTAATGGTTAGTGGGCCCATGGATAATCTTTTGAGACATAATGAAGACCCACATAATAGGCATTGGTAAGAAAGTTCTAGAGGAGAATTTTGGCCATCCCAATACTGGGGAAGGGAGTGGGGAGCAGGGGTAACTGCTGTATCATGCTGGGTGTTTTTCCAGTAGAATAGTTGCATCTTGACACCATAATCAGAATCAATGCATCTTCCTGAGAAACTTCTCTGGTTTAGTTGCTTATAGGATACACTGTACATAGAGACTATGCTGGCTGATCTGCCGAGCACTGCTGGGTTGAATCTCTTTTTTCTTTTTGTTAAACTCAAATTTTTGGGAGGGTCCTGTCATTCATTTTCCATAATCAATTTCATTGACCAAGAATCTGCTAATTACTTTTGATAATTGATTCCATTTACTCACCAGGTAGGCTCATGCTTTTCATGGTCTAATTTGAACCTCATGACACTTGTGTACAGTTTGAATGACAGGAGTGAAAGCTCCCACTTGATTGACAGGTAAACTGGGGCTCAGGGTTTGCATGTTTTCTCAGGTTCACACAGACAGTAATGTGAGCTGGGCAGTGAATGAGCCTGGGTTCCTGCATTCAATACTGGATTTGCACCATCATATCCAGGGACAAATGTGCTTTGGGTGAAGATCAATGATGTGTTTTATCACAAGGTTCCTGGACTTGGCCCTCTGTGAGAATTTTGACATGAGGCCCACCTTCTGGAAGATGGAAGTACCATCAGGGGTTCACCTGCATTCCTTACAGTTGGATCTATCTCCCTCACACAGTAAAACCGCAGAGAAGATATCAGGGCTAACACGCTGGAAACACTCTTCTGGGTCAGGCCCCTGGAGGAGCCCTTAGCTCACATGTCCGTGTGTTATTAATATTGACACATATAACTACGTCATTTTAATGACTGTGTCCTGAAGTAATTTCTCCTAATTTTTTCACAGCGGTGGAACTAGTACAGCTCCTCATTCACAGATAGAAACCTAAGGAGCACAAACATCTGTGACTGGTGAGGGTGCTGCAGAGAGCCAGGTCCCGTGGCTCACGCGTGGGAGTCTCCTTGAATCCTGTTGACTAATCCACGGGGGGTATGTGCCCATCTTCCCCACCTAACGGCAGCTCTGAGTCAGGCTGATGGTGGGGTGTGATTCCCTGGAGAGCGTGGGGCAGGCTCTGAGCTGGACCCCGGGGGGCCTGGCCTCCCTGCCTGTCACCGAGATGGTGCCCTTCACCTGGCCTTGCCTAGCAGACCCCCCCACCCGCCCCACCATGACTGCTGCAGCCTGCAGCTCTCCTTTCCAGGCACATGTGTCCGTCATCCCGTCTGTGCCCACAGCTCCTCTTAATGATTGTCACACCAGTGTCACCAAGTCTGTCGCTCCAGCTCACTGGCCCTGTGGCTCTGGACTGCACATCCAGCTGCCCCTTTGATGTCCCAAAGGCATGTCCAGCAGACCTGCTGGGGACCAGGTCCCGATCTTCCCCACCGAGCGGGTCCTTTCCCATGACCATCCATCTCAGCAGTGGCCCCCTCGAGACCTGGTGGGCAGAGAACTAGGGGTCCTCCTGGTCACCTTCTCTTTTGCTCCCTTGGCCTCTCTTCCTGAGCCCACTTTCTAATTATATTTTGAATGCAGACAGCTCTCCAGGGCCACTGCCAAGCACCCTTCATCTCTCCCATTTGGATGAATGCAGCCTGATTTCTGCCTGATTTCTAAGTGAGAGGTCTTTACAAACTAAAAAAGTCACTGCCTGGCTTAAAATTCTCCTTCAGTTAAAATAAAAATCATAGCTGTGGTTCACTAGAGCTTGAGCCCTCTTCCTCAGACACGCTGGGAGCCACTCCTCCCTCCCCCTCCCCATGCACAGCCACACAGGCCTTCCCGGTTTCTGGCTGAGAGTGTCCCCTGCACCCAGGGCCCTTGCAGGCTGCTCTCCTGTCTGAAGCACCCCAGGTAAGGCTGTGTGCCCCTGGCCTGGAGCCCATGGCTGTGTAGGATCGGGGTGCTTCCTTTGGCATCTGCTGGAGGCTGCTCAAGACCCAACCTGCTCTCCCCCCTGCTCCCCCAGCCCCGCTGCACCCCTCTGTCTCGGCCTCTCCTGAACTGTGCAGGCTCTGAGGTTCTGAGCGAACATGATCCGAGACTTGCTGGTGCCAGGTGGGGCTTGGGTCTTCTTAAAGGGCAGGAACTTGACTGTGACCCACGGCAAGGCGCTTCCTCCTCTGAGTCTCAGCTGCTCCTTGACGTAACAAGGACCACTTCTAGCCCTTTCTCTTCCCTCCCTACAAGCAGCTCACCTGTCTGTGTTTCCTCTTGCTGGACCATGTTCTGTTTCAGAACACTGCTCTTCCCCCACCATGCTGGCCAGGCAAGCTCAGCTCTCTAGCTGCATGAAGGTGAGAAGGGGTGGCTGAGGGGGGATGGACAGAGGATGGATGTGCAGCAGAGGGGAAACATGCTTTGTTCACCGGATCCCTCACTGGGCAGAGTGCTTGTTGCTGAGGGAAGACCTTACAGGACTCAAAAAACACATGCACCTCGGCTGCCTTCTAAGAAGCCCGTTGTCCTGGTGGCCACTGGGGGCTGTTATACAGATTTGGGAACAGACACTGGGAAAGCCCCAAGTCCCCTGCAACATTGAGGAAAGAGGGCCCCCAGAGTTGAGGGGACAGTGGTGATGTGTTATGGGTGGGGTTGGTTTTAGGAAGACTAAAAGTCTAACAAGAATTTAAAAGTTTCTGGCTAAGATGTGCGTGATTTAATTCCCTCCCTGTCTGTCCATTCTGTGTCTAGTCTAGATGCCTGCTGACTTTTCTGTGAGAGTTGATTCTTTCTGGGACCCTGAAGAAGTGCTGTGTTTTGAAGGAAAACAGAGACTGTGTGTGGAATGTAGGGGTCAGAGAACTGGGCACACAGATGAATTGCAAATAAGCCAAACCATTTTATGTCCCCAGAACTTATACCCTTAAGGACAGAGATTCAGAATCATCATCCTATCCCACATGAGGTCACACCACACTCCCTCTTCTTTTCTGAGGTTGTTCAGGGGCAGAAGCAACCTTTCAGAGATGGGTTTCCGGGCATGCTCAGTCCCACTTCCCTGGCAAGGAGCAGAGTCCTCAAGGCCAGTTTTGGAGACCTGTACTCATCTGCATTGCCCGGCTTCCTCCAGCCTCCTGGAGACAGGGAAATTTAATGAGATCAAAGTAGACAAGCGTGAGTCTTGCTCTCCAGGTCCCAGCCAGGCTGGCACGTGTCTTGGGCCAGCACTGGGGATCAGAGGAAGTGCCTGGAGGTACAGGCCTCCTCCACATGGCACAGATCCTAAAGTTCTGTGGGCTTCTGCGTTGACCAGCAGAGGCTGAGGTGGGCAGAGCCCACAGGCAGGGCTTTTAAGGAGCCTCTCTGCACTGATGCCTGCTCCTCAAATTTTAAAGGGCCAGAGCAAGTTCTAGGAAGAGAGAAGAAAGCAAGAGGTAGAAAAAGAAATCATGATTTTTAAAAGCATCTATTGTTACTATTATGCCTCCCATAACATTTGTGTTAGTCGGGGTTACTGATGCTAGCTAATGTAACAAATCACCCAACACCTGACATAATAGAGGTTTAATTTTTGCTGACATTAAATCCTGAGGAGGCATTCAGCAGGCAGCCTTCCACTTGGTGATTTGTGAATCCAGGCTCCTCTGTCTTTTGGTATTGTTATCTGCTAGGGCTTCCTCAGCATCCTCCACTGGGTGCTCTGGATCCAGCGGCCAATGACCAGGGCAGAAAGAGGAGAGCTGCTCAGCATGGGTGGGCCTAGCCTGCAGGTGCTGTGTGCCACCTGCCACTGGCCCCGCCAAACTCCAGAGAGGCTGGGGCATGTGGCCTTCCTTGTGCCAGGAAGGGGAAAGGGGACTGGGGGGCACTGGCTCCACCTCCTCCAGTCCTTGTGACAGCTGTGAGGGCAGGTGTTGGCCACAGGGGAGGAAGGAAGGCCCCAGGAGGTCAGGGAGGCTAAGGCTCCCCACTGGTGAGGTGCAGAGGCAAGCCTTGACCTAATGACATGTCTCTGATCTAAAGTCCCAGCTCTTTCCTAGAATCAGTGTGCGTGAAGGTTCACTGGCTGAGGCCAGGCGCCCAGGCTCCATGCCACTGTGTCCCACACTCACAGCAAGATCCATGTTCTTGGGGTGAGCTGAGGACTAGATCACAGGTATAGGTCATTTTCCGAGCCTAGCTCTCTCTCTTAGTTGAGGTGCTCCATGAATCTGAGTTCTGTTCCCTCTTGGGCACCAGGGAATCCCCCAGGATCTCCCAGTCTGAGACCAGACACTTAGAGGGTCACCTCTTTAACCTAGAACTTTGGTCCTAAGTCAGACTCAAAATCACAAGCAAACTGCACCCTAGGATGTTAAACTGCTAAGAGTCTACACCCATGTATAAGTGGAGGGCCTTGAGCAGGTCTTCACTTTCACTTGGCAGTGTACTTGGCCTTCCAGGTGAGCTGGAGCCTCAGAAAGCAATCTTCTGGAGTGTCAGCTGAGGCTGGATGGCTTTGGGTTTAGTGAATCCAGTCTTTCAACAATGGATCATGTTCCTGTCCACATTCCCACTCTGTCATTCTCAGCCTGCCAGTGACAGCATCTTCACGGTCCTAATGTGGCTGCCACAGTGCCAGGTGTCATGTGCTGATTCACCACCCTCCAGTGGAAGAAGAGGGAATGTTTCTTTTCCTAAGTCCCTTTTATCAATGTGGAAAAAGTTCCCAAAAACTCCCTAGAAGATTCTTTGTGTCTCAGTGGCCAAAATTATGTCACAGGTCCATGCCTAAACAAACTGCTGGCATGAGAAATGCTTGGTGGGCCCCCACCCATTCCCAGTTCTGAGGATGGGCCCTTTCCTCTGGAGCACACAGATACGTGGAGGAGGGTGGCAAGCTGAACCGATTGGAGTCTGTCGGCAAGAATGAAGGGGAAGCATGGTTGAGTGGATGCCCAATGGTGGCTGCAATGTCCACTGTGGTTTTGAGGCCCCTTCTAAGTCTAACAACAGTTGAATATTGCATTTGATGTAACTCCACAAGTGTTTAAGCGGTTTCCTCCTTCAGGAGGAAAATTTATAAGAAATAAGCCACTTGGAGGAATTTCAGGGGAAACCCAAACTTCTTCACCCATACCCCCTCATGGCTTTCTGCCTGGAGGTTCTTCATGACTCCGGGTTTTTACACAGACAGTTCTGTGTCTTTCTTTCCCCGCCTTCCTCTGCCCAGCACACTCCACCTGAAGGAGCACCTCTAGGAAGCGCCCCCCGCTACCCCAGGCAATGTCCGGTGGTCCTCTCGATGTGTACGTGCTGTGCCTAGTTCCTGGGTCCAGTACTGCACTGCCCCGTGACACGTTGCTGCTCATGTCCTTCTCCCCCAGACTGGGGGCTCCTGAGGGCCTGGGGCAGTCTGGCTCCCTGGCCCAGGTGCTATTGGGTGAATGGGTAGATGGATGAGTGAGGGGTGGTGAGGCTGGTAGAGGTGGGGGGATCTTTGAAGTTGGAATGTGAGAAAGAGTTGAGGAGAATCCCCGTGGTCTTTAGATGAGACATGTCACCATCTCTGGCCAACCAGAAGGCAAGCATCTTGGGGAGACCCCCTCTCTGACCTTAGCCAAACATGGCGGTGCTTGCAATGGAGCCTCCAGCTGAGATGTACCTGAGTAGAGGTCGTCCTCCCAGAGCATGGCATCAGGGTGTCCCTGAGGAGGCCCCCAGATGGAGCAGAGATGAGCCAGTGCTGCTTCAGGGCCTCCCCAAAATGCCAGCCTTTTCTTGGATACCTGGAAACCCTCCAGGGGCTTCTCATTGCACTTAAGAGATATCACGGCCTCCTCACTGTGTCCTACCCACACTCTGGCCTCCTTCCCATCCACACAGCCTTCTTATTCTCTCTCAGACATGCCAGGCTCATTCCT
>NW_006791528.1:611052-612417 GCF_000442215.2 Lipotes vexillifer
GCATCTGATGTCCTCCCTCTTGGGATGACTTTTCCTCAAAGCCACATATAATTGCCTAGTTTTCATTCCTCAGGTCTCATCTCAAATACTACCATCTTGGCAAGGAGGTCCTGGCCCGGCGTAACTAAAGCAGCTCTTCACCTTTTATTTTTTCCATAGCACTTCTCCATAGCTGAAGTCATCCTGTTTATCTACTTAAGTATTTACTAGCTGTCTTTACCGGTAGACCGTAAGCTCTTTTTTTTTTTTTTTTTTTTCAGTATGCAGGCCTCTCACCGTTGCGGCCTCTCCCATTGTGGAGCACAGGCTCCAGACGCGCAGGCTCAGCAGCTATGGCTCAGGGACCCAGCCACTCCGCGGCATGTGGGATCTTCCCAGACCGGGGCACGAACCCCGGCAGGCGGACTCTCAACCACTGCACCACCAGGGAAGCCCCCGACCGTAAGCTCTTTGAAGGCAACTACTCTGCTGTATTTACGCTATTTCCAGTGCCCAGGACAAGGTGAGACTTGATGCTCATACATATATAAACTCGCCTGCCTTCTAGACTGTGGAGTGCTCTGGAACGAAGAAACACTGTCCCTTGTATTTCCACTTACTGTTTAAAAAAATAGCATGTCATGTATGAGGGTGTCCATAAAGGTAGCTCTATTTTCTAACGTGTGGTCTCGTTTTCCTCCTTGGGGAAAGATTTTGCACACTCTTGTTACTTCCTTCCCAATGTGGTATTCACAATACAACCAGAGTGGGTGTTTGGGGAGGGGAAGGGTTACTCAGAGGCCTGGTGCTCCCAGATACAGCATCAGACCTCTCAGAATGCATGCCATCTCCTGAAGGCTCCATCCACCCCAGGCAGGCCAACTAAGTGGAGAGGCTCTTGCCCTGAGAAAAAATAAGCAAACTGTGTCGAAAACAAATTGGCAACTTGGTCATAGGATCTATAAAACAAAGCGAGGTCTTAATAAAGCAGAGGGGAAATAGATCAAATCCTAAGACAAATGGTGTGTTCTTTGCAGCGACCTCATTCTTTCTTCCTTTACATTCCCTTAGCTCTGGAAAGCTCTGTAATTAAAAAAAGGCAATATATGTGGGACTTTAAATAATTGATCGATGTCTAAAGCCCTGTCAGAAAGCTCTGTGGGAAGGTGTCAAGTAATATTTAGTTTCCCCATCAAAGGCAACACACAAATAGCCCTGCCAGCCATTGCTACACCCTCAGTCCCTTGATTAACAGTTATGTTTTTTTTAATTAGTAAATAATTAGAGAGGCTGTGAAACAGTGAGCCCTACCTACTTTAACAATTCATTTAACCTCCTTCATTCCACAGGGGCTGGCATGGCTTATGCCTGTGTAGGGGAGGGGTT
>NW_006791528.1:612700-619318 GCF_000442215.2 Lipotes vexillifer
GTAGGGAAGGGGTTGCCCAGCAAAGCCGCCAGGTGACCACAGCTGTTTCTTGGGGAGGTCAGAGTCCTGGGGACAGCAGGATTCTTCTCCAACAAAGGGGGCAAACCCGTGGGCTTCTGGTGGCAAATCTTGTCTGCCCGTGCAGAGTTCTTTCACAATTTGGAGCAAATTGAGTTTGAAGCAGGAACATTGGGAGGAACGCCCAGCCAAAGCTGGGAGGAGGTGGGGTCTGCAGACCTTGGAGACGTGCAGGGGAGGTGTGGGTACCCGGCCTACTTCTGTGGACCGTGGGGAGCATGTGGCTGGAGGAAAGGGCTGGTCTCAGCCTCATTTTAATGTAATTGCTCACTTGAGGATTTTTCTTTTGTGGCATGATTCTCAATAGGGTGATACCATCCCCAAAGGAGTAAAAAATTGGTGTTGGGGGCGGGGGGACAAAAAACTTAGCTATTACGATGGTTTATTTTTCTCCAAAACTCGTTTACATCACAAACTCCTACTCCTTAGTCTCTAACTTCCCTCTTACTAAATTAATGTACATTTGACATGGAATAATCAGACATTATTTCTCTTCCCTGTGAACTGCTCCCCCCTCCTTTTCCTATTAGTTCTCATTTATTTCTCTCATAAAGTTAAACTTAATTTTTCTCCTTGAGGGGTGATCTGATGATTATGATGATGATGATATAAAAGGCTGAGAAGCTTTGCTCTAAGGAGTGACTGAATCATGTCTCCTGCCTACAGTGCAATCCCAGAACACACCGTGGCTTGCAGCCCATGGGGGAAATGAGTGAGTGTCTTGAAGGACATTCAGTGGCAAGACACAAGCATCTCAGCCAGAGGGTCTGCTCTTAAGACAGGGTGTCAGCGGAGTGTTTGGACCCATGGAGTGGCTCCGATGAGACTTTGAGCTGAGGATCTGGGGTGAGGTTTTCCGGGGAGGTGGCATTAAACTGGCCCTCCAGGCCTGTGGAAGGGGGAGCCCGTCATATAGAGCCTGTGCGAGACTATGACCCAGAGAGCCTGGAGCTTCCCGAGCTGCCCAGGAAGGGTCTAGGCTGGAAGGATGGAGCCTGGGTGGTGAATGAGATGGGGGATGGGGGAACAGATGTGCTCACAGGCAGAGGCTGCACCTTGGGCTCTCGGCACGGGGGTGTGGCTCTCCTCCAGGACTCTGATGTGCTGAGGCCCTGCTGCCAGCTTGAAGCCCTGTGTTCTGGGACTGAAGCACGTGGGGGCACCTGCTTCACTCCCTCCTCTAAGTGAGCACTGTCTCCCAGGAGGCCACGGGGTGACCCCCGGGAGTAGGGAGTCAGTAGTTTTCAACGGGTTGCCTAGGCAGGGCTGATGAGAGGAAGAGAATCACGGGCTGTCTACTCCAAGCTAAGCCAGGTCGAGTCACTGTTAGAATAGCAAATCTGCCCAGGGAAGTCATCTCCCAAGGGCTGCTCAGGTTTGTCGATGCTCGTCACAGCTGCATCCCTGGTTAATCCCTGGTTGGTCAGCCCCCAATACCACACACAGATACCACATCCCTGCCTCCAGGCCACGGAGAGCACAGACCTCTCTCTCCCCACCAGGCTGGCCTTGGGTGGCGGGGTGCCTACCCCGTAACTGCATGTGGCAGCAAGGGGCAGCTGGCCTGTTCTTCTCTGCCTTCTGAACTCCTTGAGACATTGCTGTAACTTCAGTGTTTAGTATGGGTTGCTCCATAAATCTTGTTCAATTGAACTGAATTGAGTATTTAACTTTGTAGATTATTTTGTCTAATCCTCCCTCTTAAAGACTGGAGAAAAAGAGACATTTCTGCCCCCTAATTCAAGCTGTTTGGGTGTGATCGCATCTCTGATGCTTTGCAGTAACAATGGTGGTATCACTAGTTACCTCCAGAGTCTGGGCAAGCAACTCTGGGTGGAGTGGGTGAAAGCCCACCAGCCTTGGTGTTAAGGAGAACTCATTCTGGGATCAGATCTGTCACTCTCTGCTCTTATAAAATGGTAATAATATTAATAATAATCCCAATAGTCCCTGACCTGTGTACCCTAAGGACTTTTTGTGAGTCCCAAGTAAGCTAACGTAAGTAAAAGCCGATGAGATTCTCACCTTGGGTTCAGGAGTGTCTGGGCTACTGGCCTTTTCCACCAGGACCAACAGCTTAGGAACTTCCACCAATGGCAGAAGAGGTGGCTCCTTGGAAAGCACAAAACCATCAAGTAAAAGCTTAAGAACTGATGAGGATGGTTCCTGGGGCTTCATGGTGTCAGGAGCTGTGCTTCTCACTTGGCTGCTACTCTCTGGGGCTCATTCCAGGGCTGTGCAGTTTATAGAAGTGATTCCTGAAGACAGGTTGCCCTTGTCTTTAAGCCGACCCATTAGGGGAAAATTAGAACTTTTCTAAAAGAAATAGGCTTATTCATAAACATCCAGCTCCTTTAATGAATTTAAAATAGAAATTTAATTTTCAAAAATGGATTTGATTTTTAAGACTATATCATATTCACTTACATATTGTGTAATTTGAGGTACACTGTTAATCATCTTGGTCACACAAGAGCCTTGAAGAGAATATATAAATATTTAAGGGCTTTTCTTCTCCTTACACTGTAGAGTCAGGATTTAAGGGGTGGGAGACCAAGGGTAATTATTGATCATCTTATAGAACTTTCAGAATAGTCCCATCATTTCCCGTTAAGTCTCTGAAGGTTTTCCATATAAACCCATTTACAGAGGAGGTACGTAGGTAAAGATTTTATTCCCCCAGCAAAATGAATGAAGGCACCATTTGCTGTGAGAATGTACTTTCAACAGCATCAACAATATGCAACGCAGTCTTAACCACAGCCATGACCATCACCACCTCCACCACCACCACCACCACCACCACTCATAGAGAAGTCTGTGTAACAGGATGTCATTTACCCTTCAGAATAACTATATAGAGAAGAAATCATTATTTTTATTTAGTAAATGGAATGGAATCCAGAGGACTGAAGATAATTTGAAGGATACTTTAGACATTCCCACTCAGTCATTCATTCAACAACAAATAATTATTGATAGCCTCTATGTTCTAGATACTCTGTTAAATACAGGCTATATTATTTGAAAAAAGAATCCCCTGACATAAAAAATTAAAAACATTAAGCACGACGTCAAACGCTTAACATACCTTTATAAAGTGCCAATTATGTTTTCTTCACAAAACAATTTTACTGAGGTATGATCTACGTAGTGAAATGCACATAAGTGTAGAGTACACGCTCATGTAACCTACAACTACCTCATGATATAGAGCATTTATATCACCCCAGAAAGTGTGCTGAAGCTCATTTACAGTCAGTGCCTCCACCCCAAGATAGCTACTGTTTTGATTTCTATCAACATGGAGTAGATTTACCTTCTCTAAGAGTTTCATATAAATAGAATCCCACATATATTCCTATGTATTTGGCTCTTTTTGCTCTAAAAGGTGTGTTTGAGATTCATCCATGTTCTTGTATGTGTCAGTATGTCATTTATTTTTATTTTTCTTTCCTAATTTCTTTTGCTAGTACTTCCAGCACAATGTTAAATAGCAGTGGTGAAAGTGGGCATTCTTGCCTTGTTCCTGATTTTAGGGAGAAAGTTTTCAGTCTTTTTCCATTGAATATGGTGTTAGCTGTGGGTTTCATAGATGCCCTTTATTACTTTGACAAAGTTTTCTTCTAGTCCTAGTTTTCTGGCTGTTTTTATCATGGGAGCATGAATTTTGTCAAAAGAATTCTTTTTTCATTGAGATGATCATGCATTCTTCCCCTCATTTTATTAGTGTAGTATATTACATTGATTAGTTTTCTTATTTTGAACCAAATAAAATATTAATATTTAACCAGCTTATTGGAAACATGAAATGAGATAGTGTCCATAAAACACCTAATGTAAGCTTGGCAATGTTTTGTGCTACAATCCTCTCATTCATCCCCTTCCCATTTCAAAAGTCTTTGAAACTTGGAATAGTTGACTCTTAGTTCCAGTAAAAGTTCTACCTTACATAAGGACTTTGGTAACATATTTATTAATTAAAAAATTTGTTTCTGTGTTGAGAAATGTCATTATCTGGGGTAGAACTTGCATTGAAAGCTTCACGGTACACTTCTGCATTGGTGGAGGAAAATCAACAAAGCCAAATTTTCATCTTTTCCATTAACTAACATTAAACATGTATGAAAACACAATATATGTATTTTAATAGGAATTGCAATCTTTGTTATTATTTAAAAGTGAGCATTCCTATAGTTACTTTAGTTCTTCCACATCTATAAAAATCACAGAGGTGGGATAGACTTTCTCACCAACCTATTCTTGTCTCATCTCTCTGCCCTACAATGCTCAAGAATAAAAAACACACACATACACCCCTCCCCCCATAGATTGCCTAAAACTATCTGCTAACAAACACAAAAGGTCTCCAGCATTTTTTAAAAGCCACCTGTTATAAGGGGACATCCATCAGCATGCTGGTGTCTGTCTCCGTAGAGCCCTGTGAGTGGCTGCCATAGGTTCTTCACAGGAGAAAACAATTTTTTAAAACAGAGATTTGTTCATATATGGGTTTTAGAATGGAGGTGCTGTAGCCTTCATGTCTGTCATTGGTAACTGGGACAGCACTGAGAAGCATTCCTCTGGGGAGGGGTACCAGGGCAGGCCCGAGCAACACGGGCCCTTACGAGAACATGGAGCTGTGTGGGCAGAGGGGTGAGAGGGTGCAGAGGTTAATGTCCCCCGTTTCTCTTGTGCAGTCATGCGCAACCTCCCCACCCTTCACCCTGGCTCAGATGATCTCTGAGCTGTGCAGTGACTTCTCACCCCTTGCCCACCTCCTCCCCGCTACCTCCCCATGGTTCTTAGGAATATCTCCAAGCTAGGTCCTTAGTGATTAGGTTGTGTTATTTGCATGTCCATTGTTGAATGATTTCAGTTTAACTCAGCAGCTCTTGACCTCAGCTTTTTTGTTATCCAAACAGAGTATCCTATTTTTATTATCATTGTATCTGCCCAGTTATCAAAGTCAATTTGACCTTGACTCTTGGCCAAACAGGAGCCAGTTGCTCTGTCATTGCCAGCCTCTGAGTTGACCTAGACAGAGGAGGTTGGCCCTGTGCTCACCTGGTCCACTGTTGGGAATGACGTTTCAGCCACTCTGTCCATCAACTTTCCTGACAAGCGTCTCCCTCCCCGTCTCTGGGCCGGTTAACCTCAGCATCTATGCTCTGACTGCTGTTGGTGGTACCCTTCTCCTTTGAATTCTCTCCACCTCTGGTGGGGTAATAATGACTTGACCCAAGAAATTACTTTAGCAGTTATTTGTCATCTGGGTCTCCTTCTCTCACAGCTGCAGTTTCTGATGTTGTTGAGAAAGCAAAATGTAGGATAATAATCCTGTAATAGCTGACAAAAATGCAGTGTCTACTCAAGGTTCCCTCAGAGCTGTTAGAATCTCTGTCCCGTTTCCAGTGCCCCATCCGAAGGTGCGAATCTCCCCCACTCACTGTCCTCTTCCCACTCTACCCCCAGGCCTCCAGAAGAGTCTCTGGTTCCCCTTTCTATCATTTCCACCCGCTTCCTCTTTGGCTATTTAATGGGCTCGCCCCTGCCCCCAGTGCATATGTGCTCCTCTCTTGACCTGAGAACATTATCACTTTATGTCTCAAACTACTGCCCCAATCCCTCCCTAGCAGTCACATTTCCTGAAAATTTTGCCTATTCTCCTATTTTCACTTCTTCACCTCTTTCTCTTTTGTTCAATCCACTGAATTTGGATTCTCCCACATTCCCAGGACACCAGAACTTCATGTTCTCCAGTCACCAATTAGTTGCCAAATGCAGTGGATACTTGCAGACTCCTCTGCAGGGCTGTGAGACAGGATGGGACCTGGGACCTGGGACCTGGGACCCCAGCCTTTGCTGCAGTGCTCGCACCTGGACAAATGTCTCCTCAAGCAACAAAATACAAAGAAACTATAAGGGACTAAAAATAACTGCATACATGAACAGTTGGGGCCAATTGTGGACAAGATTCAAAATGACCAAAAAGCCCAACTGCCACTTCTGGAGCCAGGAGCAAAAGCAGAGTGTTGGGAGCAAAAACAGGGTACTGTGCATGCCCCCTGCACACAAGTACCACCAAAGGGGTGGACAAAGCACCTAAGCCACCCCTCTGGCCCGACCCCTGGACCCACCCCTACCCTCACCCAATACAGTGCAAGGAACCAGCTTGAGCGAGCGAGGGAACTTGTTACTTGTTCTTGATTCCCCCAGCTGCAGCAGGGACCACAATAAAGCCTTGCCTGAACTTCTTGTCTGGCCTCTGATCAATTTTTATTAATTAAGGAGGCCAAGAACCTGGGTCGGTAACACTGTCATTAAGCTCATGCCCCAGCACAGCTCCTGGAAGCTAGGCCTTTGTCCTAGAAGGAAAATGATGTGTGAATTTGGGCATCTCACTACAGTTTCTGAGAGCAGAAGGAAGTCAGCCAGCTTCAATACCTCTGGGTCCAGCAGGCTGAGAGATGGTGCGGCCCTCAGGGAGGCACTCCTCCTGACAGGGCACATAGCTCTAAGCACCACCAGCAAGAGCGG
>NW_006791528.1:619773-623433 GCF_000442215.2 Lipotes vexillifer
GAGCGGTTTTGGTGGGAACAATGGCACAATCATCAGGACCTTCAGTATTGCCAAGGGCAGGAGACATTGCCACCTAAGTCATAGGAACGGAAAGGAAATGGTAGCCCCAGAATGGCCTAGAGGTCCAGTTCATGACAACTGTGAATGTCCCAGAACTATCTGGGGCTGAATTCTCATAGTTTGGACTGGGCCTGAGCCAGGAAAATATGGAGTCCTGACTGTTGATAGATATTGTACTTTATAATATGATATTTGTCTAGGTTTTTTTCTTAACAGTTAGCTCCAGAAGCTCCAGAGCCCTGCATCTTCACAGTGGGAGCTCAGCCAAATCTTGAACAATGGATGAATATATAACACTGAGTGACCTGGTAATTGAGATTGTAATATTTCATATTTGTAGCATTCTTCATCAGATAAAGAGCCTGCATGCTTTCTCAATGGATGCGAAGTAAGGATTGTTAACATTTTCTGAATCAGCACATTGAGGCTTAAAGCAATCCAGGGCTTACATAGAGCTACTCAGCTACGGAGTGTGGAGGCAACACAAACCCAAATCTCCTGGCCAGTCTGGCCCTCGGCTCTCCTCTCTATGTTTCCCGTGGAGCAAAGGTGCGCTTAGCTAGTCCTCCCCTTGAGAATGCCACTTTGCAGTGAACATGTTTAGGAGGCTGTTTGGGAGAGTCACACTACACAGTAACATGTCAAAGGCTTGGAGAAGTTCTGCAAATGTTAGGAAACGTAACATTTCCTAACGTTTTTAGAACACCAACTAATTTTCTTTTTTCTACAATTCCCACCGACATCGAGGAAAAACAATGTGGAAATTTGTTCTTTACTAAAAGTGAAACTAGCTTATACGGAGGTATTAATTGTTAATAGCTTAATTTATTTTCCCAGCCTGCAGATTTAACATTTCAGCCACCCAATAAAATCAGAAATTCTGTATGGTAGAAAGAAGAATCAACCAACTGGCAGGATAAATTCTCCCTGTTTTTTGAATAAATGCTCCCTGAAACATCTGCCCACAGGAAAGTCTTGACAACTAGTCCTGGGCATTGAGAGGAGAACTCGGGGTGATATGGACCCCAAGGGCCAAGAGCAGCAGAGGCCTGGGCAGAGAGTCAGGGCAGATTTAGGGACACTCAAATCATCCCTCATGTCTGAACTTGGCCAAGTTTTAACATATCCAGGCCTCAGTTTCCCCATCTGTAAAATGAGGAATCTTCCCATCCTGTGGGTTCCCACACGTGTGGATCGAGCAGGGATTTATTAAGCTTCCATCTGTAGAAGAAACAGTCTCTGTTGTCAAAGAGCTTCAGCCTAGGAAAGAAGAGTCAGATGCAGAGCATCCTACAGAACAATGCAAGACAGATGCTGTGGGAACCAGGCAGAACACCAGGTGTGGCCAGAGGCTGTGCTTTGGCACAGGTAGTGCAGCGGTCCACCTAGGTGCAGGTCTTGGTTGGGAGCTGATCAAAAGGTCAGAGAGACTGAGGTCAGGGGTAGAGCTTGGGGTGGGTGCGGTCCCCAAGCCCAGAGTCCTTCTGGCCAAGACTGCAGCCTCTTGTCAGGAAGAGCTGGTCTTAGAAGTGAATCGTGATACTCGTGAACAAAATGAAGGCACTCATCCCATATATGAAGAAGTAAAAGCAAACAGGGATAAAGAAAGGAAACTCCTCCTGGTTGTGGGGATTCATGCTGTACATTTCCTTTGTTTTCTAGAGGATTCCTCCTTTATCATGCAGTCAGCCACTTCACTAAGTTATGCATCTCACTGTATAGAGGATATATTTCTATTCCTTATTCATCATCTTCTCTGGGCTAATAACTCCTTGATATGAAATTGTGTTGCCTGTTAGCACATTCGTCCTTGCTTCTCAACCATTCATCTCTAAAGAAATAGAGCCAGTGCACGAGGGAGCTGGAAAATTTAGTTCAGTTCCCAAAATACTAAAAGATGTATCCATCACCAATCCCTTTTTCATAAAAACAGGTCAAATGTTGAATAGTGGTAGAAAATGAGCATGTAGGATGAAAAGTACTCTGCACTTGAATGAGTCCCAACTTCTCCGTGCCTCAGCTTCCTTCTCTACATAGTTGGATTCATATCACCTGCCCTTCCTACTCACAGAGTTCCCATAAGGAAATAAGAGGATTATGTCATAGTGTATAAGCCATCAAATAAGGGGAAATGACTTTTATTATTATCTAAAGAGATAATGGTGGTGTCTATGTTGATGGTACATTGTGTTATTTTCATAAAGTAGCATGGAATTAATCAGCTACTAATAGTTAAATACCTGCTACTGTGGAAGCCCTGGGAAAAAGAGCAGGTGTGAGGAAAAAGATTATGAGTTGGTTTTGGTGCAGGACCCCAAGAAGGCATGGCACGTGCAGGTCTGGGGCATGGGAGATAGAGATTAAGGAGCAGGTGAGACCACAGAGTGTCCCCCACCAGCAGCCCAGCCTCCTACCCTTTGTCTCAACTGCGGAAGTTCCTCTTCCTCCTCCTAGTAAGTGGCCATGGTCCCCAACATGGCCGCAGACCCCAGTCCCTCTTCTTTCCCAGGAGGCTCGCCCTTTAACGGTCCCCCACTCTGATCCCCCAGTCTCTTCCTCTCCACTGATCATTTCCATCAGCAAACAAGCGTGCTCTGGAATCTCCCATGAAAAAATAAACCATTCCTTCCAGAAACTTCTGCATTTATCTTATTTTCTCCTCAGAAGAAACCTTTTCAAAAGAATTGCCCACACTCGCTGCCTCTCCTTCCCCCTCCTGCTGCCTCTCCTTCCCCCTCCCGCTTGCTCATGGGTCCATGGATTCCAACCCAGCTGCCCCTTTTGTCTGTACTGACCTCTCACAACATCGATGTGGGAACAGTCCCTCTTGGCTCCTATGACACTGCCCAGTCTACTTTCTCTCCAGTATCTCTGACCCTCCTCTCTCAGCCTCATCCCCCTTCTCCCTGCCCTGTCTTCTCAGCTTTCCAAACACCCTGAAGCATTGCCCTTGGAGTTCTCCACCCACAGTACAGCTGTCACACCCTCAGGATGCTGCACACTGAGACCTCTCTGGACCCCTTATCCTGGAGTAGGTCCCCTTCATTTTCATGCTCCATCACATGACATGTATCTCCATCATAACACAGTATGTAATTGTCCTGTTTATTATTCAATTACTTACAGCCTGTCCTTTTACTAAGATGTGAACTCCATGAGGGCAAGAACTTTATTTGTCTTGCTGTCAGTTACACTTTGATTCAGCATAGGAATCTAATACAATTTGCTGAATAAATGCATGCACATTTATTTATGAACACACACGGAAGAGCCACTCATTGATATCCATAGGTTGGGTTGTGCTATAGTAATAACAACCCCCAAATCTCTTGGCTCAAGACAATGAAGGCTATTTTGTTGTTAAAATTCTAAAGCAGCTGTGGGTAGGCAGAGGAATCCTGCTCATTGAAGTCATGGGGAGCTAGGTGGACAGGGAAGCTGCCAGCTCAGAGGGAAGAAGAAAGCCTGGGGGGTTGTATGGCAGCAGTTTAAATGTCCCTGCCCCAGAGTGATGCATGTCACTCAGGACTCGCTGTCCAGATCTGACCACAGGGCCGTGGCAGGTGCAAGAGGATGAGGAAGCCCAGCCTCCCATGAGCC